>NC_142194.1:3880000-4195000 GCF_026936395.1 Plectropomus leopardus
TTATTATTATTATTATTATTATTATTATTATTATTATTATTATTATTATTATTATTATCAAAGGAGGTCATGTTTTCATTTTGGTTTGTTTGTTTGTCAGCAGGATAACAGAAAAACTACAGGCATAAATGTGGCCACAGGCCTACATTGGCCAAAGAGGAGCTCATTAAATTTTGGGACGGATACGAATCACAGGGCAGACACACAAGCAATTTTTCACTTTCGTTAACATTGTGAAATTTGTCAAACAAAATTTGGCAACAAATATACAATTTTTTTGTTGGTTTAGCCCTTTGATTAAGAGTTGCTGACAAAAAGAAAACACGATACGATACGATACGATACGATACGATACGATACGATACGATACGATAAGAGCGTGTCACAAAGACAATGAGCAATACGCACATTATGAGTTTGTTTACGTACCCTTTCTTGTACTTGAGGGACAAAGCCTTCCAGAAGTCAATTTCCTCATCTTTTGAGGAGAATTTTGGTATCATATCTGTTTCCATGGCCAACAAATCTGGAGAGGAAAGAATAACAGAAACAAGAGTGAGTACAACCAGATAAAAGGACTTTGAATCCATTGAGAAAAGCTGATGAGCAAACTCACTTTCTCTCTTTAGGTCTCAGTCATTTTTGAAATATTCTGAAATCTGTCTTCATCCATAAAAAGGCAGCAAGAGCCGAATCAGTGATTTAAACCACAGCTGGGAATTAATCATTAAAGTGCTCCCTGCAGACTCCCAGAAACCCAGAGGAGACGCTGCTCCTCAAAGAGAACCACACACTCCTCAGATAAACATCAGAGCATCGCTGTTTCTTTTTAGAGTTTGTACAAAATAACTGCTCCTAAAGACAAAACCGCATTTTCCATTTGATTAATGCATTTAAATACATCTTAATCTGGGGACGGCCAGAGTTCAACATCCTCGCCACAGCAGCCGCGGGTTTGACTCCAGCCAACCATTTCCTTTACACTCTTTGTATTTTTTAATTATCTATTTTTATTTTTTATTTTACATTTATATTTGAATATTCCATTGTATTTTTTATTTTACATTTATTTTTTTAGGACACTATGAGGGTTGCAGGACATTGATTGAATGTTTCATTTCATTTTAAATCAGCTAGTGAATGAACTAAGAACCAGGTACAATACAGATATTTACACATGTATTTAAAAATATTAATTAATTTTTTTTTTCAAACATATTAACCAGTACACATCTATAACTTTATTAAAAATGCAGAAAACTAGCCTCATTTTTGGAAATCTTTTACATTCAACAGAGCAGCTGCAGGAGTATTTTTTTAAAGTGTTTTTACAGGTTTGATCAGCCTACATACTAAAACTCAGCGGTAACTTTGTGGCCATGCGCCTCATTCACCACACTGACTCATCATCAGAGTGAAAACTGGAACTAAATCCCTGAACACCAAACTAGTTGTTAGCAGCAGATGGAAACGCGACCAAACGCCTGAATGAGAAACTAGTGCGCTGAAGAGAAGATTTGTCATGTTTTGGTTCGAATATTAAAACGCTCCCTCTGACCTAAATAGGACGCAGACATACAGAGAAGCTCATGACCCAAACAACGTCGGACAAAGTGTTTTTTTGTCCTTTTGTCGCGTCTTTTAACCCTGTTTACTTTCATTTGCTTTCCATTTTGTGTCTGCATTGTGTTTTTAATTCATCCTTTATTAAACCAGAGGAACCACTGAGATAAAATATCTCCTCTGCCAGGGAGTCTTTGTCAGGAAAAAACTAAAGATTAAACACTTCAAATACAAGTACAGACACATGAAAATACAACAATGACACAAACATACTGGAATTAATGTGAAATTAATGGAAAACAAAACTTAGGCAAAGTAACGTTTCACCTGTAAACACAACATACAGTTGTTTATTCATTACTGCATGTATGTAAGTAATATACAAATACCTAAAAATTCTACTTGATGTTTGTTTGTTTGTTTGTTTTGCTAATATGAACAGAGAGTGTATCTTCTCATCATAAATAGACACAAAGTGTCTTGTGGGCAGAAATAAATAAAGAATAAATATAAGTAAATATATATATATTTACTCAACTAATGTAAGAAAGTAAAGTATTAATACCTCAAAATTCTATTTTTTTTTTGCTACTTTGAACAGAAATTGCATCTTCTTGGCAAAAAAGTAAATACATAATTAATAGATTATCCTTAATAAGCACCAAAGTGTCTTGTTGGCAAAAATAAATTTAAAAAAATAGGCAAATTTCCTTATTATTGACAAAAAAACATTCCCTTTAAGCAGAAATGCAAGTTGCAGAAAACACTAAAATACACTATATGTTGCATTTGTGCATGTCCAAAAAGCACTTAAAATTATTAAAAAGCAGGAATACCTTTGCCCAAGGAAAAAAAGAACAAGGTCAACGGGAGCTTGTGTTGTGTCAGGTGTCACAGTAATCACCGCTGACCTGTAGCATCATTACAAACCCTCACAGCCACTCAGGGACAAACAAAAAACTAATTTAACGGCTCAGTCAGACAGAAATCTCAATAACCATAAAGAAAGCTTGTCTGCTCTGCTGTACGTCGCCCTGAAAAAAATCTCATTCTGTGATCCTCTGAATTATTCAGCTTCACATTACAGTCAACCAGCAGCCTTGAGGGGAAACTCAAATGTTATTACAGTGGAGGGAAATGCAACATTTTCAGAGTATTAAAAAGTGGGCCTGGTGTGCTTCTTAAATTAAAAAAACGCACTAAATATTCATAAAACGTAACATTTTACCTTCGTGTACATTGCACGAGCTCGATGTTAGCTTTAGAGTTGCAGCGGTTACTGGTTTCAAGGCACATTGTGATATGAAAATGATCATAGCGTGTACATTTGTTTATCTGCAGTACTGAAAATATGCAAATGGTCGGAAAGTCTCACTTTTATTTTAGTTATTATCATCCAGTGGGAAAAGAGTAATGAATAGAAGCTACTGTAATGTGGTTCAGTCATATAGGAGAACACATTTTTACTCTTTATCGTTCACACTTTTTGCATTTGCACTTTATATTTTTATGCACATCTATACAAAATTAATGCATTTGGATAGGTTACTCCTGTTACTGTATTTTGTAATGTTTTAATTTTTTTCACCTCTTTTACTGCACAGAAAGGCTGAAACTGAGAGGAAAACTTAAGGAACTACGAAATGTAGCAGGCAGAAAATTTCAAATGAAGAGCTATCAAAGATATTTTTCTACAATTTAAAAATTATTTTTTCATGCTTAAAAAATTAAACGTGTAGTTTAACAACTGTTGTTAGCTATTTTTATTCATTATTATATATAGATTGGTTCATTAGTCTTATATTCTGATTTTTTTGGGGGGTCGTGTCTTCTTAAAGTGCTCAATGCCTTCCCCCCATTGTTTTTGCAAGAAATGTCAATTATTTTAAGTTTTTTTGCAACTGATAATAATAATAATTCTGTAATACCGTGATATCGCGATATTTTTTGAGATATTGTCATTGGCTACCATCTAAGTCTCATACCTTTGCAACCCTTGCTGGCCTGTGAATTTATACCAAAAATACATATATTCTATTATATGAAATTACATTTATGCGTAATTTAAGGAAGCTTTTGAATGTGTTTTTACCAGACTACACTATTAAATCCGTTTTTTTTAGACAAACTGATGACCCTGTTGAGCACCGACCATATGTTAGCTAAACCAGGTGATACATTTAAACATGTTTAACCGAAATAACATATATAAAATAAATACACTGAAAATGCATGATATCTGTGTTTAATTCTAACATAAAAAGAATAAAAGATGACACTGAGATTATCGTCTGAGAGCACAAACATCAAGCTGAGCTCAGCTGTCAAAACTGGGTGTGCAAACAAGCCGCGAACCGAACAAACGAGCAGAAAATTACCGACGACATTTGGTCCCAGGGGTTGAATTTTACTGGTTTTGAACCAAAGATAAAATAAGATAAATTATGCTGTAATTCGTACCTGAACATCGCCCCAAAAAGAGATGTTTATCAGTCCATGATGCCCTCTGATGTGAGCAGCTGAGGCCGACCGTCTCCTCTGATGTCTGCCGCTGCGCTCAGCGGGGTATTTAAAGGAGAGTACACCCTAAAGCAGAATATTATCTCTGCTTAAATGTGCGGCCGAGGTTCAGTCAATGAGTCAAATATTCAAATTTTGT
Organism: Plectropomus leopardus; assembly: GCF_026936395.1. Lineage (NCBI taxonomy): Eukaryota > Metazoa > Chordata > Actinopteri > Perciformes > Serranidae > Plectropomus > Plectropomus leopardus. The sequence goes on from NC_142194.1 coordinate 3,884,223, forward strand.
AATCTGATTTCCAATTTGGGAAAACAGGTGTAGATACTGACGGTAAAAAATCGTTAAATACCATGGTGAAAACAAACATATTTTAAGGTGGATTTCCGCTCCACTCACTTGCTCTGTTGCGTCCACGAGCTTCACTGCTGCACACAAACTGCGCATAGCGACGCAAAATAACACAGTTAACTTTAAATTAGCAACATCTGCTGGTCAACGACTGCAAATACGTTTGGTATTATAGAGTTTTTAGATGTTGCTGAGGCAATTTTACAAAAAATCCACTTATTTATAAAACTTAAAAATATAAATAGAACACTATAAATAAAATAAAAGACAAAAACGAAAAAAAGTTGGACAATATTTTAAAAAGGTCTCATAGTGAATCAAAATGTTGAGTTAATAAGAAAAAAATACTCAATTTAAAAAAAAGTCAAAGTTATGGGATGAAAGCTTTTAACTTCCAAATTAAAAAAATATGGTGAAGGAAGTCGTAATCATTGGAGAAAAGCTCAAACATTCCCCTACAAATCAAAATGATAAAAAGCCAGTTATATTTAATAAAAAAGTCCTAGTAATTATTTATGAAATCAGAAATGTGACCATAACATGTCCCTGGTAGCCAATATATTTTTTTTTACCTACAATTAAAAATTCTAATATTTTAAAATTTAAATATTTTTTTTTACTTCAAAATACAAATTGATGAGAGAACATTATGATAAAGCAAGTCAAAATTTTTATCATAATAAAAAGGCTAAGTTATTAGATACATATTTTTTTAACCTACAAATTAAAATTATGTCATAGCAAGTTGTTTCTTTTTTATTTTTCTTTTCTTTTTTTAATTTTAAATTATAAATCCACATTGTAAGAGAAATCCATATCCATCCAAAGGATGAGATAAAAAGTCAAAATTATTACTTATAAGTCAAAATTATCATAATGCAAATAAAACAAAAAGTAAAAAGTAAAAGTTATATGTAGGCTATGAGATCACTTAAAAATCAAAATTATGAGTCAGTGTAAAACCAGAATTAACTTAAAAATTAATTAATTAATTAAATATATTAGATAAATAAATATTTTAACGTTAAGAAGTCAGAATGATGAGGTTAAAAGTTTAAATTATGATATTTAAAAAAATAAAAGTTAAATAAAAGAAAAGGACCCAGCTGCGTCTTACGCGTGACGTCAAACGCGTCTTGACATGACGTGTTACCATGGTAACCACAAAGCGGAGACCCCCTTAAACAAACGAAAGTTAGCCAAACTGAGCCACCATGACTTCTTCCCAAAAAACCAGGAGCTTTTCTTGGGGAAACAGAGACCCGGAGGAGGCAGAAGTGACCATGTTTGATGTGTTTCACGGGGAGATGAGAGAGGTTTGTGTCCCGAGACTTTTATTTTGGAGCTAATTAAGCTAAAGTTAGCTATAGCTCACAGTAACGGTGTCAGTTATCCGAGTTTCCCCCAAAACCAAGAGAAATACTAAAGAAATAAGGCCCCCAAAATTCCTCAGCAATCACTGAAGGAAGCAAAATGATCACAACAAATTATTATTTTATCAAATATCGTGACAGAGTACCTAAATATATCCCAATTATTTTTTACAATAATGCTAAGTACAGTTAGCTTAGCATAAACATGTCAGTAAACTTGGTTAAAAATAATTTATTACATATATATATATTTTTAAAAAAGCACATAAATATTAGCATCAAATATTTCATTTAATGTTTGTTATTTTACAACAATACACATTTATTATTATTGTTATTATTATTACTGGATAATAATGATGCATTAATGTGTGCATTAATTAAAAAAAACTATTTAATCTGGATTTTAATTTGGAGTAACATCACCATCTTAATTTTAAGTTTTTATCATCAGTTTATACCATATTTTCGCCCTGCTGTTTATATTTATTCAATTTAATTTTACTGATTGATTTCAATTTTATACTTGCAACTATTTTTTCTTTCTTTATTTTTTTTTTTGCTCTTTGGTAATAGTGCCCCAACGAGGGAAGAGACTTCCCGACTCCATATTTCAATTGCAGTTCCTCTCAAATACAACTTAGATTTACAAAGAGATTTAAAACAACCACAAAAATGAGTAATGACAGCAAAAAGATGCAAGTAGCTACAAAAAAGATGCAAAAGACACAAAAAACTCACCTCAAAATGACAATAGAGAGACACAAAACAACCAACAATAGACAATAAATTACCAAATGGCATTGAATTCTTTATTTCAAGACTATTTTTACAGACTAAATCAAAAGATAAATAGCCCTTTCCCCTTGAATCCAGTCTTATAATCAGAACGGACCAACAAAAAGACAGTAAACAATTTATATCAGCAGCTTCAGACAGTTTATGGTCTGTGTCCTCTGACATCCCCACACGTACACCTCCCTCTCCTATTGGCCATCATTACCTGAAGCGCAAGGCTTTCCCGGCCTGTGATTGGCTCGTGTCTTTATATCTGTAATTGCATCAGCAGGGTTCGTTTTATAGCATCTGGGGAACAATAGGTTTCTAGGATATCAGCTTTTATAAACACAGAGAGCAGCTAAAGCTCCACTCACTCAGCGCTCCAGTCCACAAAGTGAGATGGAGGAAATGAAAGCAGAGGAGAAGAAAGAGGATGAAACTGGGACCAGTTTGTTTCACCAGCTGATGGCACAGAGGGAGGATGTGGAAGAAGATATGGTTTGTATGCAACTGCAGATGAGAGGAAATGAAGGGAAAGTTTTGTTAAACTTTTGAAATATGGAGCGACATCACTTCTCATGATCTGCTTTCAGAATTGGTAAATTTAGAAAATGATTTTTTAAAAGCTAGGGTAAAAACTGTATTTATAATCATCTCAAATTTTTAATTATGTTAAAGTTTGTTTTTTTTTTAAACAAGTCTTGTTTTCTTTTTGTTCTTTAATTATTATTATTACTTTACTTTATTTTATTTGTTTATACTAATTTCCAGGTATTTTTCTTTTTTTTCACAATTTTTTTTCAGTAATTTCTTGCTATTTTTTGGGCCTTGTTTTTCATTGCTCATTGCCTCCTTACCGTGTTTTTAAGAGAAATCAAGCCAATTTGCTGAGATGTGAAAATGTTAATGAAATCATTGTTTCTTTTTTTTTTTAATCCTTAAATCCAAGATAAAGAAATGCAATATAATATGTGAAACAGCTAATTATACACTGGAATACAACCTTATAATTTAAATTCGCATGTAATAATGATGTCTTTGCTCGACAAAGCACTCTGCAGGACTTTCTGTTATCACTCTGCAGGTTTTCTAATTTCTCTATTGTCTCGTCCACAGAGGATCGTGCTACAGCGGCTGATAGTGATTGCCCGGCTCCCCCGCGATCGTGCTGACAGGACAGAACCAGGAGGTCAGCCAGCAGTAACCTCACAGCTGCAAACGGCTCAACGCCTGATAATTAGGCAGCCACTGACAAGACCCCTTCGTTCTAATCAGTGAACTAATCGCCTCGCACCAGTTTAACCCTGATGTCCTTCAGGGGGAATAAACGCTGATGATAATCTCATTGATGTTGCAAATTTATAGATCTGCAGCAGAGATGCTCAACTCGCTTTGTTTTGGGACCAATTTTACAGAATGAAATGTGGCTCTTTACATGTTTCTAGGATTGAAGGATGTTTCTCAGATTTTAGGACATTTAGGATTTCAGGATATTTGTCAGATTTTAGCAGATTTCTAGGATTTGGGGAAATTTCTGGATTTTAGGACATTTTTAGGACATCACAACATTTCTAGGATTTTCTCGGCACCCTGTTGGGGGCCAGATTTGGCCCTCGGGATGTAAGTAGAGTACCACTGATCTACAGTTTGCTAACAGTACAATAGATTTCTGGGAAAATACACAGAAACATGCATTTCCAACTCTAAAAATCACAAAAAAGTGCTGCAGTTAGTGTAAGGCTCTCATTTGAGTGTTTTTATAGCTTTCACACCTCTTTATGTGAGTCTGCAGGGCTGCCTTGTAAGAGTTTTTTTGTGGCTGCCGCTTGAGAAATTCTTCTACAAAAATCCCACAATAAAAGCCCCAGGAAAGGCTGAAACCACTGACAACAGAGCTGAGCTTTCATGTTGTTAGGCTCCTCCGCTCCTCAGTTGTCTGCAACATACTGAAACACTGCTGTGGTTTTTTTGTGTCTCCACACAGCTCATTATGAAAAACTCAACTTTCAGCTCAACAAACAGTACATATGGGATCAAATGACGGGGCTGCTGTTAATCTATCCGTCCTGTCTGCTGCATGTCATTGAAGTAAGTTTCACTGTTGGTAAAGGAGGCTGTTTGATGTGATATCGAGCTGTTAAAGTTTTCTATGCTGCTCTCTTCCAGTCTTCCAGGGAGGTTCTGGTTTCTGTTTTGAAAGATCTTAAAGACATGCAACAACAGCCAGACGGGTAATGATGCTCTCCTGTTCTACATATCAATACCAAACACAGCATATGATGCACTTTTGGGATATAACGAAAAGCGTAGGGCTGTTCAGTACTCCTTAACATTTATTTTATTTCAAGACTACAAAAATAATGCTATTTCTCACTAACAAAACCCCCATATATTCTATATAATCATGTTCCATTGAGCAAAATATTATTGTAACTTCTATCTGTGTTTTTGAAAGAAATCAAAGTTTTCAAAGGGTTAAAAACATAATGGTTAAGTGGCAATTGAATTTTACTCGTGTGCTTATGTCTATATTTATCTATGTATCTTTTTAAAAATTAGATTATATTTGTTCATAGCTTGATTTAAATTATTGGTCAAGAATTATCGCTGTTAACTTACTTTATTTTCAATTTTTAATTTTTTTTACATGTATAATTGTGTCCATGTTCATCCTCATGGGGTCACTGTAGAACAGAGAAAGGTCTAAAGATACTTCACATTCAGCCCGTTACTGTTACACTGTACATAAAACCATACACATTAATTTATTTCCCTTTTTTAGCGCCTTGCTGGAAGCTCCCAAGGTTGTGTTCATGGCACATAACCCTCAGAGCCGGCTGTTTCAACAGTGGAGCTACAAGGTTTGTTTTTATCTTCAGGTTGCATTAAAAAGAGGAAAACACACACGGGTGACGAATTTAAGTGTCTCAGTGAGGTGTTATAATACCACGAGGCTTCAGAAGCCTTCATTAAAGTTCTCCAGGCATTTATTCAGGTTTTGCCTCTAACTGTCGCCCGTGTGTGCCTTATTATGAATTATAAATTGTATGCATATTGTTTGATGTCGTTGACTGAAGGTGCTGGATGCAGATGAGGAGGTGAGGGACTCTGGGGTTAAGAGACTGGAGGAGGAGGAGGAGAGCACAGAGAGTCTGGTTTGCACGGTCCTGTCAGCGCTGCAGAAACTGGGTGAGCACCTCGAGACATCTAAAAAGGTATTGATTGATAGATATTTATAACAATTTTTTTTGTTTTTTAACCATAGAAAAGTAAGTTTATGAGTAAGATTTTCTGTAAATTCGCTCTCTAAGGCTGCTCCTGGGTCAGTGCTGGATGAGAGTCCGGAGCTGATCGTCTCTCAGGAGGTTCTCCTAAAACTTTTGACCCGAGACGAGCTCCAGACTCCACAACAACACCTACAGATGTACAACTCATCATTAAGCACCACCATGGACTTTGGTAAGAGGCGTGTGAGGACACAGAAAGCAGTTAACCCTTTGAAACCTCAGCAAATTGGCCTCCTTTCTTTTAAAAAACAGAAGAAGGCAATGAGCAATTATAGAAGTGACCCAAAAATTAGCAACGTTACAAGAAAATTACCTAAATTAGCAACAAAAAGAGAGGAGAAAAAAACAAACAAGGAAAAAAATTACATGTAAAGTGCTTTAAAAAATAGTTAATAATAATAACAATAAAAAAAAATTGTCAATTAATATATGTGGGAATACTGATGACCAGAAAATTAGTGAAGAAAGGAAGAAAGAAAGTTTAAAAAACGAGAAATAAAAAAAGGGAAATTACCCGGAAAAAGTCTACAGTGACTCGGTTTTGCCAAAACAAAAAAAACTTTAACGGTACTTGCCTAATTGACGCGCCGTCCTCCGTGTGGCGGATCGTCCCCGCAGTCAAACTCAAGCGTGTGTATTTATAATCATCGGGTCCATTCAACGACACACACACGCTTATATACATTAATAACTCGTACGCAAACAAACAAAAGGCTCGAAGTTTGGTCAAACACCTGTGCGCTTCCTTCCGGTGAGCAGCTCACCTGCCTGCACACCTGCAGACCGAGCACGTCTTCTTCTTCTTCTTCTTGTGCTTCCCGCGTACACCTCAGTCAATACACCACCTACTGTGGCAACAAGGGAATTACAACAACATAAACATATTTCATACACATACACACAAAAATGGCTCTAACAAGTCCTTTGAAAATTACAATAATTTTGTATCATAATTTTTAATGTATAATTATGATAATTATAAATTAATAACTAGAATAACTATAGTATGGAAGCCCTTAAAGGACATCTTTCTATACATTTCTCAGTTCTCTTGTGATATATATAATTTTCGATTGTTTTCTCACGCTTGTTTTCGCGTGGTAACAGCTTATTTTTCTCGTTATATCAGGAAAACAAAGCTGTTTTTCTTGCAATAACCGATTAATTTATCTCGTTATCTCGGGAAAAAGAAGCCCGTTTTGTCGAGATAATGACATAATTTTCTGGTGATTAAGAAAACAGCTTTTTAGAAATAATAGAGATATTTTTTTAAATCTACAAATTTCTTGCAATTTGTGAAACATTTATTTCAAAGTTGCTTGTAGCCTCTTTTTACCCATGTTTTTTTTCTTTTTTTAATAAAATAGCACCATTTGCACAAGGTTCAAAGGGTTAAATACTTGTGAGAGGCGTCTAGGAGCAGATTAGTGACTTTATGATAATTGTGTTAATATCTGTGATGATTTAAGTCGTTGATAAAAGAGAATCAAAGACAAGAAAGTTGCACAAAGAGACACTTTGCTGCATATTGTGATTTTTAAACAGGACAAGTTGTACGAAGCAGCTGCCTCACAACAGTTTAACGCTTTGGACAAAAAGTCAAAGGTAAGAAATCTTATTATAAAACCTATATTATAGTGTTAGAGCCATGCTAGTGTGACGTCTTAAGAGACAGTATCTACTGTGACACGATTTAAGTTTTTCATGCTTCATTGTCACAGAGGTCTGCACGTCTGGTGCATTTCAGCACTTTTGCCGTCGGACACTTTAAATTATGATTTAACTTCCAATTCTAAAATGCAATCAAATGTTTTATGCCTCTGCAGAATGTGTTTGGCCTTCACTATAGCGCTGCAGATGTGACCGAAGCGGAGAGAAATCACTGCAACATTTTTATACCAACATTCAACACAATGCAGCACTTTTCTGGGCTCTTTTGCAAAACTTTCTGCTCCAAATGAATTTAAGTTTAATCACACTGACTTGCAACAAAAACACAGAAAATCCATGTAATATAAAAACATTTTTTTAATAGTTTCAACATTCGGATGAGGTTAATTTTATTTCTATCTTGACTGTACACTGTGTTCCACTTGGTGACTGGGAGATAGCATGTCCAAGAAAAGGCTCCTCTAACTCCAGACCTTAAAGAGTCCACAGCGTCACTACGGTTTGACACAAAGAAGTCTAAAAAGATTCCTTGATCACTTATGTGTTCCCTTTTTATTTTTGGCCCCCATTACTTGGAACTAAAGCAAACAAAAAAATAAGAAAAGATGATTAAAGATGTTTTTTGCAATGGCTGCATGCACCACAGTGTCATCTACAAAAAACAAACCTGTATGCAGCACTTTTTTTTTTACATCAGTGTAAAGTCACAAGAACTTTTAAGAGATTTTAGTCCTCTAAAAGCGCAGTTTTCTGGGCACAAACAGTCTTCTTTCCCATCATGTTAGCTGATTGATTCCCAGTGGTCTGAGTCAGATGTGCTTTTTCGTATTTGCTATAGATTAAAAAGAGGGTGAAACGTAATAACGGAGCACAGAAGATACATGGTGAAAATCATGAAACAGAGTCGATGGAGAATCCGACTTAAAAAAAAAAAAGTTGAGGGCAGCACTGAATTCTTCTATAAAGGTCGATCTATTCACTTATAAAAAATAAATACAAGCACATTTATATAGGACCAAAGATGAGACATATTTCATAGGCATGGTTTAAAAAGCATGCTGCTGTTTCACACAGGACAATGTCGAATCACCACCTTCCCCTCCCTCCCCAAAACTGGTCATAACACACTTTTATTCAAATACCCCGCCACCCTCTTTTACTTGAAACTACACACAATCCGCCTTTATCACAACCTATGAGGTGAACATCGCCTATCACCGAATACATTCCACCTATTCATGTAAAAAACAAAAAGGCCTTCGTATTTGAGTGCTCAAAGGGCATGCTCGCAAAAGCTGTAATACTGGAAACTGTCTCTCGCCTGACTGTCTCTGCTCGACGGGGTTATTGTTAATAAAGTTGTTGAATACTGTATGTACAAGCCTTGATCTGAAACCCTTTAGTACAAAACGAAGAGCAGCACATTATAACACAGAAATCCAGACAAAGACAGGACAGACCATTCACCTCAGCACAGCCAAATTGAGACAATTAACTTTAAAAAAAAAAAGGTTTTATGGTTTTTCTTTAAATATTAAAATTATAAGTACTGGTATTACGTTGGCTGACAAGGGCTAACTGCGCTATAAAGGCCAAAATGTATCCATTAGGATTAACGTGGTACAGCTTCAGAAATTATGCTAATTCCAAAACAGGGTTCCTACAGTCATGGAAAACCTGGAAAAGTCATGGAATTTCCTAATCTCAATTTTATGACTAGAAAAGTCATGAAATTAACAAAACTCTTTGAAAACTTAGGAAACGTCCTGGAATTTGGTTGTGTGTGATAAAATTGTTGCTGTTAATGTGTTTGTTCTGCTTTTTGCAGCATAGTTTTTATTTTTATTTGTATCATTTGTTAAGCTGCAGCATGTTTTTCCAAACAAAAGTGTTTCAGGGAGTTGTAGCGTGTTTGCTCTCGTCGGCCTCCGTATCCTGTTGATAGCATTTTATGCATTTGTATTGATTTAATCTGATTAAATAATTGGTATGAATTGTAGTAGAGCTGAATTCTTTAGTAAATTTATAGGATGACAGATAAATAATAAGAAACTATTCTGATACTTGATTTATCATTTAAGTATTTTTTCAAGCAAAATTGCCAAACATTTCCTTGGGCTATAGACCAAATTATTTAGAAAATAATATGATTAATCTTTAGTAAATAAAGTTAGTTGCAGCCCTAAATTGTAAAAAACATCCAAAATGTCCTGCAGGTTTTTTTTTTTTTGGTTTTTTTTTTGCTTGTTAAAACACTTTTTTGCATGTTGTAATTTAACGTTCTTAACATTAATTTTATATTTTACATAGAGGACATAACTGTTTGGATCTTTTTCAGTTATGTTGTGTAACTGAGGAGATTTGATATCTGCTGTCAAACAGTCAAAATAACAGACAGAGATGCAGCAGTTTCCCTGCAGATTCTCTTTTAACCTCTTAAACCCTGCTGGATGCCACGAATGATCCGTCATTACAGCTGCAGGCCGTACGGACAAACATTGTGCAAACCCTCGGAAAATTACTCTAAAATCTAAACAAGATTATGACAGTTTCAGAAATATCAAATGTGCCAGTTTGAAGTGTTTGAAAATGTATAAAATGATGCACAAAACATCTTGAATTTTCCATTAAATGTAATGCATCTTGTGCCTGCAATGATGGAACAAGAATATACATAATTTTAAAAAAAAATGCTGCGTTGTTAAACATTGTTTTTTTTCTAACTGTAAAGCTAAAACCAGGGTTCAAGAGGTTAACTCTTGTTCTGCAACACAAGCACTATCAGCAGGTCTTATTTAGAAAATCTACAGACTAGATTTAACCTTGAGCCTAAGTCAGTACAGTTTTAACTGTGCGAAGCCTACGTGGTGTTACTCTGTGTGAATGTGGCAATATTGTGCTAGAACCAGCAACATTATAATATTATATGTACAGTATAATGTTATAATGTTCATCGGCATTTATATTTTTCAATACAGTATCTGTATATATCTATATATATATATATATCTATATATATATATTTAAATTTCTCCCCTGTCGGTATATACACAGCATGAATGTACAGAGGCTCCAGTATTTACAAAAGTCCTGTGGATAATATCGCACTTTAAAGAAACAGGATGGCAGAGCAGCACAGTGAGGCCATGTGTCGTGGATGTTCTCAGGACAAAAATGGAAAGTCTTTCAAATCCGGATAGGTCGCGGCAGAACCCACCACAAGGCAAATAACAAACTGCTGCTGTCGTACGCAAACCCCCGCGACTCCAGTTTTATTGATTTTCAAGTTTTCTCCTCTGATTCCTGAAAAGGTTTTCAATGCGACAGCAGGGAAAATTCTGGTCCCGTGTTTGAATTTTTTTTTTTCTTTTCATGTGTGGTGGAAACAATCACAACTCTTCAGACCTAGTAAAAAGTATTCAGAAATATATCTGTATAAATACTCTCATCAAAATAAACACATATACACATATCTTTGCACTTGCCTCTGTTTCACTCATATAGACCAAAAATATCAGCATCGTCAGACAGGGTTCCTATAAACTATAAACTGCACTGTCGGAAAGAAAAGGGCGTTTAAACAGCACCTTTTTCTCAGTGACAGTTTTCAGTTATTTGATATGATATGATGGGATGTTATAATACCTCGGGGCAGGTGGATGAAATCTTGTGCCTGCACGCTCTCTAAAACAGCTGAACAACAGCAGGGACGATTCTCCAGATGTCTGTAACATGTTGGAACCATAAACTGTATATACAGATGGACAACATGACAACTTTTAAATCGGGATCGCCCCCTGGTGTCTGTCTGCAGTATAGGTCATAAAGCCCGCCCCTCCTTGTTAGTGATTGGCCAAACTAAAAACTCAAAGTACACGCCAAATAAATTTTTCCCAAAGATGGTTCCTGTCATTGAAGGTAGTTTTCATCACCGTAACGTTTATTTTGTTATTAAATTCTACAAAAGGGGGATTTTCCACCATGATTGACAGCTGTGACAGCCAATCTATGCACTTGCAGCCAATGGGGCTGCTTGTAATTGGTTGGACGGGTGTTTTGGCGGGAAATCCCCCACCGTGGTAATCCCTACTCTGCAGAATCCGGCTCTCAATGACATCACCAGCATAAGATGGCAAAGCCTGTATTTTGGATATTTTAATTTCACTTAAGCATAGCGGGGGTTACTGGGGGCGTGTCGTCCATCTTTATATACAGTCTGTGGTTGGAGCCTAAAGAGTGCCATCAGAGAAATTATAGAGTTTTAGTTTTACTTGTTTAATTACAATCGTTTCATAGTTTTTGGTTTCAGTCTTACAGCTTTGCTGTTTTGGTTCACTCTCACCGCTCTCACAGTAGGCAAATGTTTTATGAGGACGGAAAAGCACTGAACACTTTTTTTGTGTTTGTTGAGAAACACTTAAATTACAATGAAAAAACCTCCCACAGGGCACCTTTAACCCTCTGAAACCTGAGCTGACTGGTTTGATTTCTAAAAAATAGTGGGAGAGGCGATGAACAACATGAAAATAATATTTCAAACAGTTGGGGAAAAAATGAGGGGGGTTAGAAAAATATCAAAAAACATCAATAAAACTATATTTATGTTTACTGTAATTTTATATTTAAAATAAATTTACAGAAAAAATACTTGTATATATTTTAAATATTTTTTGGTGTCATTTTCTCTTTTTTACTCTCATTTTCTTGCTTATTTTCATATTACTACTTGTACCTTTTTTTTTCTTTTGAAAGAAATAAAACCAATTTGCTTAGGTTTCAAAGGGTTAAAGAAACCCACTGAAAAGCAGCAGGGACTTCTGCCAATATGCAACAGCTGGCCGATCATTAATAATTATTCATTTGGGCAAATGTTCTGGATGGCACACTCCAGGCATCATCATGTCTCTGCTGATTCGGCTCCAAGTTATTTAAACTGCAACTACTCGACATTCAAAAATGAAAAATCCCACGCAACTTTGCACACTGCCAAAATAATTACGTATAATCGCATGGAGTTTTTCATTTTTGCAAAAATCCAACCTTTCCACCTTTATATACATACATATATATATATATATATATATACCTCATGTTTAATAGCTCCCTGACATCTGTTATATTCTATCTGGAGGAAACTGTTTCCTTATAGCTCTCCGGTTAATACAAAATATGATCTGATCTGATTTATAACGTTAATTGTATCATATATTCTGAAAATGTACAATATAAACAATAAATATTAAGTGATTGATAATCCTGATTGATGTCAATACAGAGAAAAGTGTGATTTTTTTTTTTACATCTTTGCAACCTGGTCGTTGTTTTTTTTTTAACTAAATCTCTAAAACATGCATTCCCGTTTACGCTCCACGACACCAACAGTGCAACATCATAAAGTACAATTACACATATAAACACACACACACGCACACACTTTTCCAAAACGACATACTGGCACACTCACAGTGAACGCTCAGGTGGGACAGAACTTCGGGGGGGGTTGTTGCCACCACATGCCAGAGCGAGGCATTTCGACTGATACCCCTGAGGAATGAAGGAGGAACTGGAGATGGGAGATAAACAGAAGAGATTTGACAGATGTAAAGTACCGAGTTGTTCTTCCTTCTTAAATTCACTCGTGAGAAGCAGCAGCAGCAGCAAAGAGCACTCGTTCCTCCCAGCAGCCTGTTTTCAGTCTCGTGTGCGTGACGTTAAAGGCAATATTGCAATCAAATAAGGCAAAAAGAAACATAAAACACTAAATAAATAAAAGAAAATGTGTGTCTGATCAAAAGTCATCCGACAGCTTTCTCGCTCGTGATTTCTTTTCGGTGTATATTTTGTGTTATTTTAAACAGACCTCTTTGTACGGATCCAGCTGCAGAGGTGAAAAGGTCAATGAATGAGTGCGTGGCGGTGTTTGAGCGAGACGTTGCGGCAGAAGCGTGTTGGATTTAATCAGCCGAGGATGGGGGGGTGAGGAGGAGGAGGAGGAGGAAGAGGAGGAAGAGGAGGGGGAGGGGGGGGCTCAGTGGCGTCATAGCACTGTGCTCTCAGACTCTTCCTCCGACTCCGCTCTGTTGTTGGTCGACTCGAACAGCGCCACTGAGTTCCTGAAGGGGGAGATGTGGGGCAAGTCAAAAATACCGTCCAGGTCCACGTTGATAACGGGGATGTCCAAGTTGCAGAGAGAATCTGGCAGAGCAGAGACACAGACAGGCACGAGTGAAGCAAAAATACTGTTGATTCGGGTGAAAAATAATAATAAAAAGAGGTTTTAGAGGGAAACGGATCATTCAAGATGAGGTTTCATCGATGCTGGATGAGGTTACACACAGCAGGCGGGTCATCATAAGCTCAAACCGCAGTTACAGCATGAATAAATCAAAAATAATGCATGAAAGGGGTGTGTGTGATAAATATAAAGTACAGTATGTAACGGGTGTCTACATACTTACTTTTAGCCAATGAACTGCATAAGATAAATATTTTATTAATTACAAGTTTACATGTAGGACAATATATTTCTACCTAAAAATGATCACTTTGTGTTAAAATTATAAATTAAAGACTCGTTGCAGAGTAAATTGTTGGCATTGTAGTTTTTACCACAGATATATTACATTTGTACATTTCGTCAGTATCATATCAACATTTCTAAAATGACTATTGACGACTATGACTAATGATATTTCCAAATGTAACATATACATGGTTTGCAGAAACATACAATGCCAACATTTATTCTGGCGGTCGGACTGTGCAGGAAACATTCAAAAAATGTTTTATTTCTATATTTAATTGAAGTAATTGAAGGTTTCATAAAGTTGGTGTCAGATTTTAAAAAATATGGTCAAGATTGGTGCTGAAGAGGCTGATAAATCCTAAATTTTTGCCTTCATAATGAGTCAAGGCTGAGCAGTCCTGCAATACCAAATAAAATATCTATCTATCTATCTATCTATCTATCTATCTATCTATCTATCTATCTATCTATCTATCTATCTATCTATCTATCTATCTATCTATCTGTCACATCTGTAGTGGATACAAGTGCATTTTTCAATATTGTGCATCCCTATTGATTACCTGATCAATCCAGTAAACACTATCAAAACCTTAAACCCATAAGGATGAATGTAGTTCATTTTTCTCATGTATAAACTCATATATTGACCTCAGTTTAATGCAAAAATAAAAAGTATTCATTTGATGACATCCACAGTGTGATGAACGACTGCACAGACAGGAAGTGCGCTGACTGAGGTGGCAGTGAGGCGCAACATCGTGGAGTGGAGCGGGAGTGTGAGGGGAGTGGGCAGCTTGAGCAGGGCATTATGGGTGGGGATCCTGAGGGCAGAGAGGGTTGGAGGCCCTGGTCTGTTCAGCTCATGTAAGCCATGCATCCATCATTCTCAGCCACCATGCAAAGGCCAAAATAACGGGTTAAAGCTGGACTGAACGCAGTCGCTGTGTGTCGGCGTTTAATGAGGAGTCATGCAGGAGAGCGAGGCCGCCGAGGATCAGCCGAAAAACTCTGCTTCCACCGGCAGCCTCGCCCCTCCTGTGAGCCGGCTTCGTGTTCGGCCGGGATGTCAGAGGGATCAGAGGGGTGGGGAGGTGAAGCTTTAGCACAGGAACTCCTGCTTACCCTAAAAGTCCCTCTCACACACAGAATCACACTGAACCTCTCGGCTCATACCGCTGCAAGTGAGACAATAAAAGCAGTCGACAGAGAGGTGAAAATTAGACCAAAACACACTGAAAATCTGCAAGGGAGGCAAATAAAAAGATAAATTGAGTATAAAGTCAGAAACATTTTTTGTGTAACTCCAAACTGATACAGGATTATGCAAACTAATAATTAAAATCCAGACAAAAACCCAAAACAAACTATGTTTTTAACCCTTTGGACCCTGAGCAAATTTGCTTTATTTCTTTAGAAACATGACAAGAAGGCAATGAGCGACAAAAGAGAAAATGATCCAAAAATTTGCAAGAAATTAGTGTAAAGTACAAGAAACCTACCTGAGTAAGTTAGTAAAAAAGTAAAAAAAAAAAAAAAATATTAAAAAGAAAACAACAGCAACAACACGGACATAACCTGGAAAAGTGTTTAAAAATATAATAATTTTGGAAATTGTTTCATAATATTTAATTATGATAATTTTAGATAGGTTTTCTCTACATTTTTTCACATTATTCCCTATACAGTTTCCCCTAGCTTCTTAAAAATATATATATTTTTAAATCTACTTTTTTTTCTTTTTTTTCAATTGCTAAAACGTCTCTTAAAAAGTTACTCATTGCCGTTTCTCCTGTGTTTTTGGAGGAAAACACACAAATTTGCTCAGTGTTCAAGGGTTTGACTACTTTTGAAAGGCGTCTGAAAACAGCACAAAAAATGAGGTTTCAAAGGGTTAAAGGGATCCCGGGATCCTTAAAAAGTCTTAAAAGGCATCAAAATCATTAATCTGAAAAAAATCATTCACCAAATGCCTTTAAGCCAGTAACTAATGGGCTCAAATAAATACAATAGAGTAAAAAGCTCAATAATTTCTGAGAAAATCTAAGAAAATAGTGAAATAGGAGCTAAAAATAGTGGAAAACTTAAATACAACAGCTGAGTCAAGGTGTGTACACCTTACCTGTGGACATGCTCTCCCCCGGAGACAAACCGTCCAGGAGACCCGTGGAGTGCTCCAGAGGCTGAGGACTGGTACCAGGTGTGCTGGGGGGCTGAGGAGGAGGTAAGCTGGGCCTCTGCCGCGGCGGCTTTGGGGTCGGCCTGGCCTTGGTGAGAGTCCCGGCCAGCGAGGGCGGAGAGGAGAGGGACGGGGTGGTAGCCATCTGGATCTGACCCGGGGAGCCGATGGTGGCGTAGCCCTGCGGGTAGCTGAAGCTGTACGGAGACGGGGTGCTGGGAGGAGTGGGGGACAGGCTGACGGGAGACGGCTGACCTGTGGACTGGTCGGACATGGCTCCTGACTGGCAGTACGGGACTTTGGGAGGGATCGGGGCCAGCTTTTTGGCTGCAGAGAGACAAACAAGAAATGAAAGAAGTAAGTAAATTATCCTTTCACATTTTAAATTTGCTTTTTCAATTTCCTTTTTTTTTATTTTTAACTTTAATTATGGCCTGATTATTCCTAGTAGTGTAGTAAAATAATAATCTTTTTTTATATTAGTTTTTTTTTAAATTTTATTTTAATGTAATTTTCTATTTGGACTTATAATTTGAATTATCCTCCACACTTAAGAGTATAACATAAATTTTTTTTTTTTTTTTTTTTAAATTCAGACGAATACCAAGGTATGACACAGCGTGATTACCTCTCCTCAGGGTGTGAGGGCTGTGATCAGACTGTCCACTAGATGTCATTGTCCCCTGGAGTCCCTTCTGTCCAATAACTGGGGATAGCTCCTTGTTCTTCAGTGTACTGAGGACAAAAAAAAAAACACACACACAAGAAATCACAAGCTGCCTCGTGCATCTCTCTTCTCTTTAATAACATGTCAAAGCTGTTTCCATAAATCTGCGGGCACATAAAAGAAAAAATATGAGAGCACCCATAGTTCAATGTCAAATTGCCTGAGTGACCAGGCGAACATGTAGTCTATGCTGCACGGCTGCAGAAGCTGTCAAAAACCCCAAATAAACCCTAATGGCTTAATGGATTTCCCTTACTTTTACAGCGCAGTGCAGCCAGAATGCCAATGGGAGAAAGGCCTGAAGGTCACAACATAACCAGTTTACACTGACTGACTCTCAGCAGATGAAGCATGAGCGGATGACTGAAGCTGCTGGGATTTAAAGACGAGCCGGAGAAACACACATGCAATAAACTGATGTGTTATTTTACTTCAGCACACAATCAACCAAAATTTAAACGCAGCACTTTAGTTTTTGGTCCCATTTTTTCACCGGTTTAAGTTAAGATCCAAGATTTTTTTTTGTACTCGATGGATATATTTCTTCCAAATTTTGTTTGTTAAAATCTATGTTAGGATGTATTTCTTCCAAATTTGGGTTGTTAAAATCTACTTTAGGATATATATCTTCCAAATTTGGGTTGTTAAAACCTATGTTAGGTTATATTTCTTCCAAATTCTGGCTATTAAAATCTATGTTCGTGAGCACTACAGCATCATCACTACATAGGTGTTACATTCTGAAATGTGCAGTTCGACCTCACAACGCACACAGTACGTTTACTTGATGTTAGAGAAAGTCAAAGTATTCTGTTAGTCCGACTAAAACTGGACTTTTAAATCACACGTAAATATGTTAGTCCGACTGAAATCAGACTAAATCAAACTTCCCGAAATCAGACTGACACACGCTTGAAAGTTGAGCTATTCCGTCATGCAAACGCCTCCGTCAGACTTTAACTGGACTTGTTGTTCTGCACGTCCTTGTTGCCGTGCCGACCTCCCTCAGTGTTTAGGGATAGGGACTGTTTGGTACTTATGAGGGGGCAAGGGGTGATGCACAACAGGTAAGGCATTAAAAAGTTGGACAGGGCCACAGCAAAACCTATTTTAGCCACCTAAAAAAAAACAAAAAACAATACCAGTTAAAGTATTCGCTATATTTGAATATTTCCTCCTTTTTACTTTTCACAACAGCTGATGGAGGCAGCGGTAGAGCAACAACTCTGCGGTTCAGTGAAATTAAAGTTAGAAAATAATCATTTCACTGCCCTAAAAAACAAGAGTCTTAGATCTTTAACTTAATCCTGTTAAAAATGGGAGAAAAAAATACCAAAAATGTTAAATTTTTGTTCAGTATACATTGTGCTGTTTCTGCTCATTTTCAAGATCTCACTCAGGAGCTGACTGGGCCCACTGGTATGACTCATTAACACCCACTTTTTATAATGGTATGCGCTGAAAGCTTTGAATTTCCTTTGTTGCCTGGCAACCGCCTCCTGAATATCCTGGCAACATGCAAAGTTATGGATTGCATTCATGACAATTGTATAAAAAAAAAAAAGATGGATCTGATAATGGAGTTCCTAAAGAGCGTTGACTGACGGATACACATCCGAGGGAATAATTAAAGATGGAGAAGAGGGCGGCGCTGTGGGGAGTATCTTAATCTCACCCTTCCCCTTCTTTCTCTCCTCACATCCTCACATCCTCCCTCTCTCTCGTGTCCCTGTGGGGCTTCTCCTCATTTGTGTGTGAGTTGTGTTGGAAGTACGAGCGAGTTCGGCAGCATTTACCTAGTCAGCTTGGCTCCTCTCTCCCGGCTACAGGCACAGGCTGCCCATGGAGGGGGAGCAGATAGGGGGGTGTTGGGGGGTTTGGGGGAGCCCAGGAGCAGGTCGTGACGAGTAAGAACGAGCGGGGGTTTGATGTAAAGGGTGGAGCCATTCGTTTCGGACGGGGTCGCATGCGAAGCGTCGGACATGGAGGCCTGTTTGGGCAGGTGCAGGGAGTTGGGTTTGGGGTTGGAGTTGACGTCAAGCTGCTGGGGGGACGGGCAGAGGGAGTGGGGGAGCGGGGGTGGGCTGTAGCCGCAGCGGTGGGAAGGAGGGGACGTGCCGGGGGGCACGGATTCGGGCGTGGGGGCTACGGGACGCATACCCGGAGGTGCACGGGTGTAGAAGTGGTGGTGAGGGAGCGAGAAGGAGGAGCAAGAGGAGGAGGAGGAGGAAGATGAGGAAGAAGGGTAAGGGGGAGGCGGCCTCTCCTCCTCGGGGGAGGGGTAGGCGTAACAGGAGTCCGACCAATTGGAGGATGCATCATCCGAGCTGCAATGATAAACATATCAGTGTTTCACGGGGGGGCGAGCTGGTCTCCAGAGGCTGAAATGCAGTTAAAGTGGATGAATTCGTTAGGAGGTAAAGAGCAGTGGGAGTATTGATTTGGAAGTTTAAGGGAGAAAATTTTAATTATCGTGTCAAGAGGGAGAAGTTAGGGCTCCACGGGGAACAGCGCAATAAAATAAAAGGATAGGTGATAATCTCAGAAATGAAATAAAACAGAAAAGTCACCTCATCCATTGCAGGGCCTTGCGACAATGGACTGTTATGCTGTTAATGATGCTTGGACTAATGACAAAGAAAATAAAACATATAATTCATGCACATGCAGCAATGAACTTTAGATGAACTTTTCTCAACTTTGTCCACGTCACATAAAAAGTCAGCCTAAATAGGAATGGAAATCACAGTATCCCCACTCAAGCAGATAATTAACTCTCCACACATGGCTACTACAACCACAAGGATGAGAAAATAACCCCAAAAAAGAAAAAGAAAAAATTAAAGAAACAGTGTGTAAGATTTTGGGAGATTTGGTGCCATCTAGTGGTGAGGACTGTACATTACAACCAGCTGAAAATGCTCAAGGTTAGAAGTCGGTTTTTTTGTTTGTTTTTTAACATTATTTTGGGGCTTTTTGCCTTTATTAGATACGACAGCTTAAGCATGAAAGCTGGAATGAGAAGGAATGACAGTAACAACGGGCCGAGGTTGGAATCAAATCTGCATCCACTGTGGCAAGAACATAGCCTTTGTACTTTACCAAATGAACTACTGGGCGTCCCATTGTTGAGGAGATTTTTTAACAGGAGCCGAATTATCCACAGAGGTCTCTTCCTTTCCAAAACAAACAGACCAAGTGATTTAAACCATTAAAAATGTGAAAGAAAACTGTTTCATTTTAAAAATCAGTGTTTCTCCAATGCTGTTTGGCATGTCGCTGATGGGCTGCTTGCCTCAAATGTGCTTAAAATCCAAGCAAATCTCTGCGTGCTGTTGCTGCCTGATGGTATTGAAATGGGTGTTTTTGGGGTTTTTTTTGTTTTTTGCATGGCACACTGTGAATTATCACCCCCTTAAAAAAGTGCTGCTGATTGGTTGGTTGTATTTTGAATCATGGACAAACAAGTAAGTCATCGATGCATCAACACTTGATGATATCAGATTGTGCGATATAAACAGGTCATTCTAAGGTAATGAAAACACAAGGTTTCTTATTATTAGGTGATTATACACTAAAGAAAACATACTTATGTTATACTCCATTTTTGCCAATATATCACCCTAAATCCTACACACTGGACCTTTAAAGAGCAATCGCAAAATGTGACATCACATGCTTCATCCGAGGTGAGACAGCGAGGTTCACACAAAGGTGAGGATGGACATTTCGTGGGAAAAAAAAAACAAAAACAAGAAAATGTGGAGCAAACAGTGCTGTTCTGGTTGCAGGGCGCAGCAGCACGCGTGGCGGGAGGGAGGAGCAGCAGTGCGAGGAGTTTGTGGCGAAACAGGAGGGGAGCAGGGGGCTGGAGGGGGGAAGGCACGACAGCCTTACCTGGCTCGGTCGCTGTTAGTGGGAGGAGGGGTGGGAGGGGAGGCAGAGAAATCCCCAGGCTGCTCGGGGATGAGAGCGTCAGTGGGCGGGTGGGGGATGCACGCTCGGTGGCGTGGACGACATTTTACGAGAAGAAGACGAGCCCCTGCGTGACACCCAAGTAGTGTCCATCACCCTGACACCCATGCTGCAGTGGGACAGAGATCATCAAGTCAACGGAGTGTGTGTGTGTGTGTGTGTGTGTGTGTGTGTGTGTGTGTGTGTGTGTGTGTGTGTGTTTGGTTTAAAGGGGAGGGGCCAGTTTTCCACACCTTAAACAGATCGTCAGGGCGGCTAAACACAAGACTCACGGCGCTGAAAGGAGCTGATCCAGGATCAGCGTCTAGGGTCACACTGCTCCACCCACAAAGCCTTATATGGGCGTAATTATGAATATGAGCATGCAGGAAAAGACAACGCCTCCTTTAAATGTATATTTTCCTTTTTTTTAATGACATATTCTCCTGCAGGATGACGATTTTATGAGGAAGGTGAGATGTTAAATCTTCACGAGCAGTTTAGATGACATGAACTATGACATGAAATGTTTTTTTTAAATTTTCAGTAAAACCCACTAAAACTGGGATCAGCATCACTTTTGTTGTGCTGCATTCAGACACTTAGGTATTTAAACCGTATTAAGTATTTAAACCGTTCAAACCTGAGCAAATTGGTTTGACTTTTTTTGTAAAATATAGGGGGAAAAGGTAGTGAGCAACTTGGCTAGTTAGAATTTAAAAAAAAATCTGATATTTATTTTTCTTCACGAATTTTTGTTTAAATGATTTTATGAATGTTTATTCAGTTTTTTTATGTCCCTATTTCTTTTTTTTTGTTTTGTTTTGTTTTTTGTTTGTTTGTTTATATCACTTCCCTAACTTTTTTTTGTTTGCTTGTTTTTTCAGGGAAAAAAATTAAAATTATATTGCAGAACTTTCATGCAATTTTCATGTTGTTTTTTAAAAATCTATTTCTTGCCAATTTCTGGCTCATTTCTTCTTAAGTTGCTCATTGCCTTCTTTCTATGTTTTTGAAAAAAAATCAAGCAACTTGCCCAAAAGGTTAAAAAGACAGCTAACCCCCAAATAAAAAATATATTTAAAAAATATTTCCATCTTGCGTGTAGTGCTTGTTATCAGTCTAGATAGTTAAAAAAATAAAATAAAATAAATAAAAGATGTACAAAATAGGTAAAATAAATTTTAAAAAGTACAATATGACTAAAATAGGTGAAATAAATAAAAATAAAAAAAATAAAATAGGTAAAATAGATACAAATAAATAAAAGATGCATAATATGGGTAAAATAAATACAAACAAACAAAATAAAAAGCACTACAGCACAGAGGAAAAATATGTAGTTTTTATTTTGGGGTGAACTGTCCCTTTAAAATGAAACAGGAACTAACTGAAGGACGCAGTCGTCTGAGGCTTAACAACAAGAGGCCTTTGTGCTCGCAGGCTGAACAAGTTTATCCAGCGCCAGAAAGATGCTTCTTATGTAAACGCAGAGAGAAAGGCCCGCTTTGTCCCCCCGTCTCTGTCGGAGACATTGAACTAAAGGAGTCCAAAGTGTGTCACACCTGAGCGGAGCATCAAACCCCCCCCACACGCACACACACACGCACACACACACACACACACACACACACGCACACACGCACACACACACACACACAGGTGACAAATGAGCGACACTTCCTGTCAACGTGCAGCTGAGATGAGCACATGATGGACAGACCGATGAGAGGATGTGTCGGGGGTAGAAGGATCTATACTGTACCTTTGTATCTTCCTAATGCTGCATAGTTAAAGACAGAGACAAGCACAGTGAGGACAGGGAGTGAGGAGGACAGAGTCCCCCCTGGACTCATTAACAACATTGTTATCAAAGCAGCAACTTTGGCAGGATGAGCTCTTAAGACGAGAGCCAAGATGGAGGAGGAAAACAGGGGACTCTGGCCCCGCGGGGGGGCTGCAAAGGGACGAGCTGAGTGTAATGAGGAGAGCGATTTTCGGGGTGAATCGCTCCCTGAAGCGCTGCCGACATGGCAAAACCCGCAGAGAAAATGATCGCTCTGTTTGTCGTTAATGATGTCAAAATTACCCTGATACAAGAAAATCAGCCCCTCAGAAAGTTTGGTGCGTTCATGCATCACACCCAGAGTTTAAAAAGCACGGCACAGCTGCAATATCACGGCCAAAAGTATGTGGACACCCTTCTTTTGGTTCTTGTTGTAGTCGAGACCATACTAAGCCAGACCAAGACTTGACCGAGACCAGAGTGTGCGGAGACCGAGTCCAGACCAGGACCAATTTTCCTCTCATTTCTATGAAAGGTGGCAGCCGACACTGGTGACAAAAAAAAGCAAACTACAAATGATTTATATGCAATCACAGTAATCATGTCAACGAATCAATCCATCGTGGTCTCAACCGGTGTTGATTAAAAATCCGGAGTCCACTATGTCCGAGACCGAGATGAGACTGAGTCAAAAATGCGTTGGACCTCAAGATAAGACTGAGACTCTCTAAACGAGACCATACTAACTATGCATGTCTGTATAGTTTTCCTCTGATTTCGGAGTCATTATAAAAAAAAGCAAACTAATCAATTATCGGTTGATTTAAAGAAGGAAGCTGTAAATCCCATCAAAGTAACTATGTAAACAAATAAATCTGTCGTCTCAACCGATTTCGAGTTCGCTATGTCCGAGATCCAGATGAGACTGAGTCGAAATGTGTTCAATTCGGAGACGGGACTGAGACCCTCTAAAAGTGGTCCCGAGACCGACCTCGGGTACTACGACACTAGTTTTTTTTAATGTTTGGTGTCTGTTAGCTCCAATTATGGGAAATATTTACCCAACAGCATACAATCACGTTTTTAAAATAAAGCAAGCTCTGAACTATTTGGCAAAAGTTACGAGAAGACTTTTTCTCCTTTCAAGACAACTGAAATGAAGTAGAAAACTTTTTTAAAAAAAACAGCAGTCAGGTTTCCAATAAAGTTTAGAAAAAACTGCCATTTATCGCAGTAGTTTTTACGCTTGCATGAGGTGGTATTTCAGGCGACTTAAAGAAGCAGAATTTCACAAAACACTTTTTAGTCTTTTTAAGGTCACATGATGCTATGGCTATGAGCTTGTCAGAAGGAACTGGCTCCCATGATGCAGCAGGAGCTACAAGAGCTGTTATTGCATCACATAACTCTGAGAAAGTTGAGAGGATCATCTGGAAGTTTTGAATCCAAAATTCCTCTGTGAAATCATGAACTATCAGCTCCCAGAAATCCCTCATACGTGGCCGCTCCCACGTATAAGGGGCTCGCCTTTCCATCATGGCTCCATAACACGCCTACGTCGCCCTGGATTGTAAGTAATGACGGCTAGTTCAGTGGCTGCAATAGAAATAAAGCTGCTAATGTTTTAAACATCCATCGCCATGGTTACTGGGATGTTATCACGAGAGGAGAAGTCTCATAACATGGAAAAAGTCATCTCACAATTGTGTTTCATCGACATTTCGAAAATATCGCTTAAGTTTTCCGTAAATCTGTAATGGAAACTTCGCCCTCCTCAGGAGTAAAGTGAAAACAACCCTTTACATAAGGTCTTACTATTGATATTAAGTTTGATTTCATCACCCTCGGTCCTGTTTTTTTAAGCGTATTTGTGTTCTTTGGAAAAAAAACAAAACTAAAAATAAAAACAAAGAGGCATCTTGGGGTTTACATGTAGCAACACTGTCATGCAGAAACCTACGAGGAGAAATCGCAGAGCATCACTCGATAGAAATCTCGTTGCCCCGTCTTCTGCAGCAGCACCTCACAGGAGAATCAGCTCCGTCTGCTGTTTCTCTCTTGCTGATTTTCTGAAAATTAACTTAAAATTTGCGGTACATTTGGATAGAAACCCAACTACAGATGCGCTTCCACAAACCCAAACTGTGATAAAAAATTTTTTTTAAAAACTCCTCTTACAAAAAGTCAGGAGAAAACTGGTGTTAAACTTCCAGACGGAGTCACGTCACTGCGCCTGTGAATCAATCAGCAGTCCTCTCCTCCTCTGTGCAGACCTGCAGCTTCATCAGGCTGGATCCACACTGACAGCTCATCTCACGAGGTAGCTCTACAAAAAAACCTGAGGAGAGGCCACTTCGCAAAGTTTCTGCACGACTGCCTTTTGACAGAGTCGGACATGTGAGGTGAGAAGAATTCCCCGCTGATTACACAAGTTTCATGTGAGAGGTGACCGCAGCGTTAGAGCTCGGTTTCACTCTGAGGTGGACAGAAAGAAAACTGTTTATCTGCAGCCTAAAGAGAGAGAGAGAGAGGGGCAAGACGGTGACATTTAGTGTGTGAAATGAGGAATCTGACAATCCTGAAGCGGTGGAGGAGGATTAGCTGAGAACCAGTCAGTGGCTTTTCTTTCTCGCTCCTCTCCGTCTGTCTCTGCGTCTCTTTCTTTAATGCTTTAATGCACCCTCCGTCTTATCGGGCCCCGCGGCTAGTCTGAGCTCTGCAGCCCTGGGACCACGAGTAGCCCAGCTAATTAAACCTGGACCCAGCGTGTGTGCGTGTGTGTGTGCTGGATCTGATCAATAGAGCTCAGCTTTCAATAGAAACACCCTCTTCAGAAGCAGCACAGAGAGGCTGCCTTTCAAAGAGCAGTTTTCTGTTTTAAGCACAAAAGCTTTTAGATTTAGAGCTGCACACGGTTGTAAAGTTGCACTTTAATTTTTTACGAAGTGCACAATTCTCTCTGAAGTACAAAGCAGGATTAGGGCCTTAACTGAGAAAAAAAGACTTTTAGAATAAAGTCATATTATTAGGAGAATAAGGCCGTAATATTACAAAAACAAAGTTGTAACATCACAAATTACGAGAAAAAAAGGTCATGATGTTACGAAAATGATGTCATAATATCACAAGAATAAAGCTGTAATTATGAGAAAAAAAAGTCTGAATATTACCAGCATAAAGGCGTAATTTTACCAGAACAAAGTCAAAATATTACCAGAATGAAGTCATAATATTATGAGAAGAAAATCCTAATATTAAGACAGTAAAGTCTTAACTTAATTTTACAAGACTTAAGTCTTAATTTTGAGGTGAGGAAGAAAGTCCTGTCTAGTCTTGTGCCTTTTTTTGTTTGTCTTTTTTAGTTTCTATTTCTTCCTGAGCCTTGGACGGTTATTATCATTATTATTACTTCCTTTCTGTGATATGGTTGCTTGCGTACTGTGTTCATCTGTTCAATAACTTGAAAATCAGAAAATAAAGTTTTAAAAGGACAATAATTAATCGTCGTCTGTTTAACACATCTTCTCTAACCTTCAGGATTTTGGTGGAGCTAAATTTGTTAAAGAAATGTAGTCTGAGTAGAGAAATCTAGCTCGTACCCGTCTTTCTTGTAGAACTCCAGCATCATGTTGTCCGTGGCGACGCTGAGCGGCCGTCGGCTCTGGTCGTTCTGCTTCCGGTCCATCTGATCCATGTCCGGGGACGGCATCGAGCTGTAGTTGGCGTTGTGGTTGGTGTGGACGGGGCTGCCGTAGTTCCCCGTGACGTTGAACTCGATCTCTGAGAAAAGACAGAAACAATTCAGTGTTTGACTTTGTGAATAAGTGAGTCCTCATGTCCAAATTAAAAATCTACTGTTATAAGTGAAATGTCCTCCAAACTTTATTATAGCATTGCTTGTGGAAATGCACATTACTATGTTTGCACACCCATCTCCACTTTTTGCACACTTATTTGCACTTTTTTTCTTTATTAATGCTCTTTTTAATCTTTTTGTTAGTTTGTTTCTCTTTGTGCATACTGTAAATATCTTTATTATTTTTTTTGTTCGATTTTATTTAACTTTATTTTATAAGTGCCTTCCTTTGTATATATATTTGCATATTTTGCCTTTTTAACAAATATTTTATTCAGTTGCTGCTCTCCTTTTTGCTGCTGTAACGAAACAATTTCCCTCACTGAATTAATTAAGGATTTCTATTCTATCTATATTATCAGATTACATGTCTTCAAATATCACTTTGTCCTAAGATATGTATTTTTGGAATTTACCCAGACAGCTGTCCTCTATCCAGTAGAGACAGAAAAATGTTTGACCAATGTCTCCTAAAAGCCAAACGCTTTATTGCAAAGTGCTGGAAAAGTGTTAAATGTCCCTCTTTTGGCCACCGGTTAAAACCATTAACGTCAAGTTACGTCAAGTTAAGAGGCATGAGAAGAGTGAGGTAACGCTGAATATGTCAGTTTACTGTGAGGAATATGTAATGTATAAACCCTGATTGATTTATGTGCTTTTTCATTTCATTTATTTTATTGTATTGCAGTTTTTTTGTTTGTTTTTTAAAATTACTTATTTATTAATTAATGGCCTTTTGCATGTCAAATTTGTGTTATTTTTTAAAAATATTTGTTACATTATTATTATTATTATTATTATTATTATTATCATGTGTATATATATGTATGTATATATATATATATATATATATATATATATATTTTTTTTTTAAATTGTATTGTGTATATTATTTTTTGTCACTGCCATTTATTTATTTCTGGGAAAGTTCCGTTGTTTGTACATTGTGTTGTGTTATGTTATGTTTAAATGTATAACTGCTTAAAACTAATAAATACATATTTAAAAAAAAAATAATTAAAAAAATCTATTCCCTCTTGTGTGATCTGCGCTCACCTCCGGGGAAGAACCAGTCGGCATGCTGGATGATGGGCTCGATGATGCCGACGATCTGCAGAGAAACCGTGGTCATCATCTCTGTGATGTTCCTGCAGCAGACAGACGAGAGACTCTTTTTTAATGTTTGGATCGTAAAGACTTACACTCGGGCGGTGATTAGCACATTTTCATGATATTACAGAGCCATTAAAAAAAAGGAGAAAATGAAAACCATTTCGGGAATGTTGGCTATTAAAATACTAATTAAAAGTTGAGAGGGATAAAGAGTTTGTGAGATTTACACAGAGATTTCGGCGAGGTGTCCTTCACCCTTTACAAACTGCTTACTCATCACCATCATGAGCGCGCTCTGAGATATAAAAGTCTCCTGCAGATGTGTCGGAGCTCTGCGCCCATCAGCCGTTTGGTTATTAGCACTCTGAACTCAGAGCGGCATCACGAATATCAGCAGCTCAACAAAAAGAGGAAGAGAAACTGAGCTGTGACTCTGCGGAGTCCTGCTTTTTCTAGCTTTACCTACTGCATAAAAAAAATATATATATATATATATTTTTTTTTTCTCACACATGAACATACCTCCAAAGCATCTTGATTGTTTGTAAGATCATATAATGAATATCTGCAGCTTCTAATGTAATAATCATCATAACAACCAATAAATTTCTCACAAATGAAATAATAGCTGCCTGCTACAAACGTAATACAAAATCTCCTGCAAATGTCCAGAAAAGACATCAATTTGATGTCCAGAAAAGACAGCGATGTGACATCCAAAAAGACATCTATATGACATACAGAAGAGACATCTATACCAAATCCAGAAAAGACATCGATGAGACATCCGGAACGGCAGCTGCTGTTACATTTGTGGGATTATTACATTAAAAGCTGCAGATATTTGTTACATTTGTGGTTTATTATGTTTGTGAGTGTCACAAGGTCCTTCTCCTCACAGGAAAAGCATTTAACCCTTTGAAACCTGAAAAAATTAGCTTGCTCTCCTTAAAAACAAAACATCAAAGGGCGAGGAGCAACTTAAAAAAGAAATGGCCAAAGAATTCAAAAGACATGAATCAGACGTTACAAGGAAATTACTGGAAAGTAGGGGAAAAAAGAAAAATGTAAACAGTTAGTTAATAATTAATTGTTACATAATAAGCAGTAAATTATTGTGATAATGTGTCTCTCTCACCCTTCGTTGTGCATCCACAGCAGGTTCGGTCCGAGCACAATCGCGATGTTTCCAGGTGTCATCTTATTCACGTCCTGATATTCAGTCAGTTTGGAGAGGAATTTGATCAAATACCTGTTAAAACAGATAGAAAAGGTCAGTCAGTTAAAACATTACTTAACATTAAATCCATTTAACTGATCGTAAGCACATTTACCTTCTTCAGGAAGAAGAAAACGTTAAAAGAGTTCAGTGTCTCAGTGCAAGTGCTCTGAATTTTCCGTCATTAGCTTGAAAATCTGACCATTTTTTTGGCTTTTTTTTTTATCAGGAACACTTTTTTTTCAAAAATATAAGATTAAACTCTGTTCAAATATAATTTCAGCATCCCAATGATGTGTTCAAGGAAAATCCAGAAATAATTTATTTATATATATATATATATATATATATATATATATATATATATATATATATATATATATATTTACATATAGCAGTATCCTGCTATGACAGGACAGGATGACTAGTGTCATCATGTCCTAAAATCCTGGAAATGTCTTAAAATCTTAGAAACATCTTATATCCTAAAAAACATCCTAAAATCCTTAAAACTTCCTTAAATCTGAGAAATATCCTCAAATCTGAAAATGTACTAAAATCCTAGAAACACCTTAAAATCCTAGAAAAATCCTAAAATTAGCAATGTCCTAAGAATTGGAGAAACATCGTAAAATCTGAGAAATGTCCTAAAATCAAACAAATGTCCCAGAATTCTAGAAACGTCCGAATATCCTAGAAATATCCTAAAATCTTAAAAACATCCTAAAATCCTAGAAACGTCCTTAAACCTGAGAAATACCCTCAAATCTTAAAAATGTACTAAAATCCTAGAAACACCTTAAAATCCTAGAAAAATCCTAAAATCAGCAACGTCCTAAGAAACGGAGAAACATCGTTAAATCTGACAAATGTCCTAAAGTCCTAGAAACCTAAAATCACAGAAATGTCCTAAAATCATACAAATGTCCTAGAATTCTAGAAATGTCCTAAAATCCTAGAAACATCCTAAAATCCAAGAAATGTCCTAAAATCCTAGAAACAACCTAAAATCCTAAAAACACCTTATATCCTAAAAGCATCCTAAAATCCTAGAAACTTCTGTAAACCTGAGAAATATCCTCAAATCTGAAAAATGTACTAAAATCCTAGAAACATCTTAAAATCCTAGAAAAATCCTAAAATCAGCAACGTCCTAAGAATCGGAGAAACATCGTTAAATCTGACAAATGTCCTAAAGTCCTAGAAACCTAAAATCACAGAAATGTCCTAAAATCATACAAATGTCCTAGAATTCTAGAAATGTCCTAAAATCCTAGAAACATCCTAAAATCCAAGAAATGTCCTAAAATCCTAGAAACAACCTAAAATCCTAAAAACACCTTATATCCTAAAAGCATCCTAAAATCCTAGAAACTTCTGTAAACCTGAGAAATATCCTCAAATCTGAAAAATGTACTAAAATCCTAGAAACATCTTAAAATCCTAGAAAAATCCTAAAATCAGCAACGTCCTAAGAATCGGAGAAACATTGTAAAATCTGACAAATGTCCTAAAGTCCCAGAAACATGGTAAAATCTGAGAAAGGCCCGACACTCCCTGGGTCATGCGTGGTGCTGCAGCCCCCCGGCCTCCTCGTGCTGCGTTTCGTGATCCAGCTGTGGTCAGAACAGAGCAGAGTGCTTTCGGAGCTCATTATCACAGCAAACTATCGTCAGTCGGGTTTCCTCGGATACAGAAACGTGCCGGTGCGTTTGTGTGACTCATCCCGAGCCGAACTACAGCTGAATGAACATCAGGCAGCTCATTGCAGCCAGCAGCCATCATCTGGACAGGTCTGACAGGTCTCCTCGGAGGACGACCGGCTAAAAATACGCCCTATTTGTGCGATTCGATGATGACGCTGACAAGTGCTGCAGCATCTCTGCTCTTTCAATTTCCTCCCTCGGCCCTTTCTCTCTTCCTCTTCCTCCGTTTTTTTCCTTTTGATCACGAGATAAGCCCTTCAGCAAATATCGTCTACTCGTCTTCATCCAGCAGCAAATACTGCAGCTCCTCAGACATGAGCGCTCTTTCTCTGCAACATTTCACGCAGAGGTCGGTGGTTTTTGGTTTTTGTTTCCTGGCAGGTGTCAATCACACGAGCTTCACGGAGGCTTAGAGTTTCCATGGTAACAATCAGTGACACCAGCTGACCAGTGGCACCAAACGAAAAAGCCCATTTTATCTATAAAGGTCGACACAGCGGTGAAATGTACCAAAGTACATTTATTTAAGTACTGCACTTAACCCTTTAACACCGGGACCGAAACCACTTTTCTCATGCTGCGTTCAGACACCTTTAATAAACCAGAGAAAATTGGTTTGATTTCTCTCGAAAACGTGAAAAAAGATGATAAGCAACTCAGTAAGAAATTGTATTATGTATATTATGTATTATGAAAGGTGACATAGAAATTAGCTGAAAATTAAACCTGCTGGGGATTATTGAATATTACCAAAAAAGAGAAAAATTCTGAAAACTATGTTATAATATAGTCATATATATATATGTCATAATTATAATTATTATATATTATAATATATATAATATTTTCAGGATTTTAAGGTAATTTTTTGTATTTTTTTAATTTTTATTTTTGATTTTTTTTAGGTAATTTTCTTGTCACTATTGGCCAATTTCTTGGTAATTTTGGGGCCATGTCTTGTCAAGTTGCTCATTCCCTTTTTCCCATTTTTTAATAAAATCAAGCCAATTTGCTGAGCTTTCAAATGGTTAAGTAGTAGTAGTAGATTTGTAATTTAAAAAAAAAAAAAAAGCTAGGGAAAACAATATTTTTTGTTAATTATTATCATGACATATTTAAAATTAGGTCACAGAATTATTATAATTTTTAAAAGACTTTTTTTCCAGGTCATTTATTGTGTGTTTTTTTTTTTTAACTTTATTTTCCTTTTTCTTTTTTTATTCAAATACATTTTATGGTCATCAGGGTTCCCACATATATTCATGGACAAAACGTCAAAAGTTTTCCATGACTTTCAAGGACCCATCAAGGTATTTTTCAAACATATCAGATTCAAACTCTATTCAAAAATATTTAATTTAATTTAATTTAATTTAATTTAATTTAATTTAATTTAATTTAATTTAATTTAATTTAATTTAATTTAATTTAATTTAATTTTCAGGTAATTGTCTATTACTTCTTAATATTTTCTTGCTCATTTTTGGGTCATTTCCTCCTTTGTTCCTCATTTCCTTGTTCCAATGTTTTTGAAAGAAATCAAGCCAATTTGCTCAGGTCTCAAAGGGTTAATCTAACAAGCAGTATATAAAATCACAAAAATCAGCTCCACTTTTACAAGCTGCAACACTGAAAAACATGAATGCATCGATAATTATCATTTGCACTTTAAGTAAGATTTTAAATGTGGGATTTTCACTTGTAACAGAGTATTTTTACACAGTTTTATTGCTACTTTTACCTAAGAAAAAAGATCTGAGTACTTCTTTCACAAGGAAGAACTAAGAGAAAACTCCCCAAAAAACATGACTCATAATTTGGCAGATTGCTCCTACTTAAGATCGTCAAGAACTAGATAGTTTGTGCAAGAGATGAATTAAAAATGTGAAGTCGAACTGAAGATTTTCAGCCGGCTGACTTCCAGCTGGTCCCAGGAGACGAGCACAAAGAGTGAAACATGGAAACAGTGACTCACTTAAAGTTGTTGTTGTTGGCGGGCGGGAGCTTCTCGCAGGCGTTGAGGAGAGCCTGAAGTCTCTTGTCTTGATCTTGAATGCTGCAGAACAACAGGAAAGAAAACAAAAGGTATAACATTTTAACATAAAGTTCAAAACAAAAGCTGATCAATACCAGCAGTGATCTAACAGCAACAATAAGGTGGAGAGGATACAGACTTGGAGGCCTGGATCCAGTCGTTGTACAGCTCGTATGTCATTAGAGGCTCAGGGAGCTCCCGCAGGTAGGACTTCAAAGCACCTGGAGAAAATAAAAGTAATGATAATAATAAGACAAATGCATGCAATGCATATTTGTGCTAATAAAAAGCATATATAACTCTAAGCTGAGCAAACTGGTTTGAGTTCTTTCAAAAACACGAGGAGAAAGTAATGAGCAACTTAACGAGACACAGCCCAAAAATGAGCAAAAAATAAAATAAAATAAAAACAAGAAAAAAATAAAAATTTTGAAAAAGTTACAAAAAAAATTATCTGAAATCTGAAATTATACTTTAAAAAAGTAACTATCTTATCAATTTTATTATATTGTTTTCTGTGACATAATTTAACATGAGTTTATTATAATTATAATGTTTTTTTTTTTAATTATTTGGATATTTTAATAATTTTAGGGTGATTCTCTTATCACCTTTCACAAATTTCCAAATTTCTTGCAGTTTGTGAACATTTATTGCAAAGTTGGTCATTGACTTTTTCCCATTTTTTAAAAAAGAAATCAAACCAATTTGCTCAGATTTCAAAGTGAGAGGCTTCTCAAAGTAGCACAAGAAAACTGATGGTGATCCTGGTTTCAAAGGGTTAATGTGCTCAGTGTGTCTCACGCATGTCTCCAAAGGGGGGGACAGAAAATCGAAATTCTGGGAAAAAAAATAGGGCTTCATTTTCCACAACATGAACCAGCAGACAGAACATGATGAACAGACTCATACATAAACAGACGACAAAACAGAAAATAAAAAAATATTATTATTGTTCTTGTGTGCTCAAATTAAACTACTCTCTGCTTTACAATAATTTCTTTAAAATATAAAGTTTCTGTGAAAAATGTTTTCCATTACACGCTCACAAACATTAACTGCATTCAGACCCTCCTCCTCTGATACGACAAGCACTTCAAAATAAACTAATCTCCACACATGCTTGATCAGAACGAGTGGGCGGAGATGTAATTTTCCAGCGCCGAGGAGGAAGGTGACGGCTGACTGGGCTTCTCTCTGACTCGTCTTCCTCCTCCTCTTCCTCTCCGTCTGGTCTGCTGCGTTCATTTCCCCCGGGAGCGCGTGGGAGGATGACAAACAACGGCAGGGCATCCCTGAGAGGGAGACGGCTCGGAGGCTGCTGCCGGAGTGTAACATGACAGTGACTGTGTGTGTGTGTGTGTGTGTGTGTGTGTGTGTGTGTGTGTGTGTGTGTGTGTGTGTGTGTGTGTGTGTGTGTGTGTGTGTGTGTGTGTGTGTGTGTGTGTGTGTGTGTGTGTGCGCGTGCAGCGTGATGTTTGTGGCTGGTGCTAAATAAACCTATTAAATCTATGAAATATGGCGACCCTTTTAAACCTGGAGCATCATCTTCAGATGCCTTTCACAGGCATTTAACCCTTAATTTAACCCATAAACGAGGAAAAAAATGCAATGAGCAACAACAGAAGAAACACAAAAATAAGTAAACTAAATGAATAAAAACCAATTAATGAATAATCAAACAAAGTAAAGACGAGGGAAAAAGGAAAGTCTTTTAAAATGTATGATAATTTCCTAATTTTAAATACATCATTATGATAATTATACATAGATTTTTTCCTTGGATATTTTCCCTAGGTTTTAAAAAAATAATTTTCTATATACACTAAACAGTGGAATATATATATATAGATATATATATATATATATGTATATATTTAATAACTTGGTGTTAAAAGAATATTGTCATTGTTGTTGTTGTTTAGGGTAAATTAACTTGAATGAGTTGTTAAATATTTCTTAATAAGTTGCTCATTGCCTTTTCCCCATGTTTTTGAAAGAAACTACACAATTGTTTGTTTTATTTTTTATATTTCTACATGCAGACTTTATCATTTCTTCTATGTCTTTTGATGTAGAGCACTTGATGCATGTAATTTCTTTCTTGCAAACAAGCTGGGCTGCATTTTGTGTGTGAATTATTATTATTGATTAGCTCAGGTTGCAAAGGTTTAAATTCTGACAGCAGAGCACGAAAAGTGAGTCTGCTGCAGGTTTCAAAGGGTTAAAGCAGCAGCAAACGCTCCTCTGGTTTTCAGTATCGACAAAGGAAATCCTGCTGCGTCTGACTGATGCTGACGGAGGATGAACTCCTGCACGCTCCCACCTCCTCCATCACGACTAGCGACCGAATGAGATTTGCTGCTGGAGCTAACCCAGTTTAAAATGGGATCATCACGGCCTCGGCTCAGATTCATCTCTCTGCTCGCTCCGGTGAACACAGCTGACTGACTGTGAGCTGATGTTTTTAATAAAGGGACATATTGTTTCTGATGGGTGAAAACATCGTGTCTCCAGAGTTTGTGCTTTTCATTGATGCACTGAGTTAAAAATACAAACAGCTGCAAAATAAATTCAAACATGGGTGGGATACGGCTGGAGTTAACCCTTTAAAACCTACGCAAAGTGGCTTTATTTCTTTTAAAAACACACAGAGAAGGCTATGTAAGGACAGAAGAAATGACCGAAAAAATAGTAAGAAAATACTGAAATGTAACAGACAATTACTTGAAAACAAAATAAAATAAAATAACTCGAAAATATGTAAGAAGTACAAGAAAATTACCTAAAAATTAGTGAAAACAAACAAACAAAAAAGAAAGTTAAAAACAATGACTTGGATTTTTTTTTAAAATTATAATAATAATAACAAATAACAACAAAGAAATGACCTGGGGGGCAATATATATTTATAAAATTATATAGAACAATTATATTAGAACAACAATAACAACTTTTAAAAAATATCATAATTTTACAACATCATTTTAAATATGTAATTATGATTATAAATGTAGTTTTTTCCTTGCTTTTTAGTTTTTTTCCCTTGACATTTTTTCCTAGATTTTTCAAAATAATTCTCTATTTTGTGTAATTTGTGGAACATTTCCTATCACATTGCTCATTGCCTTTTTTTCCCATGTTTTTGAAAAAAAAATCAAATAAATTTGAAGGGCTTAAAAGGGTTAAATACTTGTGAAAACAGCACAAGAATAATGACGTTGCTACAGGTTATACCAGGTTTTGACTTAGAGATGTGTCCCAAATCACAAATTCAAAATGTGTTGTTTTCAAGCTTAAAATATTTCCCATAGCTTCTGAAAAGTTGTTATTTTGTAGATACAAAGTTTTGATCTGACAGCAGTTAGCGAGCACCTTCCTCACGAAAGGAAAAGATCAATAACATCATCCTAACAGCCTGAAAGCTTTTCTGTCTTTTGTAGTCTGTTCTGATTTAAAAGCAGCAGAAGAAAAAATCCGTCTGCCTCTAATCCCAGTTATATTAGGAATTTATCACCAGACGTTTTTGTGATGCTTTATTGAACATCGCAAACAAAAACGGACAAAAACATTTTTGTTATTTTGCTGTTACCTCTCTTGAAGCATCTGGAGAAGCGAACTGAATCCTAAACAAGTCTTAATGTAATCCTTTAACTCTCATGTGTGGCCCTCACATAAGACTTTCAAATTAACCTTTAGCAGGAAACTCACCGACGACAGCTGCAGAATCGGTAATGTGTGCAGGAGAAATAAACACAAACATAATATTGGGGATGCGTTTGATGCACGGGAGCAGCGGATCATTTAGCGGCTTAATTATGATGTTTGTGAGGAAGTGAAGGCGGCAGACGGACGGCTCGGTAACACATGGACGTGAGAGGGAGCGTGCCAGAAATGTACAGAAATTAAGAATCCTAACGAGCAACGGGTGCCAAACTCATAAATCTGCTCCTGTAAGGCGAGCTTCCCATTTCGGACGACCGTAATCAGCCAGGCTCAGTTTGTATTCAAAGCTTTTTTGTAAACAAGCTCAATTTTGTGCCTTTTTATGCACTATGGCAGTGATACTCAAATCATGGCCCGCGGGCCAAATCTGGCCCCCCATGAGGTGCTGGTGATTCACACTGGGAATTACAGTGGTACCAGTCACACTGGTATACAAAACTTATATATGTATACATATAAGGTGCCAGAGTGCATCAAAATAGAGCTTGTTGATCAAAAAAGTGCCAGTGGAGGATCCTCCACACCCTCTGACAGATGTCCTGGTTAAGACCCTAAAATCCTAGAAATCTCCGAAAATCCTAGCAACTGCCTAAAGTCTGACAAATGTCCAAAAATCCCAGAAATGTCCTAAAATCCTAGAAATGTCCTCAGATGCTGGAAATGTCCACAAATCCTAGAAATGTCCTAAATCCGAGAATTGTCCTATAAACCTTGGATTGTCCTAAAATCCTAGAAAACTAAAAGTCTGAAATTCTAGAAACGTCCAAAAGTCAGAGAAATCCTTAAATCCTAAAAACGTCCTAAAATTCTGGAAATGTCCTAAAGTCCTAGAAACATCCCAAATCCTAAAAACATAGAAATGTCCAAATGTCACATGTTTCTAGGACTTCTAGGATTGCGTATTCCTGCTTTAGTAGCAATAACCGCTCTAAGTGAGAATTTTTCGGGCTAAAGACGCCTGTGTTTGGGGTTGCTGGGGCAGAGGGAACATTTGGGGTGGCGTTGCCTTGGGGGGAGGGGCTTATAGAAAAACAGCTCACCTGCGATGGCGTGAGGGTCTGCAGAGTACTCCTGAACGTCCAACACGCCGCAGTCCAAAGACGCTTTCAGCTTCTTCAGTTTGGAGGCAGACGGAGCGACTCTGAATAAACCCTGAAACAAAAAAACGAGCTTAAACTTTCACTCCCACAGTGAAATCTTTAACCCTTTGAGACCTGGATTGGCATCCAGGTTTAAAGGCTTTTCACACGTATACACAAGTAAAACACTTCTTAACCTCACTGCATTTATTTGACAAATATACTTTCAAATAAAGATTTTTCATAGAAAGCATGTTATCAGTTTAGGAAACGTGTACATACTGTACTATTATCATACTGTTGAATTAGCTCCACCCCGACCAGCTGCAGGATTATACTGCGGACACCTCAACGCATTAATAAAAATAATGCAATCATATAATGTAATAGCTACAGTTTATAATCTTACAGTCTGAAAAGGACAATTCTGCATGAGGCTGAGTACTTCTACTTTTCATACATTACAAAGTACACTGTGCTGATAATACTTCTTTACTTTAGGATGCAGGACTTTTAATCTTAAGAGAATATTTTAGTTCATTTATGTACTTATTTACCTACTTCACACGATAATTTTAAATCATTTTAAATAATCTTTTTATCTTTGCACCTCTCGTCTGCACTTTTGCTATTTTTTATGGTGATTTTTATTTGAAAATCCTAACTTTTTTACTGTAAATCTGTATCCTTAATGTTTTTATATTTCACTGCTCTGTAAAGCCCTTTGAATTACCCTGTTGTATGAAATGTGTTACACAAATAAAGCTGCCTACTTTTTATGTATAAAAACAGCACATAAATCACATCACATTTATATTTTACACAAATATTCACACAGGTATTTCTAGGTATTTCTAAAGAAGGGTTTATACATATTATATTTGCAAAACATTTTGGACATTAAACGTGACTCTTAGTGAACAAACCGCTGATTCAGCAGCCGTTCTGGTTACAAAAGGGTGAATTTGTGTTTCAAGAACCAATATTTTTTTTCAGCTGCCTCATAAAACTTTAAGTTTCAACACCAAGAATTCATTTGTCAGCTTTAGATTAAATTAAACAAATGTGTTTCTGCACCACATCCCAAAACATTATCCATAATGTTCAGCAAACATCACATTAGGTCTAATTACTGCAGAATGCTAATTAAGTTATTCGTAATGATATATTTGTTTTTTTATTTAATCTCATGAAAAGATTTGTTTATGGGAAAAATTCACTGTATCTTCAATAAATCTCCATTAAACAACTGTTACATCCTGAGTAATTAAAGCTGCACAGCTCACCGGCCTGATAACATTACAACATTTATTACCATCACACATTAATTCAACAGTCGAGTAGATTTCCCCTCACTGACTTTATCTCTGTGGTAACTTTTGCAACATTCCTCTCCGTTAAATGTGTTAAATGTGTGTGATGTTAGAGACAGGTGCAGTGTGTGTCTGTTGTGCAGTCTGACCTCCTCCTGCATGCCGCACTCCAGCAGCATGGTGACACAGGCCTCGATGGGGAAGGCAATATCTCTCCCGCTGAGCGCTAAGTGCTCCTCTAATGGTTTCCCGTAGCACGGCTTCTCCACCCAGGTCTCTGTCAAACACACACACACACACACACACACACACACACACACACACACACACACACACACACACACACACACACACACACACACACAACTTTAAACACACACAAAAACATGCACAGAATACAGAGGCGGCTACAGATGCTAAACGTGTTTTTGCAGTATGCATAAAGTTGCCAAAACAAACAGGAAATATATTTTCTGAGAAATCTTAAAAGCCCCAAAAGCACATTTAGAACAACAGTGGTTCTTAAAAATGAGAGATTTTGTGCTTTTTGTTTTCACTGGCAGGGAGTTTATTGAAAAAAAATGCGATATTATATATATCTACAGTCCAATCAGTGTGTGTGTACATATATAATCAGATTTAAATAAATAGAAATTAATGGCATTTTTTTAAATTAATAGATGCCTGCATTTAATTAACTTTAATTAACATCAGTTATAGAAATTATTTAATATTAAATTATTAAATTATTTATTTTATTTAATTATTTAATATAAATACATATATTTAGTGTGTGTGTGTGTGTGTGTGTGTGTATAAGTAATATATAATATAAATGTGCATAATGATGCTTGCTTAAACTTGCCTCTTGTTTATTTACCTTTGTATTAATACCCCTTTTAATTTTCTGATTTATTAATTAATTCTAAAATTAATTTTTATTCAGTTTAAATTTATTTTAAAATGCATTTCTTAATTTTTTTATTCATCCACTTATGAATGTGTGCATCTGCCTAAATTAGCTTTTCATTTCCTTACCTTTGTCTTAATTCCCCTATTTATATTCTTTATTCTTAAGTTTTCTTTTTTTGTAAATTTTTGCTGAAGAAGAAACTGGCTGACGTTATATATACGTAAACTCTCAGTATGTGCAACTTTCACATATATTGATCATATATGTGATTGCAAACTGCAAACTGTTCATAATCACACACAAACTAACAGACATGGACACCACAGCAGAGCCCGAACTTTAAGACAGAGGATTCAAAGAGTCAGAAAACAGACGTCATCGTGAGTGTGTTGTTTTCGGACTCACCCTGATGAGCTTTGATCTGAGGCAGCACACTCTGAAGCAGCTCTAATGACTTCCTGTGGTACTCCGCCTGGACTTCTATCAGCTGCACACAAAGCAGAGATCAGAGAGTGTGTGATGGACGAGCAGAATATGGTTTTGTTTCTGCGCTGAAGCCACAAGTCGCCACAGTCAGACGGTGCACTTACTGTCTGGAAGTAGCTTGCATAGTCAATTTCTTTGGCCACAAAACTGTACATGTCTGCTGATAACTGATCCTGGGGAAGACAAAGGAAAACAGACTTTAAAAACAACAAAATACATGATAATAGAAACATAAAATCTGTTAAGCAGACCTTTGAAAGCATATGAAGGTGTAATTAATTACACTGATGATGGCTGCAGGCTCTTAGACTGTGCACGCCTGAGTCTGCGTTAATGTTATTAGTTACACCTGTGAGTTTCCTGCTTTGAAGCCAGAATGTCAGAATAACTTTTGCAAATCACAGCATTTTCTTTTCAAAAGTAAATGTAAAGCAGGGTTGTAAAGTCTGAGGCTACTTGTGAAAATACTTATATTTTGCATTTGTTTCAAATTAAGTAATATTATTATTATTTTTATTATTTTTTTCTTTTACTTTTCATTTACTGTTAGCAGTTGCATATTTTAGTATGCATCTTTTAGCTGCAGTAAGCAAGCAAACCTTTAACTATAAAGCATGCCAAACGAGTATATTAACAGTGATAATGTTAATTTAGAAAAAGAGTAACCAAATTTATGACATAAATGTATAAATATGGCAGGTAATAGTCAATGTTTGGTCAATGGTAAAAAATGTTTTTTAATAATTTGCGCATTAAATATCAATTTTTACATCACATGTAAAGTCTAATATGGTGTTAATTTTAACTGCTGTCCCTTTAGAGTGACCCAGATTAAATTTAAAAATATATAAAAATATAATTAATAAAACACCATATAAAAACTACAATTGAAATGCAAAAAAACATGCCGAACTGAACCAAACCGAATCAAACTGTTGGTGGAAACACCTCTAACTGCGTGTCTCCTGTTTGCAGCTGAGCAGGTAGTGTGCAGTGGGTTTATCGGATCTTTTTCTGCGATAAAAGCTGCCTGCTGCAGCTACAAATGCTGAGCCAAAATCTATGCCATATGCATGAAGACAGCCAAAAGTACTTAAAATAATGAAGAATGAAAAGTGCGTAAAATGCTCAAACAGCCCCTGAGGGTTAATGTGATGACTGACTCGACAGATCTCCATGCGGTTGGCTGCCTCCTCCATCTCTTCCCTGAGGTGGTCGGCCTTGGCTCCTGTTGGCTGCAGGTTGCTGGACAGTCCCGAAGACTTGCTGGACTGATAATACCTGAAAACAAAAAAAAAAAAAAAATGCTTTATCAGTCCTCCAAGTACTGAATGAGGAAGTACTTTAGTAACAGTACAAATAACACACTATGAAAACATCCCACTACAAGTAAAAGTCCTGCATTCAAAGCTGT
Organism: Plectropomus leopardus; assembly: GCF_026936395.1. Classification (NCBI taxonomy): domain Eukaryota; kingdom Metazoa; phylum Chordata; class Actinopteri; order Perciformes; family Serranidae; genus Plectropomus; species Plectropomus leopardus. The sequence continues at coordinate 3,925,426 of NC_142194.1, forward strand.
TTCAGGAAAAATGTCATTTAACCGTCGTGTTATGTTGCAGGTCAATTTGACCCATTTTAGAATTTGAGAATCTCTGTCGAGTGTTTTAGTTAAAGTGTTTCTTCGACTGGACTTATTGGTGTAATCAATGTCGGACATGTCCACGCGCTGAAGCGGGCTGTCGGACATGTCTGCAAGCTGGAGTGGGCTATTGGGCATGTCTGCGCTCTGGAGCCATTTTGCCACGCCAATTTCCAATTTTTTTCACCAGGCTGGACAACCATACCACTTTTCATGAGTTTTTGGGGATGTTTAGGCCTCCAAAATGTGATTCATCTGAGAAAAAAATCCCAACTCCTTGCATTCCAAGAGGGTCCTCGCTCACGGTTTGTCCTCGGGCCTTAAAAAACTGCCAAGATCTGTGAGAGGTGAATAACACCATTGCACGTTATACTGATTAAATTGTTTGTAATTGTGTTAATAATAAGGTTCAAACTATGTTAATTTGGATTTTTTGGTTTCCGACAGCTTTTGGATGATTAAACATAAACGCGCTGTAATGACGAAAGAAAATAACTGGTGGGTTAAAGTATAAAAAGTAAATGGTCCTTGTGCAGTAAAATGTTCCCTGTCGTTGTTTTACATCTTCAGCAGCTCAAGACTTTTGTTCCTGAGAGCGATAATCATCGACAACAGAATCTGACAGCGTCTCTGACAACATGACTCACTGCAAACAAAAACAAAACAGCTCGAGACTTCGGATAACTCTCCACTATATATGTTTCCCCAGTCTTTCAACATAAGCTGTTTTCTCCTCTAATTCAAAGTCTCCTCTCCGCTCTCTGACTGTCTGACTCTCTGTCTGAGTCTCTGGGTGGAGATAATATGTCGCGCTGCCAGAGGAGCTCAGCTCACAGCAGCATGATGGGAAAAACTGTCTCAGATTTGGGTCACAAAAAAAAAGCGGAGTGACTGACTGGACTGCAGAGAAGAAAATCACATTTCTGTCCGTGTCACTGCTCAGAGTGGCACTGAGACGACGGTGAATCAGCACAAACAAAGTGTGGCGATGGCATGTTTCAGGGATCCGGAAAAACGGCTTCTGATTGGACGAGAGAGAAATCCGCGCTGACGTGATGATTCCAACAATTCAGAGTCACTAAGAGGTTTTCACACCTGAAATCTAAAGTTTACAAACACCAACCTTTTCAACAATGAAAGACGATGAAAGTTTGAGCCATAACACACTCTTTCATCAAGAATTAGCTGCGTTATTTACTTAACCCTTTAAAACCTGAGCAAATTAATTTTTTTTTCAAAACATGGGAAAAAAGCAATGAAAAATGAATAAATGACCCAAAAAATAACAAGTTAAAGTTAACAAGTTAACAAAAACAACAATAAAGAAATGACCTGGACATTTTTTTTTAAAAAAGATGCTAATTTTATTACAGAATTTTAAATTTGAAACTAAAATAATCATAACTGTCGTTTTTCCCTAGCTTTTTAATTATTTAACTAAAATTAGTAAAAAAACACAAAACTAAATGGATGTTACCTAGAAAAAGTGTCAAAAAATTATAATAATTCTGTGACATAAATGTAAATATGTAAATATTATTATTATATATTTATATATATATATAGATTTTCTCCCTTGACAGTTTCCCTAGCTTTTAAATTGTGGACGTTTGTGTTAAATTTGAGAAAACAACCTAAAGGTGCTCTCGAGATATTGTGTTCACGAGAAAGATGAGGTGACAATGACCTTGACCTTTAACACAAAAATCAAATCAGTTCATCATTAGGTCCATGTGGATGTTTGTGCCAAAGTTGAAGAAATTCCCTCTGGGTGCTTGTGAGATTTCATGAGAATGATACAGAAGCATGTCAGAGTGACTTTGACCTTTGAACTATGACCACCAAAATGTAAACATCCCTAGGTCAAAGTGGATGTTTGTGCCAAATGTAAAGGATGTTGCGTTACAAGGCTGCGGACAGGGCCACAGTCAGCTCAGCCTTTGAACATTAAAAATTCATTAAATCATTGTTGAATATAAATGGACGTTTGTGCCAAATTTTTAAAAAAATCCATCCACATGTTGCTGAGATATCATGTTTACAAGAATGACACAAATACAAGGTCACAGGGACACTGACCTTTGACAACCAAAATTTGACCAGTATACTGTTAAACCTAAGTGAACGTTTGTGCCAAATTTAAAATTCCCTCCTTGAGATAACACCTTCATGAGTTTGGAGCTGACTGGTGGACAACTCGAAAACTTAACGCCTCCAGCCACAGCTATCTCTGTTGCAGAGGGACAAAAATTACTCTCTGGGGACATAATCTGTTTATAATTTCTTATTACTATTGTCAATAAATCCAAAAACTGATACTGAATCGATTCGACTAACGAGTATTGTCTATATAAAGCCTAACATCACCATCCTTATCCTTTAAAAAAAAAAAAAACACTGAAAAACTGGCAGAAAGCAAAGTTTTCACACTCCAGACACTTTGGTTACAACTTGACTGCATGCAATCAAATCCCAGCGACATTCAGTGGGAAGCGTCGCCACCAGTCCGCTCACAGGGGATGAAGTTTCTCACCTCACAGCCAAGTTTCTCTCTCACACAGACTCACCGTGTGCGCGCCGAGTCCATGTCCAAGACCAGCTTCGCTAAATGTTTCCTTTGTTTCTGGATATTTGGGATTTCCACCTGAGAGGACGGAGCAGAGAGTTTGCTGTTTGCTGGCGTGAAAAAAGGGAACAGACTCAGTATTGTCACGCTTTGCACCTGTTGTAGGAAAACTCTGTTTCTCATGAAGATTAGTTTACTGGCTAATTCACAGAGTAATCATGTACAGTACGTCCTGTTTCAGAACATAAAAGATGCTTTTAAACAGAGAAATTACAGCGAATGATTGTCTGAGAAGTTTCACAGATTATTACGAGACTCTAATCAACTATTCTTCTCTCTTTTACCTTAATGTTTTAAGTAGCAGGTTAACAGATTATCGGCTTGGCTGATTATCAGGGACGATATTTGGCATTTTGGCTTTTTATTTTAATGATCAGCAATAAAATTACTAAATTAAAAATGAAAAAAGTGTCAGCATGGTAGGAATTTTTACTTTGTAAAACCTCAGGGAGATATTTTTATTTATTCATTTTTTAATTTAAATTTCAATTGACTTTGTAAAAGAAGTTGCTGGGAACTTGCTGAATTTGATGTTGAAGGTTTTAGTTTTGATTAAACATTTGCTCAAGAAATTTAAAAAAAGCTTTTGTGTCGCTGCTGTATTCCAAACTCTAAATATTGACAGAAAGATTTTAATTTGGATTGTAAAGGCATATCAGTCCCAAATATCTCTTATTGGTCTCTATAACTACTAATAATGAGTATCAGCCCTGAAAAGCTGCAGTCGGGGGTCCCCCTCAATATTTTTTTTTAAAAAAATAAATACAAAATCTTGAATTACAAAAAACAGTCTGGCGTCTTTTTCTGATCAGCGTTATAGTTTGTTTGTTAAATGCCACCGTCCATCACTGAGCGTTGTGTCTGTACCTCTGCGAGGTCGTATAGCGGCTCGACGACGTCCCTCTCGATGGTGAGCTCGAACAGGATGAGCTCGTGAGCGAGTTTGTCCTGCGTCTCGCCGCAGAGCTTCAGCATCTTCCTGCGGCAGACAACAGGACCAAGAAACATCAGCGAGCAGTCGGGATGACGATCAAACACGATCAGAAGCATTCAAAATGTGAAATGTAGGTCTTTTCTCAATAATACAATGATTTCTTTTTCTGAGTTGCTGATATTTATGTACTTTCTCTCAAAAGTCTGAAATAAACAGCAGTGATGTCTATACATGAGGTGTACGAATTGATGCAGGAAGGTGATGTAACACAATGAAACGCGGCAGTGGTGGGCGTAAACAGACAGAAATACAGCTTCACATCAACATGTGCAAATAACACGATAACATTTTGCTTTCCTGCATTTTTTCTTTCAGTTATCTGAAATAAAAACATGAAAACATGGTTTCATCTGCACGTGTTTTTGTGTTTGCAAAGGACTTTAAAAATGTTACATATTTGGCAATGTTACAACTTGGCAAAAAAAATGATAAAAGTTGATGAGACAGCAACCTGGAAATTAGCTGAGAGGGATGACAGGAGGGTTGATAAATATTATTTAAAAAAATAAGAAAATTTTACAGAAAACTTATAATTTATGTTTTAAACATTAACAGTACATTACAAAACAAATTTTTCTTTTTTTTTGGGGGGGGGGGGGAATTTTCAGATAATTGGTGATTTTGTTTTTGTTTTTTTTTACCAATTCCATGACTTTGTAGGCCTGGAACGTGTGACTGTGGAATGACTTTTCCAGGTTTTCCATGACCCTGAGCAGAGGATAATGTTTGTCCTCATCTGACTGCATTTCTTAACATGAATGAATAAATAAATAAAATGCTGCCAGTGATTACAGATAATTAGTGATCCCTTAAATGACTGTGTGTGTGTGTGTGTGTGTGTGTGTGTGTGTGTGTGTGTGTGTGTGTGTGTGTGACTTTAAGTACTCACCCGAGTAGAGACTCGTCGCCGAGCACAGCCGCCCCCTCCACCATACATTGTGCTAATGTTGTTAGTGGAAGCTTCTTCTGCACACAAACACACAAACAATCGATGAATCAGCCGGTCGGCTCGATGTGTCATTCAGCGGTGGAAAAACAAATTAAATGAGTCACACACAAACTGAAACACACATATAAATACAAACAGACGTGTTGCAGCTCACACACAGACACAAACCTGAAGGAAAATCGGTCCTTTTGTTCTCTCTGACTGTTTGATATGATGAGTTTGTTTGCTGCTAATTGTGATGAAGGAGATATTTTGTAATTAAGCACCTGCTTTTTTCAAATGTAATTAGGCTTGTCGTTCACACTTTTACTCTACCAGCATCATCTGCTCCTACTACTCACTACCACTAACACTTCCCAGTTATTATTATTATTATTATTATTGCATTAATATTCAGGGTTCATACACATTTTACCAGAAAACGTCCATGACTTTTCCATTAATTTACAGCAAAATTTCAATACCATACATTCTCATCTCGTATTTTTTGGCTATTTTTAAAGACAAAAGTTAAGGGCGAATTTAAAATAAAAAATGCCTTCCAAATGGGTTTAGAAGGCATGTTTACTTTTTTTTACTTTTTTTGCCATATTTTTTTCTTTCTTTAAATTTTTTTTAGCAATTTTGAAAGAAAAAAGCTGATATGCTGATTTTATATATATAATTGCTGATATATATATAATATGCTGATATATGTATATAATTGATTTTAAAGGAAAAATTGTGTGAGTTGTGAGAGTTTTCATCTTTCTTTTTCTTTATAACATTTATTTCACCAAAAATCACACCATTTATCTCAGTCAGTAAATTATTATTGGATTCTCAATTTCGGACAGTCTTTGAACACATCACGCCGTTATACAAGTTTGTGAAACCAAATTCCATAACTTTATCAAAAAATTTTCACGGTATTTTTTTCATATTCCAAAACTTTTACAAGCCTGGAAATTGTCATTTGCAAATTCCATGACTTTTCCAGGTTTTGTCATGACTCTATGAACCCTGAATAATATATTTTGTTGGTTTTCTTCTCACCGAGGGTGACCTGACAGACTTCTTGTCCACGTCCACGCCCTGCTGGCCCTGCAGACAGGCGGTCAGCTTCTTGTGTGTGCTGTGAGAAACCTGCTTGACCAGCTCCAGACGTTTCTCCACCTGGAACATAAAAAGATAATGCACCGATTATGTCAGTTTCCAAACGTCCCCATCGGCAGCTACACACATGCAGACACTCACAGCCTTGAGTTAGAATTAATTCTGGCATCAAAACAAGCTTCTTCTCAGCTGGGGACACTTCTATGACACCATTACCTGTCTCACTTAAATGCCTCTCATTTCATTATTAAACCAACTCAGTGGAACCGATGTCGCCGCCACTGAGGGCGGCATTAATCAGATCAATTACAGCGCTGCACCCCGAGTCAATCGGCGGGGACGCTCATTCTTTTGTCTCGAAAAGAGCTTCAATTTCAGCGCTCGTTAACGTCTCCTGAAGGCAGCTCAGAAATCCATTTGAAAAAGTCATTTCATGCACACTGAATACTTTACACTGATGATGATTTTTTTTTCCCGTGAGAGGCCGCAAACACCACTCAGCACACACACACAAATACACACACTTGATTGATTAGTACCTGTAGTAGGTCTTCACTTAATACTTCTGTTTTTTCAGCCCTGGAAGAGAAGAGAAAAAGAAAAAAGGAGGCTGTTAGGCTGCAGGGAGAACAGCTAAATTACATAACTTAGAAGTGAGCAACAAACACACACAGTACTCGATCAATGTAATTACATCATTTGCTGAATTTCTGAGCACATAATGAAAAATATATTACAGTTGCAACCTGGAGCTAAAAGAGGAAGGTTTATATTTCAACTGTTTCAAGCAGCTCAAGCCACAGATGGAGTACTGAAGGGGCCGACCGAGCGCAGACACAAGCACCCAAAGACAAGACACACAAAACCAAAATTTGTGTTAAAGACACACAAGACAACCAGAAGAGACAAAAAAAATCCCTAAAAGAGACATGAAACATCTTAAAAAAAAACCAGATTATTTTGGAGAAATAGGACGACTAAGAAGAGACAGAAACCAACCTCAAAGACACACAAAACGACCAAAAAAGGAGAAAAAATGCCTCAAAAAACAAGAAAAACAAAAAAATGCCCTCAAAGAGACACAAAACATCCAAAAAAAGACACAAAATTATTTCAGAGAAATAAGACGACCGAGAAAACACACAAAATAGCCTTAAAGACACACAAAATAATCAACAAGAAAGAGGAAAAAGATGCTTTAAAGAGACACAAAACATCCAAAAGAAACAAAATTACCACAGAGACACAAAATTACCAACCCTCAAAGAGCCACAAACTAACTACAAAAACTGTCAAAGTGACACAAAGCAACCAAAACAGACACCAAATTATCTAAAAAAAAAGCCCACAAAACAACCAAGAAAAGACACAAAACCTCAAAAAGATGCTTAATAACTAATTGTCTCATGACGGAGGAACTGCAAAGGGCTGGTGGAGATGAGATATTCCTCTGTTCCTAACTCATGGTAACAATGTGCAAACACAAATGTTATAAAAGTTAAACGCCTTAGCGGTCAACACTACACAGTCTGCATACGCCCAAGATTTAAGATTCAGATTAAGGTTAAATCCACCCCATGAAAGATAATCCCACTCTACACTGTGGTGCAGAACAATGATAACTGTCAGCTGATAATATAATAACTGCCACGTAATGTAATTACTTGCTTAAATATGATGAAGCTGTTACTTCTAATTAGATAAAAATACAGGAAAGCTTGTTGATTGATTTCCACACAATGTAATTAAATAATTATGATGAAACAAGAGTCTAAAGTCATGCTGGCGGCTCTGTTAGGCTGCACTTAGACTGTGTAAAATAATGCATCATAGATACAGAGGAGCTTTGAGCCAAAATGCTAATATCAGCATGCTAATATGCTACATATATGATACACACACAATACATGTTAGTGGACATATTCACTTTTTGTTTTGGTCTTCTTTTTGGATTTGTTGACGATAACAAAAATATAAAACTTATCCTTTAACAATCTGCTGTGTAATAATATCTTGCCCACTCCAGCTTTTAAAGAGACATTTTTGTTCCATTTTTTCTGAGTTATTAGATCATCAGTCCCTTCAGGCCACACACAACACGATATCGACTACGAGTCAGACCTTAAAGCCAGAAAACAGAGAGCGAGGTGAGAAAACAACGATGGAGATCGACAGTTCGACCTGAATCAATGCGGACGTTACAACATGCAAGGCTTCGGGGAGCTAAAGGTTAATAATGAAGTACAAGACGTTCTCTGGAGGAAACTGTTGCCTGCAGCGTCGTGGCATTTGGAGAACAAATACAGCAAATACAGCGATGATGTGACGGCGGGCAGAACATCAAGATACAAAAGGCAAACTCTACAAGAAAAGAGAAATGAGTCGTCTGATTCAGTGCACTTTATCAAGTCTTCTGTTTCAGTACAGGCCATTTTTTTTTAAATATCTTTATCAACTTCGGCTAATTTCATTAATAATTTCAAATATTTACAGAAGAAAAACTATAATAAATACAGAAAATTCCCTCAGGACATTAAACAAGGAGATTCAGAGGAAAAAACAAAATAAAACAAAACAAAATAAAATAAAATAAAATAAAATATGTAGAGGGAAAGAAATACCTAGATTGTATGACTATAAGGCAACCAGCAAAGTAGAGAAAGCCATGCCAAGCCATTTTTGCAATGAGCCAGATGGGTTACCGTCACAAGAAACACCAAAAAATGGCAAATGCTACAGAATTTGAATATCATTAAAAGAGCGTATACTTATATAATTATATACATATTAAGTGTAATAAATGAGTTTTCATTCCTTAAATCACCAATGGTAAATAAACAAACAAACAAATAAACACAAGTCACCAAAAAATAAAACTAAATAAAATAATCAATCTAATTCTTTTTCTTCTGGATGCAACCAATGACTATTTTAATTTTCTATTAATCTGATGATTATTAAGTAGATGGCTTTGTCAATAAAATTTCACTAATCGTGAAAAATGCTAGATGTAATTTCAAAACTGCTTGTTATATTTTTCAACAGCCTGGGGCGATGTATTTATATTGCTTATTTTATTTAACTGACAGCCAAAGACTCGAAGATATTCAAATATTAAAATCTGCACATTTAAGAAGCTGAAAACAATATTTTTCAAAAATATTTTAGATTAATTTCCTGCTGATTAAATAACTGATTAATCTGATTGTTGCAGCATTAATCTTTATCATGTCAGCTTCCTCACTAACAGTTGAGGAGGTAGTTTTATATAAAAAAAACATCTTTCCAGGAGTGAATCACTTCTTTATGTGCAGCACTTGAGTGCATTAGTTACATTTCCTCACTGCTGTACAGTGATTTATAACTAGTTATGCTCACACCCAACAGCTACAATCTCCTCAGCCTGCAGTATGTTAACCTACACTATATCGTTTGACCGCGCACACAGATGCAGTCCACTTAATCTCTGCATGTTTTATTGTCTATGCAAACAAAAAGCCTTTAAAATAGAATTTATGAAAAGGTGAATGTGAATGACGTTAGGTGACGTTTTTCAGCCCGACAGATACAAAGTTGTGTTAAACAAGTAGAGGAATTTGTGGTCACACGGGTCTAAACTGAAACTCAGTGATGACGTTGAAACTAATATTTTTTTTAATGGTTATTAAATTCTACTAATACTTTATAGGTCAATCAGAGCAGTGGTTCTCAAACTTTTTACAATAACAAGAACATTTTTCAGCCAAGTATCCCCTGACCAGAGAAAAACAAGCTTATATAAAGAGATACAACACAGTGCGGCACCACCAGAGTCTGATTTACTAAACAACAACCTTTTAAAAAGAAAAACACTGAAACTCAACATTTCAGATGTTTAAAATGAATCATTCAAATTTATGGCACACCGATTATTTCACATTATGCAAAAAGACAAAAATGACATTGAACTGCGTCTTTTTGATAAGTTGCACTGACAATTAAGTGATATATTATAATTTCAGGAATTATGCAGGACAGATATATTTTTAAAATAACATTGGAAAAAATCTGATGCACTCTGTACAAAGTACGCCTGGGTATGCATATGCCCATCTGAGAGACACTAAATCGGAAACCACTTAAATTTATTTGGAAAATCCCTCTGATGAAAGTTTGACAACATTTTGGCAACTAGACCAACTGTGTCCTGTACTCATCCGTCTCCTGTGTTGAAACCTATGTGCAAAGTATTCTTTAGTTTTGTACAAGTTAACCTCTAAAATAATCTTTATTTTATAGGCCTCCAATTTCCTAATAATTTCCTCAAAGAATTCTATAATCTAAAACTAATTATAAGAAAAACAGTTCAGTTTAATTGAATGATAGTGTTATCTAGAGTCTAAATATGCAACTAAAGATCATTTTCAATAGTTGCTATTTGTTCCTCAGGGAAAAAAAATAAAACTACAAAAATGTAATATTAAGTGTTTAAATGAACTAAAATTCATTAGTTACAATAACTTATAATATACAATTCATAAAGGCTTATTAGTTAGTTAGTTAGTCAGTTTTGATTTCAGTGTCATGCCAGTATTACAAGACACCATCACTGTTAAAAGCATGTGTAATCTTCCAGTAAAAAAAATAAAATTACATAAATAACTTAAGTTAAAAAATAATATGTTATCAATATTCTTGCAAAAGAAAAAAGTACAGATGCAAATATTTTTTTGCAGACCAAAGACAGCTGCATACATGCTATGACGTACAGACACAATAACTGAAAACTCACTGTAGTCGGAGCACAAAAGCTTATTAATGGATCATTTTAAAGACGCAGAAATTGAGAATTCAATTGTCTGACAACACTGAACCAATGAAGTCGACCTCACCTCCTTAAAAACACAGACAGCACATCCCCTCTGACTGCATCCTGTCACAAACTTTACTCTAATTTAGCCGAAATAAAAACGCCGCTGAGGTTCACTCCGGACTTACAGAGGCCTGCTCCTGCGTAAGGGTCTCGTCCTGCTGATCTGCAGCTTTCTCTTCCACATCATCCCCCCTGTTCACAGGAGGGACACCGCCTGTCTTCAGGCAGGAGTCACAGTGAGACAGAGGAGAGAGTGGAGTGACAGAAGGAGGAGAAAGAGGGCGTGAGGACGGCCTGAAGAATGAGACCTGACTATCTGGTCCTTTCACTATTTCGCTCATCACCCACTAACCCCTCTCGGTCACGGACTGTTTTTTTCTGTTAAAGTTTCGCTTCTGTCAGCAGCCCAGACTGCAGAAAAACAGCTGTTTGCAATAATGAAAAGGATATAAAACATAAGACACAGAAGACTGTGGTTTGATTCGGATCTTTTAAACACAAAGTAACACTCACAAACACCTATAACCATCTTCATTATGAGCCTGTGAATTAGGTATTTCAGTTTATGGCTTTACTGCGACTATCAGAATTGTGACCTTTTTGCTACAGTTTTTTTTGCCTCAGGCCAATGTGTAACTCATGCTGTAAAAAACAGGATATTTGTGTGTATGCAATAAGCCCTCAGGCATATGAAGTTCATAGAGCATGTTAAAAACTCTTGCTGACTTCACAATAACTTTTAAACAGATGCAAAAGAAAAAGTTTCAGCCCCTAAAAAAGCAAATTTAGCTACAGCATGTAAATTGAGATATTCTGTGTTGCACATTTTTCCGTTTCTCAAAAGCCAATCTTGTTTAGGATTAGGGGTCGATAGATCATCGGCCTGGCTGATTACCGGGCCAATAGTTGGCATTTTGCCGATTATCTATATCAGCATTTTATTTTAATGTACAAAGAGAGTGTCAGCAATGCGAGGAACTTTTACTTTGTAAAACCTCAGGGAGATATTTTTATTTATTCAATTGACTTAAAAAAAATGCTGGGAACTTGCTGTATATGATGTTGAAAAATTCAGTTTAGATGAAACATTTGCTAAAGGCATTTAAACAAAGTTTTATGTTGGAGTTTGTTATTTTCCAAGAGAGTATCCTGACTAGGCTGACCCCTAGTCTTAAACAAGTGAAGATTCCCAATCGCTACAAGCCTCATGCCAAATTCAGCATAGCACAAAAACTGAACACCAACGGGTGGGGAGATTTTTTTGGACCCTGACGGAGCGAGTTATAGAGCTAAATGTTGCAGCAAAAGAGCAAATTTATATTCTAAGTGAGCCTTTCCTGCTTAAATAAATGTTAAACTAAAAAAAAAGGACTGCAGCAATGCATCAGCTCTGTGAGGCAGCACCTAAGCAGTGGTGCTTTGAGCGAAACGCTGATCAGTTTAAGTTAATATTTACTTTAGTTCATCTCGCTGACAAAACTCAAAGTGCAGGCTGATGAGAATGCCATTAGTTTTGCCCGTATTTACTCATAGAAACCTGATAACAGTGACAGAGTTTTTGTATCTATAAAAGCTACAATAGATACAAAAACTCAGAGGGAAAATGTATTTAGCATTAATCAGCATTAATCTATTCTGAAGGAAACATGCCTCAGGCCTAAATTTCATGTCAATCCATCCAATAGCTGTTGAGACATTTGACTAAAAAACACAAATGTGAAGCTCATGGTGGTGCTGAAAAAAAAAGTCAGAGGATCCCCAAAGTCAGTAGCATTTATCCTGTGGGGAAAATAAATGTCTGCACAAAATTTCATGTCAATCCATCAAATAGTTAATGAGATATTTCATTTTGAACTAAAGAGGCGGGCAGACTGACATCAAAGAGCCACTTGTGCACATATAGGTGCATTAGAGTGATAGAGGAGGATTTAATAACGTCTGCGTGGCTTTGTCAGAGTGTGTATGGCTTTAGCAGAATGACAGTGTTTCTGTTAGCTCAGCCACACGACTCTCCCTCTGTATGTTGATTTAACCTAATTTATTTCTGACACACTGTGTACAAATCCAGGATTTCTCTCTCTCTCTCTCTCTGAGGATTGAAGTAAATCACTGACAGTCTCCAGATTCATTTCCTCTCTGACAACAAGGACATGGGAGCAAGATTAACTGGCTCAGTGGATTCAACTACTGGAGACACACACAGACACACACACAAACACACACTAATGAGCAGGTTTGCAATTAGGCAACGCCAGCGCTGCTCTTTCACACACTCAGAAGCAAGGTGCACGCTGACAATGCATTTCTTTTCCTTTGTGACAGTTGTTTAGATTGCACGCAGGTAAACAAACACAAATGCGCGCACACACGCACACACACACACACACACACACACACACACACACACACACACACACACACACACACACACACACACACACACACACACACCTCATCTCTTTCCAGGCATGATGTGACAAACACAAGGCTTTAACACAAGCAAAACAAACGGCTGTCACCTGCTTATGTGTTGTTTTGTTTTTTAATAAGACAATTTAAAAATCCACACCTTCACCCCATAGTGGCGTCTTAAAAACGATGTGTGTGAGCAGCGGTGGTGCTGAGTATGGAAGTTTGGCATGCTATAGTATGGATGACGTGCTATTCTACAATTTTTTTAATGGTATTTTGGACAACATCAGGAAACGAATCAGATTCAGAAATACTTAACTGATCCTCGGAAAGGAAACTGCGGTTCACTGCAGTCGCTCTGATGCCAACATGGAGGATTATAGCAAGAAGAAATACGTACCAGCACCAGTATATTAAATTATGAAATAGAAATACAGTAACAGCAAACAATTAGCAACCACTGACATGCTATGAAATTGTTATGCCTTTCTCGGATGACATTCTATAGTATGACTGTTATTTACACACACACACACACACACACACACACACACACACACACACACACACACACACACACACACACACACACACACACACACACACACACACACACACACACACACACACACACACACACACACACACACTTCATCTCTCTCCATGCAGGACATGATAAAAACAAGGCTTTAAGAAAAGCAAAACAAACTGCTGTCACCTGCTTAAGTGAGTTTTTTTTAACCAGTCAATAATAAATTCTTCTTTGCCTCACAGTCCTGGATGTGTTAATTTTGCAAGTGCAGAATAGAGCATAATATCACCTGCACAGACAGCAGATGATTCAAATGTCTTAAGTCTGAACTGTCATGTCTTCAATTACCAGCAGGAGGCAAGATTCGATAATAGTTTGGTTACACGTCTCCCTGAGGGAAATGAATGTAATATTAACTGTGTTTTAAAGCTGCAGCATAATGCACCTGCAGAGCTGCTGGATGCAGAAATGTGGCTGTGGCGCTGTTTTAAAAGCAGCTGTATGTAATCACAGAGTAAAGCCATTTCTGTCAGACTCTCTGCAGATGTTGTTTACATGAGAAAATGTCAAAATAGAGTGCGCAGATGATGCAAAAACAGAAAATCTGAATAAGAAAACAAGTGAAATATGCATTTGAAGTCATAAACATCTCTGACTAAAGCTTGCCGACCTAAGTGTGCCTGCAAAATGTTTCTTTTTTTAAAATTAAACATGCACGCCGGCAACATTTCCCCGAGTCTTTGCATATCTGCACGTGTGAGGAGAGGAGAAGGTCAGCTGTTAATGTTGTGCTGACGTTTCCACTCGGGGGATTTGGTCCTCGTAACGCAGCATGACTGGAGGTCGCAGCTGAGGAAGGGAGAGGCTGAACACATGGTTCATATTTTGGGGGGAAAAAGACTGAAATCAAAGCAAGCAAACGCTTGCAAGACACTCAGCGTCATCGCCTCAGAAAAGAGGGGAAAGGATTAGATCTAGAATATAATTTGAGGCTTCTCCATCTTTCCCCACTTGCTCTCTCTCTCTCTCTCTCTGCAGCTTTTTGTTAATTGTTTGACACATCAAGGGCACTAACAGCGTCCCGAATCAAAGCCTCAGCAGCAGAGTCAGGACTTTGCTGCAGCATCAGCTTCTGTCGTCACACTCGGGATTCCCACTGGCACAGAGAGAAGAGAGAGAGGAGGCAGCAGCGGTGGTGGTGGTGAGGGAGAGGCAGTGATGAAGAACACAGAAGCAGCAGGAGAGACGACGACTGAAGATAACATGTGTAAAAAGGGTTTAGAACAGGGATCTGTCTTTTGAGAGATTTAGAAATGGAGCTGGAGCGACAGAAGGTGACTTCAGATTGTTCTTCTCGTGAAATGACTCAGCTTTCTTTGTTTTGGTCTTTTTCTCAGGTCCAGAACTTTTGGCAGAAGACCAGAAATCTTTTCTAAAAAAAAAGGTTCAGACTGGTACTTGCTCCGTTCAGACACTGGTGCAGAAAGACTGCAGGCCTGGCAGTGATCCCTGAGGACCGCACGCAGTCACATTTGGTTACTGCAGGGAAATTATTATCTGTGCGCTGACTTCATGAAGATGCACGCTTTATTAGTCAAACCTGTACTGTTTAAAGTTAAACCCTGTAAATAAAATGTTGACCTTGTACGCTTCTGCAAATCACATATACGTCACATTTGTGTGTTTCAAAGAGTTACATAATATTTAAGCTTTGTTTTTTGGGGGCAGAAGAGCTGGCTGATGTGATGAGCTGCAGATCACTGCAGACCTCTAACAAACAACAAAACTGGTTGTCTTTCACAAGCTTTTAAACTTATGAAACGTGAGGTAATTTGTTTGATTTCATTTTTTTTTAAAGGGAGGGGAAGGTAATCAGCAATTTGGGAAAAAAATGTCCTGCAAAATGCAAAAAAATGTTTGTTTTAGGTTTTGGGGTTTTTTTTCCGATTTTTCAGGTAATTTTCTTGTAACTTTTTACTGAATTCTTGCCACTTTGGGGTTTTTTTCTTGTTGAGTTGCTCACAGTCTTGGAATTTATTTGCTCAGGTTTCAAAGGGTTAACAAGTCGTTGTTTTTCCTGCAGTTTTTCAGGCATTAAACGTGGGTATTTTTTAGGGATCCATGGTTTTTTTTTTCATGCAGCTTTTTAGCTCTAAAAGTGTTAACATAACCGCTAAAAAACAAACACTGTGACAGAGTGCATTACCGCTACACTGAAAAAAATCTTTTTTTAAAAATCAAACACCTGTTTAGTTGTGTTATTATTCATTATTCGAGTAAAAACTACAGGTCAGCACTCATGAATCATTTGTGGTCTTGAAAATATTAATAAATAAACACGTATAAGAGTCTGAACAGAAAAGCGAAGCTGAGCAGAAATCTTTCAGTGGGGAAAACTGGAAAATTAACAAGGTCAAAAGTGGAAGTTATAAAAGTAATAGAGTTATTGAATCAATCTGTATCAAAAATATCTTTATTTTATGAGAAATGTCTGCACTTCTGTGCCAGCAGCAGCTGATTTGACCTTCACGATTAGCTCTGAAGCACAAAGTCTGTTGCTGTACATCATGTAAGAAGGTTGACCTGTGAAATAAATGTATTTCAGTGACCCCTGAAAGGTCAGAGGTCAAACACAGCCTCAGCCTCTACGTGGCTGTTGCGTTTGTTAAAGCGTTTTTATGATGTCCCATTGTTGTGCTCATTTTAGAGCAGCTTTAATTACAACAAATCTCTCCCTGCATCATATTAAAATCTGTCCCCTCGAGGTGTTACTGAAGCGGGGCCTTGAAATAATCTGGCAGAGACATTCACAATAAAAACAATAAAAACAGAAATGGCGCCATCAACACGTTCATTCGAACACCATTTCACACATTTTCCAGCTGATTTCTCTAATAAATATTTCCATTACTGTTTTTTTAACAGCATTGCTTCTCTCATTCAGATCAGCGCAGCAGCAATAACGTGCAGCCGTTGTTCTCCTGTCACCTTCAGGCGGCTTAACACTCAAGTTTCATCTAATGAATGAAACAAACCGGCTTCAACATTTCATGGGAAGAACGATCCCAGTGGTGACGGATGAAGTTCGTCAGGGAGATGAGAGCTCAGCGCTGCACAGTGGAGCAAATCAGGGTTACTCCCTAAGTTGCATCATAGTTTGGATGTTACATTATTGGGTTATTAGCCAAAGAGGCTCTGTTTTCAGTTCAGTGTGTTTGTTTGGCAGAAAGATTACTGAAAAACTACAGAGGATTTTAGTCTCCAGCCAGCAATCAGAATATGAAGTTACAATGGGTCTATTCAGTTAGATCATGTACATAGTGTGCATTCAGCAGCTTTACGTCCTAAAAAAAGAGAATGTCAAGTTAACTAAGTCTAATGATAACAAACCATCGTTGACACAAACCTCATTTCCCTCTGTAAAAGTCCTGATGTTAATACACTTGTTTTTTCTCCTAAATGTAATCTCAGAGAATATCTGACACCGAGCACTGAACTCTTTGCCTCTGACCTTGACCTTTGACCTATGATCATCACACTGTAATTATTACATCCTTGAGTAAAAGTGGACGTTTGTGCAAAATGTGACAAAATTTCCTCAAAGTGTTCCTGAGATTTCGCTTTTGCAACAATAGAACGAACAAACCAAAAAACACAAAAGCCTCCGGCCTCGCCTATCACGAGTGCAGGAGCATAACAAAACCTCTGAGACCTCTGAGATGTCACAGCTGTTACTCAAACTATTCAATTCCACCGTTATTTTGTCTGCCCACCTGTCTGCCATGAGCTCCGATCAATACAGCAGCATTGATGGGTTTGTCTGAACGACAGCAGAGGAAGCCATTATTTTTGTCCGCTCTAATATATTTATTATACGTCTGCAGAGCCGTCATTTAACCCAGACCGTCTGGAGAGGCACAATCAGTCTTTTATATCTTGTAATGTCGCTGCTCAGGAAGGATGTAACGCACTTTGACTCTATTATTCCAATCTGTGGGCTCAGATCTGAGAAGGTCTTATATACTCAACGTGTAGTTCAGTCCATCTGAAGAGGGAAAATCGGTACATGATGAGGAAAAAAAAGGTTCAAGGACAGAAAAATCCCCCAGGAGAAATGTTCCAGGTGAAGTCAGATTACCCAGCATGCCACTACCTGAGGGGGGTGGGGGGGTGGGGGTTGCCATGGCAGCCAAGTGTTGCAGCGACAGAGCGGATGGATGCATCAAACGTCGAAGTGGAGGCGACGCGCGAAGATGAATGAAGCTGTGGAGTAAAGTGGAGTCATTCCTGGAAAACGGCAGCCTGAGGTGCGACGCCGGTGGCCGAGCTTTCATTTGTCACAAGATGAGATCTGTATCTTCCTCTGTCGCTGTTTGCATCAATACACACACACACACACACACACACACACACACACACACACATCTTCTTTCAGTTTCAAGGTCACCAGCTCTCAGCGACTGTGAGGAGAAATCATCACCGAGCTTTTCAAGAGAAATGTAAATGTAAATCTGAGGCGCATATAACGGCGACAAACTCGTCAAGTGTTTCTGCCTCTGCACATGAAAGAAAAAAGAAAAACGGCTTTCTTCAACCATTTCTTATTTATAGATTGCTCTATTTTCGGCAAATTGATCAGCGCTGAATATAAAACAGCGTAAGGAGGCTGACTAGCTTTCAGCGAACACAAAGATGAGTATAAAAGCTGCAGCCTGTCACTGAGAAGAACTCAACTGTTGGTAAAACTGAACAACAAAACACAAGTGAAATGCAGGCTCACCACGGTGCACTACAGAGAGTATCTACACTACAGCTGTCAGTCGATTCAAGTATTTAATCGCATTTAGTTGCAAATTAACTGAAATGTACCTTTGAGGGTTATTTTTAAGTTTCTTGCACTCTTATCAATATGGGAGTGGACAGATATGATTGCTTTATGCAAATGTACGTATCTTATTATTGCAACGATCCAGAACAATGAGAGTTACTCCAGAATATTCTCCAAATAACCTCAAAAGTCCTGCATGCTCAAAAACTATGCTTGATGAGAAACTTCAGCGTGCACCATCAGTGATCAGTGTGCTGACTTTATGATCAGTAATGTTTATGGTTTATTATAAAGTATTAGTCTTCCTGGGGTCCAAGACAACATCCGAACAGAAACAAGTAATAAAAATGAATAGTAATCAACAAAAAAAGTGAAAGAAAAATAATAATAACAATAATAATTAAAAATAAATAAAAATTAATTACAAAAACACTAATAATAATAATAAGAATAAGAATAAGAATAAGAAGAAGAAGAAGAAGAAGAAGAAGAAGAAAATAAGATAAATGAATAAAAATAGTATTAATAATGGTAATGATAATGAAAATAGTAATAATATAAACAATACATAGTACCAACCAACATGCCTCTGCTTTTTTCTTTTTTTTTCCCCAAAAAATAAATAAATACCACGGCACATCCGAATTATAAAGTACATGTAGATCAGATTGCTGTAGCAGAAAAAAAAGTTGAATTTTAGTTGGATGTTAAAGATAAACAGTAAAAATCTTTTTGATGTAAAACACATTTTAACAAGGTTTAAATTACATTTTGCCTTCTTGTTTTGGCACTATCACTCTCCCCGCAGATGGATTTCTTTATCTTATAATAAAATATAATCAAAATACAATTTGCTGCATCTGACAAAGAAAACTGTCTGAGGAATTGGTGTTTATTACTGAAATGTGTTCTGTGCAAGCTTATTTTAGACCAAATTATTCAGCACTAAAATGTTCTCCTCTGTCTCAGAAGTAAATCTTTCTTTTTCGGGGATCCTCTCCAGCACTTAGACAGACATTTTTTTCTTTTTTCACAACAGACCACCTGGATTCTGGTGTCCATGCAGAGCACACGCTGCATAGTAAACAGCCCCAACACAACACAGCACAAGATAACAAAACACAACCCGGGGCTAAAGCTTTTTTTTCTGAATCAAAATGCAGCTCACAGCCAAAAGTTTCGAGCGTCCAGGTCCGGCTCTCCAGAGAGTTTGCTATTTTTCTCGAGGAGCACTAAATCCCACAGCTTTTCTCAGCTGAATACAATGAAATGGCCTGACTCATTCCAGATTCACCCCGAGTACCTCGGGCCCCGTCGGCCTTCACAATTGACAAGGCAACAAAACAGAAGAAAAATAAAAAAAATCAACCGTAGGAGGTCGTGCACTTCTGTAACGCCTCCAGAGATTCACTTTTCACCTCCCGGGACTAAAAGTTAAATAGCTCAGAACTCTTTTGAATATAAAAGTATGTATTTATGTCCATATTTAAAGATGAAAGAGCAGAAAACAAATCAATAGAAAGATAGATTAATGTGTATTAAAGGTGTCAGCATGCTTCAAAGGAAGTACTCTCCCAAAAACAAACACTTCAACAATCACGCCCACATCACACTGCTGTTTTTCATCACCAGTTCACCAGCTGAGGTGAAAAAAAGTCAGAAATAGCTTGAATATTAATAAAAAAAAACCTGCTTAAAACGTTTTTACTGACAGACACCACATATTTTGTGATAGATATGAGAGTCAAGGTTCCTGCACCTTAAAAATAAATAGTTACATTTGAGACATTTTAAGACTTCTATTGCCACTACGATTTAAATTTAAGACCAATTTTCTAATAACCAGAATTGACGGATTAATTGAATATTATTTTGCCTTAATTTTTATTGCAACAAAAAAGTTGATGGCACTTTTGTCCAGTGAAAGAAGTTAGATTTTCTATGACAAATGTTAAAAAAAAACAACCTTTTTAGAGTCAAAATGTTATCAATTTTTTGGGGAGATTTTACGATGCAACATTAGGAAAAAAGGATTCATAAAATAATACTTCTCATGTCTGAGCATTTTTAAGATTTTTGAGAGATTATTTTCAGTAATTTTAATACCAGTTATACCAGTTAAGGCCTTAATTTAAGATTACTGAATTAAATGCCTTTTAAGACTTTTTAAGGATCTGCGGGAACCCTGGAGAATAAAAACTTGGAAAACGTGAACAGGACAGTCTTATTCATTTTTCAACCTTGACGAGCACCTTTAGTCTACAGGCTTGATTGTAGTTTGATTTGCTAAAATCTAAATTTTTGCTTGCTTAAATGCTGATCATTTGAGTTTCTAAGGCCAAACAATATGAGCAGGTGTTGTTTTTTTAGTGTTTGTTCTGCTTATATCTCAGTTTGCTGTAAGAAGTCAGCTGATCTCACATCTGACGAAGGGAACATCTGAGGAAGAAACAGAGATCTGATTTAAATGTTTCTTTAAAGACTGAACTGACTCGGGCAGCCGCGCAGCTCAAACTGAAACTTTAATGCTTCATGGTTTTGATGATATCAATATTTTAGTACAGCTAAAAATATAGTTGTCTCAACAACATTGTAAGAACGGGCAGAGCTCTGAAGAGGTGCTGCAACGATTATTCCTATTATCAGTTCATCTGCCGATTATCTGAACGCTCAGGACTGTTTGGTGCATTTTATGCACATTTCATTCTCCTTTTTCTGTGATCATTTTGGCTGTGCTCATGCACATGGCGTACATTTTGGCAAGACGGTGTATTTTTGTTTAATCTTAAAATTTCCAGCTCAGCTCCTACAATAAGTCTAAAATACACTGTGTGGAAATTGTACTGTTAAGTGCAAAAAATGCTCCATTGAAGCCCATTAAAACTACAATTTTTGATCCCACAGCCATCAAAGCATAAAAACATGCATTGTATTATTTCTGGGCTTTTGCCTTGAAATTTGTAATTGTAATATTTTCTACCTGATGTCATCATTTTTAACATATTTGGCATGTGGAGAAAATACATGCTATTTCCACTAGGTGCACTGTCACAATCAGTGCTGCATAACACTGAAATATCCCAGGCTGTGATAAAAAAAATTTAAAAATACTAATAATTAACTTTTTGTTTTTTTTCATCTGAAAACATAATGACATCATGACAAAAAAAATCTGGCATTTAAAGGGCAAAAATTCTGAAAAAAATACGAATATTTGACATTCATGATTAGGACCAATGCTGGTTTAAAAAACTAGCTCAATAAAAGTAGAAAATAATATTAATGCATAATATTTTTAATGGTCTAATTTGAAAAGCACATTTTGTGTGCAGAGTAGTATGAGTAATTGACTTTGCACAAAAAAAAATAATGCATAAAAATCTGTGTTGCTGCAAATCACTGACTTATCTCAGGCTGTGATCAAAAAAATAATCTACTTAGCATATAGTATGTTGAAATTAATTTATTTTTTTGTTTTTTTCATCTAAAAACATAGTGGCATCATGACAAAAACCCGGCATTTAATTGGCTAAAATGAGATGTTAAAAAAATTACCCAATTAAAGAAGAAAATAATATCAATGTATGATATTTTTTTAAAGCTTGATTTTAAAAGCACATTTTTGAGTGATACAAGTGTGTGTAATGTTAAAGCCCTAAGGGTTGAGAAACTATGTTGCTCTGTATGCAGCCCTACACACACACACACACACACACACACACACACACACACACACACACACACACACACACACACACACACACGAACATGATGCTCATGTGAGACCACAGTAAACCAGTGTTGCTCTTCTCGTCAGCGCCTCCTCCCTGACTGAACTCTCCCACACTCGGCCTGTCGAGCCCTCCTCGTGTCGACATGCGATCCGACCCCGCAGCTTTATTTTCACGTCTTTACACAGCTGGTCCGAACAAGACTGATGGTGCTTCTCGACACCAGAGACACTGAAACATGATGAAATGTTTGAGCTCAGGACAACAACCTCCGATTCACTGACCGGACACCTGCCAGCTGACGTTACTGCTGCTTTTTCTCACACAAAAACCAAATCCCATTCACCGCTCATCCTGCTCAAAGGGGAGATTGTTCCGGTGTTTAGTGCTCATAATGTCACGTCCAATCTCTGCTGAAGCAAAACAAGACTTTTCAAACGACGGTATGGTCGCTGTTAACCCTTTGAAACCTTGTGGTGCTTTCAGATGCCTTTCACAAGTACGTAAAACTTTTAAACCTCAGAAATTCTTTCAAAAACACAGGACACGGGACAAGACAGGACAAGACAAGACAGGACAAGACAAGACAAGACAAGACAAGACAAGACAAGACAAGACAAGACAAGACAAGACAAGACAAGACAAGAAAAGACAAGACAGGAAAAGACACGACGAGACAAGACGAGACAAGACGCGACACGACAAGAAAAGACAAGAAAAGACAAGACAAAAAAGGACAAGTTCTTTAAAAAAAATCAATGCAAATCCACATGGGCTACAAACAGAAAAAGTAGCCAATGCAAGTAACTGTGGATGTCATTACTCTCCTACCAACAGGTTAGGAACTGCTGCTTTGGCAAAAAGATTTGTGAACTTTTTTTATATCGTGACAGTGCAGGTGAAACCCTGTCGGGCAATAAGTGTGTCGTTTTATGCAAATCCATGTTAACAAACTCTGCAGGTCCCAGAGAAAACTGAACATCTGGTGAGAGTGGCTTCATCCAGCTACAGACATGTAGTGTTTATCCAGCCTCCCCTCCACCTCCGCCTCCACCTCCGCCTCCGCCCGCTCCTCTCTCCTCAACAGGAGTTGGGTCAGAGCCAGCGATGGGTGTACGGGGGTCTCACATATTTGGCAAGCTGATCATTGCTCTGACGCTCTGTTTTCTTCGTTCCCTTTTGTTTTGTTTTGTAGTTTTCTAGCATTTTTTCGGCTCATATAACATCTAAAGTTTAGATTCTGGTGTCTGAGCGTCTCGTCACTCGCTGACAACCTTCCCTGTAGCTGAGGAAACACACAGCAATCTGGCAGCCGGGGCTGAGGACAGCTCATTGGACTCGTCTCTGCAGGAGTATTGGGGACGGGGAGGCTTCACTGCTGCCAAGTTCTCATCATACTCAACGAGAATGACTAATAACTGTGAGAAGACGGCTGAGGAGGAGGAGGAGACGCAGACAAACACCCAGAAAGCAGCTCCCAAAGTCAAAAAACGCGCCATGGGTGAGGGAACAAAAACGCCTTTTATATTCATGTTGGCATCGCCGGAGCCGTGAAATAACTCAAGCAGGTGACAGGCGGGGCGAGACAATGCGGAGCAGGGCCCTGGAGTGGTGACAGCGGTGTCAAACTGACGCGGGGGTTTGCAGAGTGTTTCGCCGTGTTTCCTGCTGCAGGCTAACAACGACGGTGATCTGTGAGAGCACCTCCCTCGTCTGGCTGCTCTGTTTCTGCCGCGGCCTTCAGAGGAGTGAGGTTAGACCGTCGCCGTGGATACCACTGACCTCTTGTTTCTGAGGTCATGCAGCCAGAGCTTCGATGCTCACATCAGAGCCTCAGCCGTCAACCTTTCGCTTTTTCTTTTTCTTGGACTGACATTTCACGAGGAATGTCACTTTTAAAGGTTCATGCAGATGTCTAGACCTGATCTACGACAGTCAGGTTTCAGCTGTGCACATTATGTCTGCCTGCGTGTTAGGGGTCAACCGATATTGTGTTTTTTTGGAGCGATGCTGATTATAAGTAGTTAATTAGACTGATAACTGATATTTGGAGCTGATATTAATTCACAATAAAAATAAAAATCTTTATGTCAATATTTAGAATTTGGAATATAACATAAAAACACAAAAAATGGTTTAAATGCCTTCAGCAGATGTTTAATCAAAACTAAAACGTTCAGCATCGCACACAGCAAGTTCAGCAAAGTCAAGTGAAAATTTAAACAAAAAAATAAATGAATAAAAATAGCTCACTGAGGCTTTACAAAGTAGAAGTTCCTCCCATCCTGACACTTTCTTTGCACTTTTTAATTAACTATTATTCTGCAGTCATTTAAAAAAGAAAAAAAACGCAAAATGCCAAATATCAGTCCCAATAATCAGCAAATCTAATAATCTGTCGACACCGACTGCGTATACAGCTTGCCTAATTTATATATATATATATATATATATATATATGATATATATATATATATATATATATATGATATATATAGCATATCATAGATTGTTCTACATAAAAATATTATTACCTATAAATATTTCAAATCTTTTTCTAATTTAACACTGATAATAAAGCCCATGAAAAAGCATAAAAACAATGATTTTCAACAATTCTGAACCCAGAAATTTGGTCTCTGGTCTATGAAAACATGACTTCTGTATTTTAGGAGTTAATAAAAATGAAAAGAAAGCATAATTATTTAAATTTAGCATAAATATGATTTAAAACAAAGCATAAATACCATTTTAAAATGGCAATAAATATGTTCAATAAATATGTGGCACAGTATGATATTGATTAAATTAAATATGGTACTCAACATAATAAAAATATGTTCACATTTAACTATTTGATTGAAATTAGGCGATTTTTTAAGACATATATTGGTTGAGGTACCTGATATGATTTACAATATTTAAGAAATGAATTAATTGGCTGAATCAACTAACATGATTTCTTTTTCTTTTTCTTTGAGGATTTCAGACTGACATTCAACAACCTTTTTTTTAATAAATTGAGTTGAAATGAGTCGTCCTGCGCGCTCTGTGGTGATAAACGCCGCGTCGAGTTCAGGCAGGCGTACTCGACGATGGAAAATTAATGCTATACAGATAAAACGGCACCAGCGGTTGAAGAACATCTGTAACCGTTTCTGTTTTGACTTGAACATATGTTACTGTCAATCATGTTATACACACACACACACACACACACACACACACACACACACAGAGCATATGTATGAATTATAAGTCAACACACAAACACAAACATGTGAAAGTCCCACTGCAGGGAGGAGACAGCAGGCGTGAATCCAGGCATTACCGCAACGCTGATGTCACGTTTCACCGTCAGATCAGATTAATTAGCCCAACAGCTGTTTCCAGCTCAGACACACAGTCGGACTGACGAGGAGAGCGCTCAAGTACAGACAGATCTTTGAGAAGTGGGCTAATAAATCTGTGACTCGAGAGGAGACTTTTATGGGAAGAAAGCTCATCTTTTCGTCACTTTTCTCTCCAAAAATGTTGACGCTAATACAGATCATTACAGTTTATTCAATACTTATTTTGTGATTTTGTACCATGCTGAGATCTGGGAAATGGCCCTGTTGGGTTTCTTTTTAAGGAGTGTCACCATGATTTCAGATTTTAGTTCACCCAAAACCACATCATGTTTTTACAGACGTGGTCGTAAGTTAGCGCGTATACGTGAATGCAGCTCCCACACTAGGAGCTACAGGCAGTTACGTTTTTCAAAACAACTTGGCACGTTGGGGCTTCAGGACACCTTTCATTGGATGAGCAGTATGGAGACATTTTGTGGTTTAATTATGTTTTCCAGCAGTGTTTCATTTTCATTTTGGGTTGAATTATCCCTTTAAGTACAGCATTTTACGCACTCAATATTACACTGAATTTGTGAAGAAGACTGAATTTTTAGTTTTGGGTGAACTATCCCTTTAATGCCATTTGATAGAAACTTTTTCTAGAACCTTAGAGAGCTTTGGAAGCAGAGTACATTTCATATTATTTTTGGGCAAACTACTCCTTTAACTTGGGAAGTATAATTTTATCATAACTGACAGAAACAATGGCTAAAACTACAGAAATAAGACCCACTTTTTATAAAACAGGAGTCCTCAAATTCTCATCTGATGCCGTTACCTTAACTCTGTTACATTTAAATAAAATGTCAGAAAATAAACATGTTGCAATAACATTAGAAAGAGATATAAATGCCTATAATTCACTTCATCTATATGATTAAACTGCAAAGAAAATAGTTTTTTAACTTGTTACCAGAACCAATTTGAGAGCTTCTTAAAGGTGTTTTTAGTGATATGACTGACTTTTATTAGCCTGCATGATTAAAACCAAAGGTTTCAAAAATCAAAAGGTTTACTGTATAAAAGCCTCACTGTGACAACAGAGGTGAGTCAGCAGAAAAAATGT
Organism: Plectropomus leopardus; assembly: GCF_026936395.1. Taxonomy (NCBI): domain Eukaryota; kingdom Metazoa; phylum Chordata; class Actinopteri; order Perciformes; family Serranidae; genus Plectropomus; species Plectropomus leopardus. The sequence goes on from NC_142194.1 coordinate 3,951,966, forward strand.
AGATTTTCAGATTATTATAAACAGCCTCAAGCTTTATGAAAATCACATCATCGTCCTTTCTGCATCCTGCACATGACGATGCTCTTCTGTCCACAGACAAACAACAAGTCCAATTTAACGTCACATGTGGCTTCAAAACTTAAAAAAAACGACTGAGGGAGCAGTGAGACCGGAGGGGAAATCAGTGCATTCAAGGATCCAGAGAAACAGCATCTTGTGACAAGAAATAATGCACTAATGCATCTGTTTTCTATTTCTCTCAAGTCTGGTGGTGTTTAACCCTTTGAAACCTGGATTGCCATCAGATTTCTTGTGTTGCATTTACAGGCTATATGTCCATTTGAAAACTAAGCAAATTGGGTTTTTTTAACACATAGGGAAAAAAAGAATTAATTTGTTGCTTGTCTTCGGTATACAAGATTATGAAATGAAATATTTGTGGGTTTAAGATGTTTAAAGATGCAATTTGGTAATTTTTCATTACTTTATATATTACATTTTCTAATTCACATTTCAATTATGCACAAAGGTAATTGGCAGATTTACTAAATAATGCAAATAATTGTCAGTTTCAGCCTTTAAAAGCATCCTATTGTCTTAAATATTATTGCATGCTCCAACATTAAGATTTGAACAAGCAAAATAAGAAACAACAAACAGCTTCGGACCAACAAAAGCATCTGGAAAAAGGGATGTCCACATACTTTTGGCAACATAGTGGTGAAAATGCATGTTTTTAATACATTGATGAGATGAAAAATGCTCGCTCTGGTGCTGTCAAACTGTGCAAGATGAATAAAGTTACAGTTTACTCCGAGTCGTGGGTGTAATCATCTTTCTTCATCCTTAAATGATGGCGAGCCTGGCAGCAACCCAAAATAGATCTGAAGGTACGTTCTGGTGCAGACACACACACAGAAAACAAGAACAGCTCTAATACTACACACACCCGGCACCTCCCATCTGATAGTGCAGACGTGTGTAAAATATGTCGTCGCATGCAGCCTCTGATGTGTCCTCGTGTGCATCTGGATAATGGCCGCCCTGGGAAATCCACTGAATCTCTGTCAGCGGCTTTGCCAGCACTTAACCAAAGCCTTCTGTTATAACTATACAAATACATATCACACATATACACACAGGCTCAGTGACACACACACGGACACACCCACGCATGCCGTCACAAACACACACGCTGCTGCTGGGATCTAATTTTAGGCGATTCAATAGATTTACGAGGCTCCCTCGGCAGCGCTGCCGCTTCATGTGATTATTATGATACGGTGCTTTAGTAAATGATGCATCAGTGTGCGCACGTGATGACTTCACCATGTTTGTCCTTGCCAATAAAGCTTTAAAGGAATACTTTACCCTTCAAATGATCATTTGTGTATCAATTACTCACCCTTTGTCACCTTGAATTTTTTGAAGACACAGTGAATGAGAAATCCAAAAATAGAGAAAATTTGTTTGTTTTATTGCATGCCTTTGCTTTTCCATAACGCTCAAGTGAGAGAAAAGTCTGTCTGTTTGGGAGGTACCGAGCTTACGACTGAGTGAATGACACTTGAATTACACTGAATGGATTGTTTGAAATTTGTAAACATTTTTGATAAAGTTCTGCTGTTGTTAAACACAGACGCCTATAACTTCAATTCAACATGAAGATTTCTCACTGTGGAGACATGCAAGAAAAACACAAAAAAAGTGTTCTTCACAAATTTAGTGTAACATTGAGTGCGTAATTTATATACAGATTATCATTTGGGGTGATAAGTACTCCTAAGTATTGTACTTAAAGGGATAATTCATCCCAAAATGAAAATTCAGTCATTATCTATTCATCCTCATGCCGATGGAAAGTCGGATGAAGTTTTATGGTCCACAAAATACTGCCTGAGGTTTAGGGGGAAATGCCACTGCACTAATCTCCCAAACACCTTAAAAAATACGTAATAAAACCACAAAATGTCTCCATACTACTGTCTAAAGTAACCCAAGTGTCCTGAAGTCCAGATGTGCAAAGCTGTTTTGAAAAACATCACTGGCATCATGTTTTTAGCCTTGTTGTAGCCTGCAGCTCCTAGTGTGAGAGCTGTTCACAAATTCTTAAAAAACAGCCAAACGGTACACTAAAATATGTTTATGAAGACATTTTAGGAGAAAAATAGGCAATACGGTAACAGAATATTGGTTTATGTTCATTTTACCGTTTGATCCAAGTTTGGTTTGAATTTGAGAGCGAGAGAAATATGCTATTGTATACTTTGAGTCCTCAGTGGCGGATGTGTAATATAATAAAAATTATAACAATCTAGAACAGCAAACGCCTGAGACCTGAGAGACGAGCAGTGAGATCTGGGTGCAGGTTAGATGGAGGGAAGCATCGTTCATTTACACATTACTCTCACATTGTTTAGATACAGATCTGGATGAAAACCGCCAAAGTTTAAATATTTTAGAAATAATTAGAAACGTGAACATTGGACTAAACAAAGTCCACAGGCCTCTTGAAAACAGTCCAAAATATCCTCCACCCCATTCATTAACACGCAGCAGGAAGAGGTTAATTACTTTCCATCGCTGAAAAGAAAGCAACAACACAACTGGTCATCATAGCTACTCTCAATTGGTTCATCGAGCGAAACAAGCGTGCAGCGATTGTGTCAAGAGGCTCGTGATGAGAGCAGCACACTGTGGTATGTTGTGTCTTTGTTTGAGTTACGAGGTCAGAGGGTGAGGCTTTGCCGAGGCGTCTATTAACTGTGCGTATATCAGAAAAGTGACAACAGAGTGACAGGAGAGAGCGACACACTGTTAGACGACAACCGGGCGACATTCCTGCGAGGGGAATGTGGTTTTACATCCCGTGTTGATGGAAGAGATAACACGGCACGATGATGTACATGACAGCCATAGATGTGTTATCATATGTGTGTATACGTGTGTGTGTGTGTGATCTTAGTGTTATATTTCTAGTTATTGATATAGTTAGCTGCTAAAATAAGCTTTGTATCACTCTGCACACAAAATGCACCTTTCAAAAATCACAAAAAATACAATGAATTTATACAATTTTCTATTTACATTGAGCTTATTTTTTTAACCAACATCAGAACTAATCATACATATCAAAAAATACATTTATTTTCAGAAATTTAACCCTTTCAATGCCAGGTTTTTGTCATGATGCCACTATGTTTTTAATTAGAAAAAATAAATAAATAAATAATTAAAAATAGTATAACAGACAAACTCAAAAGCAAAAGCCCAGAATGACACCCAGAAATAGTCGAATGCATGTTTCTATGGTTTGATGGCTGTGGGGTCAAAAATGGGCGGGAAAAGTCACATAACATCACTCAGTGAAAAAGCAGTAGTCGCGCAATTGTGTTTTAGCAACATTTTGAAGATGTAGCTTAAGTTTTGTGCAAATCTGTAATGGAAACTCGTCTACTGTCGGACAGAGCGCAGTGAAAGTGAAACTTAACGTTCATTTTAATTTGATTTCATCTCTCTCTGCAGCTGTGGCTTCTTTCGATTATCCATCCCACAACTCAAACTCCTCAAAGGGCTGCTAAAAGACATAAGAACTTTTCACTTGTGATGCGTTCACGGATGCGCCAAAACATTCGAATTTAGAGAAAAAACACACAATGATAAAGCAGGAACACATTTAACAAGCACAAACTGCTACAGACCAAGTGAGGCTGCAGCAGTTAGACTGCATTCAACAAGGATTGCTCATAAATTCACCTTTTCATTTGTAAGATAATTATTTTATTTAAAAAGTTCGGCCTACAGTGTCTCGCTTTAAAAAATTTTTTGTTGGCATTCAAACAAAAATCCCCCCCAAATTTTTTTTTCCAACTGCACATACTGTTTCTCTGTTATAATGCCAACACTAGCCCTCCTCTATGGCCATTTTTTCTATTTTTTTTTGTTTGTTTAACCTGTAATCTCTGCTACACAACAAAACATAACAGTGCTCTGCCCTCCCTGTGCTGCTGTTGTTACAGCTTGTTGAGCTGGTGACATTTAACCTGCCACAGTCTTTGTCCAAAACTGTATTTTTACAATCCTTCTACCGACAGAGACACTAAATAAACAACAACTCGACTTTCTTTTTTTAGTTTTAATTACCTTTCCTTTGGACAAATAGCATGACATATTTGACAGACAGATTCTGTGAGAACATTTAAGAAAAGTCTTAAAACATATATTTTTACTCTGGCCTTCCCTTACATCCTGAAGCTTTACGCCACTGCTCTTTTCAGCTGTGAGATGTTGTCGATTCATTTGTCATTTATTGATCTGATGTCATCATTGGATCTGTTAATGTTGTGTTTTTAATGTTTTCTTGCTGTTTTATTTCATATGCCTTCATGTATGTCTTTTTGTCTCCCTGTGAAGCATTTTTAGCTGCATTTCATGTACGAAAGGTACTATATACATATATACATTTTTTTTATTATTATTATTATTATTATTGGAGATTTGCAATATCATTATTCTCTTACTTCTGGAACGGAGCCTGGAGTCTCCACCTGCAGGGCTCAGGTAAATTGGTAAAAATAAATAAAGATGGATTTGGGCTCTGTAAATTTCCTGACATTGAATTTGGAGGGTAATTGAATATTAAGGTAATTATGTGCCTTCATTTCATTAACTAATGAGGTAGTTTTTAGAAGTCAACCCCCACCGGCATCACAGGTTTCACCTGGATTCACCTTCATAAAAAGAGGTGTAAAACATTTTGCGCTCTCAGCGTGCAGCGCAGTCGAAGGAGGTCTTTGTGAGTCTTTTTTTCTTCTTTATTTCACACTGTGCTTTTTTTTTCCTTTCTTACACTAGAACACACACACACAAGCACAGCGTGAGGCTTTCCCTTTCAATTTTTTTTTCACTCGTCCCTTTCTCTTTCTCTGCATTTTCCCGACGCAAACATCATTTTAAGGAAGCCCACAAACGCCTGATGAAATACAAAGAAGCAGAGATTTCTCTTGCTCTAAAGGCTGCAGATGAAGCAACACCTCGCCTCGGGCTCCTCTGAGCTCCTCTGGGTTTTCCTTGGACCTGTTAGCTGCACAGACACACTGCTCCTAATAAAGCACAACCATTAAAACCAGAGCGAGCCAGAGAGAGGGAGAGATATTTATGGCGCTCCCCGCAAGGCCTCGCTTCCTCGTTGCGACCCACATTCTGTGACGGTGAAATATTCATCGCCGTTATCGCAGCTGATCAGGATGGAAGCTTCAAACAACAGTGTGTTTGCTGCATCAGACATAGAATATTTGATCAGATAGAAAACAATGTGTGTGTGTCACTTTCTCTTGGATTATAATCTCACAATTTTCAGCATGATTGCGTGTATCAAAAAGGTCGCAGATGAAAGAGGAGCAAAAAGATGGAGGATGCAAAAAAAGAGGGAAGGGAAAAAGGTGAAGGAAAATCTCGGCGTATTCGGCTCTGAAGCAAAAATAATCCTTCAGCCGCTACGCTTCATCTACTGTGCTCGCTGTTTTCAAAATGTCAGCTGTGATTTCATCAGGCATCATAAGGCTCTCCGACCGGGCACCAGATGCCTTCAGAGGAGAGGCCCTCAGGCGTCACACCCCAATCCCCCTCATCTGTCCACACACACACACACACACACACACACACACACACACACACACACACACACACACACACACACACACACACTTCAACACTGGAACGACATGAGACAAAAGCTCATGAGGTGAGGCTACATTAGAGCCGTTACTGTTCTGCAATTCAGCACAAATGCAGAGCTGATGGGCGGAGGCAGGAGAGGGAAAAAAAGGAGCTGTATTATCGGGAGGAAGACTTTGAACACAACAGAGAAAGTCTGCTTCACCGCATGCTCTGGGAAGAGCACCTGCTATGTTATTAGGGAGCATATGTTGCTCCTCTCAGCTACAAGTCAGTGAGGGCGCTTCACTACAGGAGGATCTGGAAACAAGGCATCCGCTGTTTGCACCGATATGTTGGTGCATTCTAGTCTTCATTTATTTCATGTAGCTATATTTGTATAGGGAAACGTATATAGCATAAAACTGATGCCACATACCACAGCATTTTCTGATTAATTTGACTCCATGTCCCCCTTTGCTGAAGCACGACTTTTCTACGATAGAGAAGCACTTATTAACACTGGGAAAAGTTGTGTGGGTTTTGGACTAAATGCATAAGACCACGAGAGAATCCACATCAACGTCATCTGTGGCCAGTCAGACCAGAGGGCAGAAACAAAACTGAAAACACCAAAAAAAAAAGAAGGAGGAGAGCTGGCATCATGGCGAGGCTGACCCGACTTGGACCAAGAAACCAAACCTTCTTCTGGCTAATATCCAGTCGCAGGAGAATAACGTGGATGAGATGGCTCACTCAGTAACGAGAAATCAGAGACACATCTGCACACATCTTCACAGGGACATGTTTAAGACCTAACATCCCAAATCACCCTTTGGGAAGGCGAAAAATTCGACACTCCTCTGTAAACTTTTTGGGTATTGGCTGTCAGACTTGCAAGTCCCGTAAACACAGGGTTTCGGCATATTAGCGTCTGCTGAAAGCTTGACAGGCCTCTCGTGCATAGTTACGATTGCTAATGTAGGATTGAACAGTGGCCATGCATAGTGGTATGAAGTGAAAATAAATGTAATTGTACATAAAAATGAAAAATTGCTCAGGAGGAGAAATGAGGATTGCATGAAATAGTTACAGAGTGCAGATGTAAGAAAAAAATGTAAACCAGTAACAACCAAATAAAAACCAGTGGGGTTACCCAGGACAGGGTCACACACACTGGAATGAAAGAAAGACTGGAATGGAGTGAATGTATTGGCTTCAAGTCATAACTCAATTTCTTCTGAAAGAATTCAACAAACACTGCAGCGAAGGCCTGGATGTGCGAGAAAGCGTGCCACAACAGAAAGACATTGCAAGCAAACAACTTTTTTGTGCGTTAATCAAAAGAATTCCTGATCTTGGACGGTTTGCTGATGATTGTGGGCATGAAAAATTAGCTACGAGAGTCAGATAAAAGAGAAACGCGCCTCTTATCTTTTAGAAATCAAGCCTCACTTTCTGAATGTGCTCCACTGAAACTGGACGGCTCACATTATTTTTTTTATAATACTGATAACTTTCCCAAAGCTGAAAATTTTGATAACCTTCCACCAAATAGCCAGCATTTATCTGACTGCAATGCAGCGAAACTAGAGACTTGTTCCTAACATGTCCAGGAAATACTCTTGTTTATCTTCAGACTGTAAATGCCACTTTAATATTAAATGATGTGTCAGAACAGGAAATAAAACTGATGTGAATGTGCGGTAACATTTCTCGTTCAGAGTCACATTGCTAACTGCTATTTACAGTGTTACATAAACAACATTTCCCATTATACATGCTCATCGCAGCCTCAGTCTGGCGTGTTGCAGCTCTGCAGAAATCCTCAGATGTTAAGACGAGACGGAGGGGGAAGCCTCGCCGCGTGACTCATCACCTGCATCATCATGCACCTTCAGGCTGCACAGACACTGAGACAGTCTGCTCACAATGACCCACATGCAGTCCAGGAATTATTTTCGGTTTGTTTACATAAATATATGGTCCTGAAGAATTTATATTTAAAGGTTTAAAGTGGCTCACAGTCGTCATATAGAATACTACTTTGCTTAACAGAGTGCATTTCCTAAAGTGCTGTCGTCAATTTAAAGTACTTGTACTTGTGTATTTTCTTCTCATGGCACTTAAATTCATTAATAAATGAAAGAACATTAATTTTCAACTATTTTGATAATCGTTTTGTCATTTTTTTATGTTAAACATTTCAAGGTTCCAGTTTCACAAATGTGAATATTAATTTGCTTTTCCTTTCAATAATTAAAAAAAAGTTTAATTAATAGAGATCTCATATTTTCCTGTTGTAGGAAAATATTGACTTTAATTTTAACTTACATAACTTTTAATTTTCATTTTTGAATAGTGTCTGCAGTTGTCCTCTCATGCTGCATGTACAGCCTCCATCTAATCAGAGATCACACAGTGTCCTAACAGTGCAAATATATACTTCTACAATAATGTATTATGTGATTACTTTGGTTCATTTTACAATATTCATCTGGAGTTTGTCAGTGATCGGTCTGTTTCTCAGAGTGTGCGTCTGTTGTGACAGGCACGTTGAATCTATGTGAGAAAAGCAGGAAACCAAAAACAGAGAAACCCACTTAGCCCATCAACAAACTGGGTCAGAGCTTTGTTAAGTGTGCCAGAGGAGCTGCCTGAAGGCCCCACACACGAAAAGAGAGTAAACTTTATGAGAAGAAATGATCTGGGATCAGTATCTCCTACATACAGCCTTTTTTATCCATTACATTATGATTCAATATGCAATTATTACAATAACCTTCCACCACATGAGTTTTCCTTTCGTGCAGAGCCGTTAACCATCCTACTGTAAACACTGAACAGCCCTCTGATAAATGCAAACATCCCACTCAGTCATCACAGCCGCCGTCCTCGGGGTCGTCCTGCATCATAATGACTGAACGCCTCAGTGATGCAGACGCCATGTACACACAAAGACCTTCAGGCCAACTTATGATGACAGTAAATCAGCTCAACAGCCGGTGGCGCGCTGACAAAAGGTTGACGAAGAGCCGAGTGAAACCTCTTTGCATGATGAACGGCGTGTTTCAATAACCCAGCAGGTACAGAGGCATCAATGAACCGGAGATTTGTCACCTCTGAGATGAAAAAGGAAGATTTTTGTTGTGAATAATGAGGATAAAGTCTGGTAATGCAGCAGGGGATCTTTGCCACAAATACGGCTGAGGCTTTATTTAACAGTTTTGCAAACAAAGGATTTGCTGTTTCATCTGTGAGATTTTGGGGATGTTTTTAAGATTGAAGTGTTTAGTTTATTGCTTTATTGCTGCCTCCATCAGCTGTTGTGGGAGATAAAGAGGAGACGATATTCAAAAATAATATAAACTGAAACTGATACTGATTTTTTTTTTTTTTAGGTGTAAGTAAGTTTCACAGCAGGACATCGCTTAGCTTCGATGCTGGTGTTGTGGGACTGTTCTTTATCTGACAGAGGAGGGGGGTGTCTGGGGTGTGACTTTTTTATTTAAAATAAATCTAAGGCCTAAGCCAAAATTAAAATTACAAGTATCTTTTTAATGCCCACATTTTATTCAATGCCTTAACCATTTTGCAGCATCCTTCTTCCCTCCATCATAAATAACGAACAGTCCCTATCGCAAGACTGAGGTGTTTACATAACCAAAAAGTTTGACTTCCAATAAAATCATCCGGGTGCAGTATCCCAGAAATTCAATTTAGTCCGATTTCAGTCGGACCAACATGTTTACATGCATTTTAAAAGTACAATTTTAGTCGGACTAACACTCTAATTTGAATTAGCTTCATAAAGAGCCTTTATCTCCGGTTAGCAGATGTCTAACCAGAACCAAAGCGACATTTCCTCTCTGTCTCTGAAACTCTTCACTGATACTGGCGCATGTTTATCATCAGACTCTTTCAGACTCTTTTTTTGATGAGTCTATCTTCCTTTTTTGGGTTGCTGTGAATAAGCAGTTGTAGCCAATGCTGGAATAGCTACTCATGAACCAGGCTTTAATCATCTGAGGGGACGTGCACGCTCATCTGCATTTGCACAACAGCCAATAGGAACGGCCTCTCTCTGACATGAGCTGTGATTGGCCAAAGCGTCCTGTCATGAGGAAAATCGTCTATAACTCGAACACAGAGCCAAAAGAAGGGGCAGATGCACAAGTCTGACGAAGGACCTTTAGTTATATGTCTCCCTCATTTCCTGCCGTCTCTCTAAAACTGTAACAAAGGCACAAAGATACATACACGTTATATGAGGAGTTCAGTGAATGATTAAACAAGCAAGTTTGATGGATATCCCCTGTATGCACACAAAAGCACAACATCTAAGAAAACAAGTATTTGCAAATGAATTCCTCATATATATATATATATATAGTTATATATATAGATATATATATATATATATATATATATATATATATATATATATATATATATATATATATATATAGTTATATATATAGTTATCCGACAGTTAAGCCTTGACTCATGTATTACAAACCTCTGTGCAATGTTTTGCAACTGATAAGCCTTAAAACCCACAAATCTATCACTCAAACCTTCGTCTTTCTGATCCCTGAAAGTCTGGCGGTAACGGTCTACCAAACAAACCATAAATGCTTTAAGCCGTCTGCCCACTGAGACCTGAACTGCTGCTGGAAAAATGTTATTAATTCTGTGTTTCCACAGAGAAGTCCGGGTGTTTTCCTGCAGCCAGCCAGCTTAGTATTATACAGTAGGAGTTCCCTTCTGCATGACTCAGCTGCTGAGTCACAAAGTACCTGCCAAACCACTTCATCCTTCTCTGCAGGCATGTTGGATTCAAATTACACAATGCAGATTACACAAAGAGCATTGTAAAGCTTCATTTAGCTCTTTGTTTTGTATTGACACTGAATCAAACATGCTGCCAATCCCACTGAGAATCAACAGTGCAGAGTGCAGATTTCTGCAGATTTCAGTTACTTTCAGGTTGAATTTTAATGTGATTTCAATGCAGAAAAAAACAGTAAGAAAATGCAATAATTCTTTTAAGTGTCTCTGAATCTATGTATTCATCTATACATGTTTCTGTTATATCCCACACTGCATATTTTACCTTCTTTTTTATTTCATTGCTTTTAAAACTTATTTTTATGTGTTGTTTATATTACCATCTACCTCTTGCACTTTCATGTCTTATGCAGGGCTACACAATTAATTCAAATATTATCAAAAAACCACAAGACGGCCAAGTGCAATATCCAAATAGCAGGAGCAGAAATGTTTTAATAAATGTAAAATATGCCACAACATATAATAAATGAAGCATTGTGAGGCTACAGAGATGCTCCAGACTACAAATCATATTCTAGACCTAAGGGAACATGCTTTTGCAACCCGGTCTCAATCAGAGACAGAAACTGCACATTGTCTGTGAAAATTGTCGTTTATTTTGTGACATACCATCTCTGAACGTCCAGAACTGATGCAGGAGGGGTCCCCGACAAAGTGTCAGTATTTGAGCAGTTAGAAGTGAAAATGTGTTGGATTTTGTTACAAACCCAGCAATAATCACATCATAAAATGTATAAATCTTGAGTGAAAATGAAATGCAAAAGTTACCATTCCCTATAATATTGCGACTCATACCGCAAAAATCACAATGTTTTTTTTTTTTTGAGTTTAGTTTTATGTAAAGCCCTTTGAATTTCATTGTTGTTGAAAGGTGCTATACAAATTCATACACCATTTTTTTGGTGAAAATTTGACCTTTTGGTCTATAAAATAACAAAAATAATGACAAAAGTTCATCAGCAGATTTCTAGAATGCAAAGCAATATCTTAAAATAGCTTATTTATTCAGATAAAAAGTCCAAAACCCTAAAGTGGGCCAGTTTACAAAGATACAAAATTTAAAAAAGAAGCAAATCTTCACATTCGAGAAAAAAAACACATAGTAAATGCTGCGTGTTTTTACCTGATGCCTGACATCATATCTTAGAGCTTTATTTCATCACTGCCCTTTATTCAGTCATCTCTACCATCATTTCCTCCTGTCATAACCCAGGATAAAAGCCGCTCTCCTTTCATATATTAAACTAAATGACAGCGACACAGAGTCAAATTAATTTCCGAGGCTCAAGTAGACTCAGGACGGGGAGTAACTGCACCCCTGTTGCGCGAGGGCTCGTTACAGAGGCATCATGTTATCAGCAGAGACATCTTTATGTGCCACTAAGCCGTCTTATCACAGAGCCGCTCTGCTGATTGCTCGCAGACAAAACTCTGAGCGGAGGGTAAGCACAGTGCAGGGAGATCAAATAAGACGCATCTTGTCAACAAGAACAGTCTCGGTCCTGTTTGTAAAAACACAACAGGTGAGTGATGACGTGCGGATCACACCTGAGCTGCTCGTCTGTTGTCGATCTGTATTTGACGCTGTGTGCAGACGTTTGGACATGAAGGTTCACAGCGGGAGGATCGTCTCCGAGTATGCTGCGATGCTTTATAGCAGGGTGATACAAAAATGTGCTTCATTGCACTTTAACACTCTCACAGCATGTTCCTTTCAGAGTGAATTCATATGGAGACCAGCTAAACTGACAAAAAGTATCTGATAAAAATACCATCCAGATCTGAAGAAACTAAAAACTGCAGACAACCGTCTCTGTGAGAGAATATCTCCACTTTAAAGTCTCCTCTGTTGTCCTACTTCAAATGTCTGTTTGTTTAATTTTTAATTACTCTGAAGGTCACAGAAAGTGTTGTCTGCACTTCCTCATTGTGATGCACTTCTTGATGAAAACGTTGAAGGATGTGACAGTTTTTAGGGGACATCACGGGGAGGTGGCTGAAATGAAGCCGGCATGTGGACCTTGGGTTAAGATGTCTTTTTGTCAAATCTGGGGGACACCAGTAAGACAGAGAGATGGTTTGATTGGACAGAAGGGTGACAAGAAGTTCCAGTAATAAAGTTTTAGGGGCTTTAAAGATACACTCTTTAATTTTGTCTGTTAGCATCTGCTCTGAAACAAAGCATGCAGACACTAAAGACTGCTGCAAATCTACAGTCTCATGCATGAAATTAAGATGCCGTCTCCTAATATTTGTCTTGTGAACACTCATCTGTGTGTTTGCTGCAGCTTTGCAACTATTCACACTATATTTACCTAGTTAGCTTTGTTTTTTATTTTATTATTATTACTACTATTATTATTACTATTTATTTATTCATCTATTTTTATTTTATTTATTTTTATTTTACTTTATTTTGTTTATATATTTTTTAATTTTCCTCTTTATCTGCTGAGTGTGTGTTACTGCTGAAAATACTTACGGGATCCGTGACAGGCATGTTTATCTCCTGTATGCATACACTGAATGCATACATACTTACTTATGCATACATACTTATTGAATAAAATGCCAATTAAAAGTAAATTTTTTAAAAAAAAAGTCCTCGTTAACTGTTCCTGCAGTGGAGACACGCATTAATGGGCGAGACCCCTTAAAACAACCCCTGAGTTCCTGCAGTGCAAACAGGCCTGCTGCTAGCAGCTAACGGTGCTAACACTGTGAAAAGAGCCATCCATAGCAGCAGTGCTGACAGAGCTAACGATGTTAACCAGGTAGAAAGCAGAGGGCGGCCGCTGAGCCTCCGTGACGACACCGTTTCCATATCAGCAGTAACCACTGTTTGAGCGCAGTGCAAAGCAGCGGTCATTACTATAGCCAGCTGGACACTAGAGGGACAGACGTGAGCTAACGTGCGTGTGTGGCCAAACCGTTCACAACAACAAATTACAGAAAAAATTGGACTGCAACACACACAGAGGTAACGTGAGTTTTTTCTCTGCTCAAGACGTCATTAAACCACCATCATTTTTATAGAAAATAGTCTTTTGCTGTTATATTAATGCCCTAAATGTTGTATATTAAAGGTAAAGCTGTTCCACATCCAGACTGATGATTTGTCCTACTTTCTCTCGTTTACTTCAACAGCAATGAACTCCCGAAAACAGGAGCAGAATCCATTTGCATTTTATATGAGGACAATTAGTTCTGTTCACCCACTTCTGGCCAAAAATAACCCGTCATTATGGCCAGCTGCTGTGGTTTAGGCTGAACAGCCCAGTTAGCAGATTAGCAGCTTTACTGCTGTTTACGAGGTGTGCAGACTAAAGACATTTGAGGCCTCCTGCAGAGGAGGTAAGACTCCTGATTTTAAAAAAAACGAAAGATTAACTGCAGCTGGCGCTCGTCTCTGCCAATCCTCAACGACCTGATAATTAAAATTCCAGGCATTAATACACAGTCAGCGCCGCTTTAACTGCCAGGGCGTTTGTAATACTTTACACTGGAACAAAATATTAAGAGAAAAGCCAAAAAGCTACTTTATTTTTCGAGGCAGGGGAGCATTTTATGACGACCATAAAGCCAGAAGTTTAGAGCCAGAATTACCTCACTCAGCCTCCGTCACGATTACACTCGGTTAAATCACCTACACTATCAGCGTGTTTACATCATCACCCCAGCAGCTCCTGCACTAAATGACTCAACTGTTGCCATGGAGCCCGGCGCGGAAACGAGGCCGTGTGGGTTGAGGCCTATTGAAGTGATCTATGGCTGAGAGGCAGCGGGGCTCGCTGAAACATACGCTGCAGGGCGAAGGTAAGAAATGACGCTCACAACTCCTCCATCCACTGTGTCATGATCTGTGTGTGTGTGTGTGTGTGTGTGTGTGTGTGTGTGTGTGTGTGTGTGTGTGTGTGTGTGTGCGTGCTTCACAGCTGACGGTAAATAACCTTATTCAAACAGTAATGAAGACTTGCGTCCTGATTTAATCACAAATATGCAGAATTATTTGTGGACAAACTAAACTACATTTCAGTTCAAACAGGATTTATACCTTTACACGATAATGCTGGTGGTGTTCTTAATCTTTCTGACTGACAACAAATCTCAAGAAAAAAGACCAAAATCATCTATTGCCAAAAAATAAATAAATAAAATAAATATTTAAATATTTAAATAAATATAAATTTATGATTTCTTTGTCACTTGATTAATGTGCGGGTAAGTTCAGGCACAAAAACAGACGGTTGGTTAATGTTAAAAAAACATCAAAAATACCACTTTTGAGGCTACAAACACAGCTACACGTCCCAACTTGTTGTTAACAAATGCCCACTTTTGTCATTAAGGTCACAGATGGAGATTTCCAAAAACTGTTAAAACCCCCAGCTTTTGTCACTTCAAACACAGCTGGACGTGTCCCACACTGACGCTGAAAAACTGGCGCTTTTGTCGCTATAAAAACGGCGGACATGTACCAAAAATATCCACTTTTGTAGCTCTAAAAATCTCCTGAACTTCAAAAAAAAGTAATGAACATGTTCAGAGCTTGTTGCTCTGCAGCTTAGCGACCTCTGTCTGCTCATCACTTCTGACACTGATGAACAGACACAAGACTAGTTATTGATTTTTGGGATTTTCACAGGATTTACAGGCAACAGAAATGACTTACTGCCACAGAACTGGGAAATAATGTAATTACAGCGTTTGTACCAGGAAAACTTTTACTTTATCAGTCTGCGGTGTTAAACCACAGTTAATAATGTATAAAAAACATGATTTTTTTTAAGAGGAACAGGGAGGAAGAGGAGGTTTGACAGTCACCAGGTGTTTACAGAGGTTACTGTTTATGTATTTAGTTACTTAATATATATTTTATCCTCTTTTTTCTTCCTTTTTATTCTGCAAATAATAATGAAAAATGGTCAATATTTAATTTCAGGTATGTGGGTGTATGCATATGTTTTATTAATCAGAGTAAAGGTTAATTAAAATTCAATGATTTATGGAAAAGGAGTGAGATTAAATAGGTTTGTACTTCCTCTCACTCCTCTTCAAATATGTTAACCCAGTCATTAGCTGTTCTTCTTTTGCTTTGTTTTTTTATTGTTTTTGGGTGTTTTTTGTCCGTCTGCTAATCATTTCTTTATTTTCCTTTATTATGTGTTGGAAATAAATCAAATCAAACAAGAAAAATATAGAATATTAACCGTCTCGGTGGAGATGAGACCGAAACACACTAACCTTAATCATACAACTTGTGTTTTCATGTGTTTTTTCATCAAATTAGCCAAATAAGTGCACGTGCGTTTGTCCTCTTCACCTCCTGCCCCTCGTCTCACACCGCAGCAGTGACACCTGAGCTCCGAGGGTTTGACTTCCCATTAAACTTTAACAGACGCAGGTAGGAGCGGCAGCAACAGCTACAGCAGTAAAAGCTTCGTGGCCACACCTTCAAACAGCTGGTCGGCGCTTTTTTCGTTTTGATCTTTCTGTTGTGTAAAAGCTGAATTATCGTTATAGAAAAGTACGCATATAGTTACACAAATGAAGTTAAATAAAAGACCGTTGGAGTACAATTACACAAACAAATGTTATAATAAATGTAAACTGCTGTTATAAGAAATTTAAGTAGTGTTATAACAACATTAAACAAAGTATAATAAAGTTAAATAAGTTACTGCTATAAGAAAGCTAAATAAAATACTGTTATAACAAAGTTAAATAACGTATTGTTAAAATAAAATTCAAAAAAGTGCTATTATAATTATTAATTCATTAAGTTAAATTAAGTATTGTTTTAATTAAATAAGAGCGAAACCACTGGTGCTTTCATTTCGAGGCACCTCGCTCGTCTCCGGCTGGAAATGTTGATTTTTTTTTTTTTTTGCAGTGAACTTGAAACACTTGAAATGACAATTTATACTTGATGTTCCTAATATAATAAAATTATAATTCGACATGAAAGAAGGCACAATAGAGTATTTTGGACATATCGGCCACTCCTCTCTGGAGAAAATGATGTATTAAAGGGTAAATGACGCTGAATGTAATATGTTTTCTGTCTTTGTGTTCAGATTTTAGTTATGACTCATTAAGGAGATTTTGGTGCAAAATGCTGCAGTCAGGCTGCTTTAAGTGTCTTAAATACGTTAATAATCTGTGTGTCTCAGATATCGCTGTAACTGCTGATGGTGCTGACATGCTCCAAACCAAACTAACCAACTTCCTGTTGATTTTTGGGCACCTGCATGCACCTGTCCCAGTAAAACTGCCTCCCAGTCCGAAAAGCTCTGCCACCGCAGATCAACTGGAGCTGCACTCCATCACCGATTAGTAACGTTTACTCGTGGCCGCCTCGGGCCGTCCCTCATCAGCATGAGCACTCTCGTGTGCATTAGGGGATGACAGGAAGTTGAGGGCATGTGTTTTCTCTGGGACCTCGCTCCGCGGCTCGGCTGCACTCGACCTGACAGCTCCGAATGAGACATCAGCACACCTGCATCGCATGCGGTCACTTAAGTGGAATTTCCATAACTGGCTTTCCAATTAGCGCCCATTTCACCAGTGAAAACACTGCAAGAGCTCTGGGAGTGTCACCCCCTCGCCACTCTTGTGATGTCATTTCCTGTCCGGCTCAGGCTCTGCAGCACTCTTGTTTCACAGCTTTAATGGTCCCCGGAGGCTGCGGGCTGTTTTTAAAGAGAGGTGGGACGCTGTGACAGCTGAGCTAATGTTTCCAGGACGGCTCAGCGGTGGACGGGCGTGTCGACACACGACAGGAAAAGGTGGAGCGTGGGTGCTCGGGTGGGTAACGTCAACGACAACACAACTGTGGGACCCTGGTTGCTGTGGTAACACGGGTGTGTCACAGGGCGCCATGTGCTCACATTATACACACAAACACAGGACTTGTGGAGAACTTGCTTTTTTACTGTTAGTCTTCATGTTGGCAGTGAATACACTATGAAGCCAAAAGTATGTGGACACCCCGGTTTAAAACAAAACGATCCTCACACCAATTTTGGCTTCATTGCATTGGTTTCCAGTGTCTTTTAAAATCCATTATAAATAAATAAATAATGCTCAAGTCACTACGATGGATACTGTATCGCAAAATTGCCTATTTTGGCAGAAAACAGCTGAAATACATCATCACTGAACGTTTTTGCTGATAACTGAAATACATTGTCAGTAAACAGTCTGCTGATGCATTTATCAAAAACAATTTTGCGACTTGCCAGAAATGTTTTTTTTAAAAGAAATTTGTCGCTGTGGCTGCTGGATTTGCTTCACTCACCACCCAAAAAAACAATGTTAATCTATTGAGTGACCAGCAGATTTTGGAGTCAAAAGCCACAGTGGCGGGTGGACAAAAAAGTTTATTTCCAACCCTGCGTTTCCCTCAAAAAGTTGTATATAATAGTAATTTCTAGGACACGGAGCAGCCCCCCACCACCTCCTTATGTCAACTTTGTGGCTTTTTATACCACATGACCTGACACCCATCATGTGAGGGACAACAGCCTGCAGGGCATAGGTCACATGATCGCAGCCTCCCGACTCACAATTACATGGGTTATATACAAAATAAAGTGCACCACTTTTCACAGATATAAGAACAGACTATGGAGGACTGAGACCGACAACATCAGAAATAAATAAATAAATGTGTCAATAAATACATGAAAATGCCAAAAATAACAATATTTATTTAATTTCCTATTTAATTTTTTATTTTATTTATCAATTTATTCATTTTCCCACTGAATTTTTCATTTTTACTTGCTTATTTATTTCTGATTTTTTTTCCACTTTGCATATAATTTACTCTACTTATTCAATTTCCTATTTTATTTTCCATTTTACATATTTATTTATTCATTTTTGAATGTATTTATTTATGTATTATTTTCCCCTTTTTGCCTCCCCTTCCATCTATTTCCTCAGACATATTTACCTGTCTTTTTCGTTTCTGCCCACATTTCCACCTTATTACGCAAATGAGGGGGGCTGGCATTTGTGCCATGGGTGGGTGTCAGCTTTTCGCTGATTGGTTGACATCTAAGAAGCAGTAAATGAATGTTTGAGGACAAGTACTGCACAAAATACCAGAAAACATATTGAAATCCAGTGAGAAAGTGCTGCAATAAATGCTGCCTCTGCTGATCTAACAATGTTCCCTTTCTGTTGCGACTGAGTCAGAGAGGCGTTGATTCAACTTAACGGTCGTGTCAGGGTTGTGTTATTATGCCGGGCTGCACCGTGGTGCCGGCTGTCCTCCTGTCCTCTGAATCACTGCACATCTCCCGTGTGGCCGCTCTCCTGCCAGCTCTCTTTCTTTTTCAGCGTCCACATATGTTCAGAGAGAGGAGCAAATCTCTGGTCTTTAACATACGAACGCACAAACGTGTGAGCCAACAGAGAATCCACTAAGAGGCTTGATTCTGGTTTTAAAATCTGCGTCTGTAGGTCAGAGCGAAGAGTTAAGAACAGCAGTTTCTCACGGCCGTCCTGAGAGAGTTGGCAAAATAAACTGCAGTGAAAAGAGACCAGCCCGGCAGAGTCATCGGGTTCACTCCAAGCCCTCAACAACTTGCAAGCACTAAAGCACAATTTGGAGGTACTTTTATTTCCATTTCCTGCCTATTTTATACTTCAGTGTTCATTCACATTTTTACAAATTAATTGCTATGATTTTTCCATAATTTTTCAAGACCATACTCTCTCTGAAATGACCATCAATGGTCCTTATTAGTTCCTTTTCAACTTTAATAGGCCTATATATTATTTAGAAAAATAATGAATTTCAGAACAGGATAAGAACTGAATATTTTAATGTAACATAGGGACTGTTCATTATTTATAAGAGAGGAGGGGGTGGTGCAAAAAGGGGGAAGTTTGTTAAAGTTTTTTGTTTTTTTTTGTTTTTTTGGCTTTAGGGAAGGGGCATATAAGATTAAATGGCTGTATTCTGTATTTATTTTACTGCAATTTTTGGTTTTTTGTCTTTGAAGTCATGTTTTCTTTAACAAGGTAATAATAAATAAAATAGGTTCATTTTTTTTTATTTAGTTTTTTTAACATTTTTTGGTGGTTTTTAAAGAAAAAGTGTTGGTGATTTAATTTAATTGGAAAAAAATTATTTTTAAAGATTTTTTAAAAAAAAAAATAATACATTTATTAAGAAAAAAATGCAATTTTCTTTTCTAAATTAAACATGTTTTGCAATATTTTTCTTTGAAAAAAAATGTGATTTTTAAAGGAAACATTCCTTCCAAACCCACTGTAAAATCACCAAAATTTATAATATTTATCTAAACCAAAAACTGTGAAGACACAAACTTTCATTGGATTTTCAAATTGCTGACGGCCCTTGAATGCATCACGTGCTATTGCACAGGTTTGTGAAACAAAATTACATGACTCTTCCAAAATGTTTAGGGCATATTTAGTTCTACAAAACTTTTCCAGGCCTGAAAATTGCTATTTGCAATTTTTTTATAACCGCACAAACCCTGAGACTTCTGCTCTACTGTAGCAGAGCAGAAGTCTCAGATAAATGTTGCACTTCTATGATTTATGGTAAAATATGCGGGACAGTTATAACATTTTAAAACTTCCTCATTGTTTCTATTTTGGTGGGTAAACTGGCAGCCAAGCATCATCCTGCTGATTGATTTCCAAACTTGGTAAATAAGCAGAAGTGTTTTCTGGATGCCGGCAGCAGAGCTGAGGGGGTTGTGCATCTGTCTGTCGGCTCCTCGGCGGCTCAGCAACAACCCGAAGCAGCGTCTCCATCATCACACTCCAGCGACTTCAATAACGCTCCACTGACAGTGACATCTCCCTCAGTGACTCCCTCGGTTTCACCCAAAAACCTCGACGTCCCAGAAGAACACTGACAGACAAGTCCAGAAAACATGTCAGCGGTGCTTTTTTTCCTTTCTTTTAACTCCAAATCTACTTCTGCTGATTTTTTTAGGATTATAAACCCCACGGAGTAATTAAACCTGAAACAGGATCCAGTTCTATGAGCTTCAGTGTAGCACAAGGTGAATTTATAATCATACACCTCAACCACTGTGTCAAAGGAAGCTATTTTTGTCAAAAAAAAGCCATCACCTCCTCTTTCTATGCTCATTATCTTCAGGGTACAACTGTCAAAGCATTACTGCAGAACGTGCTGCGCTTTCACAAAGTAAGAGTTTACGCTGGAGGATAGAGAGGCTGCAGAGGACGAGAGGACGGCGAAGAATGAGAGAGGAAAGGAAATGAGTCTGCGAGGCAACAAGGGGAGGAAAAACCCTGAATGCAGGGGTGGAAATCTCTCAACGGCTGACGCTGAATCAAAGACGAACAAATAAGAAGCGAGCCAGAGCAACAGGTTTTGTACAAGCTCTGATGTGCACAAGAAAAGCAGATTATTAGATTATTAGATTTACAGTCATTCAAGCCTAGAAACAGTTTGACAGTTTGAGTCAGGACCTAGTTTTTGTTAGGTGACCTTGAGTATCCTAAAAGCACACATAAATAAAATGTATTATTATTTTTATTGTTATTATTATCTAGTTAATGAAAAATGTATCACTGACTAAAAAGTAAATGTTATATGGATAACATGAAAGTACTGATCCTGCCTTTTATTTTATTTTATTACTTTGATGATTGTCATATTACTTTACTGTTTTATTTTTGTCATCTATTTATTTATTTATTTATTATTTTTTAAATCTAATGAATTATTAATGTATTTCAGCTAATTTATAATCTATAATCATTATTATTGTTCATTTTATTTTCTTTGTCTGTGGTAATGTGTGACTGTATTTTTTTGTAATTTCATGTACGTTTTAATATAAACTTGAAATTTTAATACAAATATTGTAAAAAAAAAAAAATTTAAAAAAGAAAGAAAAGATTTTCTGGCTGCCAACTACCAATCCTAATTTCTAAAATTAATAATAATAATAATAATTAAAAAACAAATTAAATAAATAGATAATAATAATAATAATTTTCTGTTCGTGTTTCAGTTAAACCCAGTCTTTATGCTGAGCTAAGCTAAACGCATCCTGACTGACCAACATCTCACTCTAAAAATAACAAATATCCATATTTCCCTAAATATTCCTAACTTCCTAACTACTCCTTTCTCTCTCCTCGTCACTGCAGCCGGCTGTTAGCGTCTCTCATAGACTTATAATTACAGTGAAGCTAGCAGAGAGGGTCAGCCTCCAACTGTTTGCAGGAATTCCTCATTAACAGACTCTCATCATGATTAATGAGGACGATTTGGACAGGTAGGTGAGGAGCCCACACACACACACACACACACACACACACAGATACAACAGTGTGAGTGCTTGTCTCCTCTGGCAGACAGTAATGCCTCTAATGATGCTCATAATAAAATCTCTCCCACCCACTGTGAAGCAACACCTCGGAGGAGCAACACGTCGCGCTGTAAACATAAAGTCAGGTAATAGTCCTGTCTCCCGTTCGCCCTTTCACCCCGAGCAGCTTGTGGCCTAAAATATTTCATTTTGCTCCCGGGACAGCATTATTCTCACTGCATTCAGCGTGTAAAGGTGCCTCGCTATGAATGCTAATTATGCTCCAAATAAAAAAGGGCAATCAATTATCAAATCCTGAGGATGTTGTTGGAATAAAGCGCACACACGCAGCACCGTGTTTGACAAATGGGTTCATTATCTTTCAGCTGAGCGGTCACGCCGTGCAGGAGAGTAACATTTATGCATAATTTATGTTCACCTCAGCGGAGCCATTTGTACTAATCTGATGTATCGATATACGACAGGAGCTCCCGAATCTCCCTTCAAGAGCAAAACACTGGAGCTCAGCGATGATGGGATGTCAGCAGGGTCGTGACAGCAGTGTGAGACGTCCAAACGGCGGGACGTCGGGGACTGATGGGGAGACACCCTTGAGGACTCTTAAACTCACATTCAGACACAGAGGCTGAATCCAAACATCACTTTTCTGCAGACTCATGCAAAACGTTTGCATGATGTTAGAAAAAGTCGAATAATTATGTTTGTCTGACTAAAACTGATGATGCAGATTATTGGTGAAATGCCAAATTTCGGCCCCGATACTCAGCCAGGCCGATAATCCGTCAGCTTCTATGCATATGACAGAAGTGGTGCTCAGTCCAGATGTCCAGATGATGCTCATTTAGACTCACCCTGTCTGATCAGTGTTAAAGAACCTGACAAAAGATGTCCCTTCTTCTTTGAATGTGAGCATCCAGCTTTCTGCTCTGAGCAGCAGATTAAACAGTGTGACAGACTGGAGGTCTGTGGGCACTGCAGGGCAACACGCCTTCCTCCCTCCCGCTGTCACAATATCGAATAAAGCCTAACGACCGTGGCTGGTTACACGAGTTACTCCTCAGGACCAACTGAGCAACAACCAAACCGGCGTCAACAGCAGGGAAACCCACAAGAAGCATCGCTCACAGGTCCGTCCATCCATCACAGAGCCGCAATTTGCTCCTGCAGCCCAGAATTTGACAGAGGAAACAACAATGCATGAAATGAATAACCAAAAATAATGAAGCCATTAAGGGCATGCCTGTTCCTCTGCCATGAAAAAACGCGCAATTTACCGAGCTCTCTTCAATCACCAAAGCTAACAGAGTGACAGTTGATAATGGTTTTAGGACTAAATTGGAGCAAAAAACAAACAATGTGTTGTGGGGTTTTGTCGCCTTCAGCGTGAGCGCTCCACAGCAACAATAAGAAACAATTTCCCAGCCTGTTGACAGAGATTAGAAACCCATTTTCCAACATCTCGTTAATAGATTTCTTTCTGCTTTTCAGTTTTATCTCGCGTTGCTGAACCTGGACAAACATTTTCTGATTTCCAGACGAGTCAAAGAGAATTTTCCGTCCACAAACGAGTCAAATAACCAGCCTCGTTTGTTTATCAGCAACACGTACAACAAAAAAAAATGTGTGAATGAGGAGATGAGTTAAAAATTCTCTGCAGTCAAAATGACGGAGCCAAAAGAGGATTAGGCCTGTCCCCTTCCTGCCATAACCTCGCTGTGCTCACAGAGTTACACATTTTCATTCAGTTGCACAGTTTACGCAGCATTACGCAGGATTAATGGTGCGGGCTGACTGTTTTAGAGATGAATTTAACTGTGTCTGAACCTCTCTTGACCTATATCCTTAACTGGAGCAACGCAGCAGCGTCGTCCTGAAGGGAGACGCTTCATTAGTTTCGGGATGCTCGTGTGCGTGTTTCTCCTGCACACAGTGAAACTATGAAGACAGACGGGCATTTCACTAGCTCCAAATGTCGCTCTAATGCTAAAAAAGGGCAGAGAAAACACAAATATTCCCAAACTTTAACATTCCCAATGCGACAATCAAAATCAAATCTCTGGACCAAAATGAAAATGAGATGGAACTAATGAGCATGTCAGTAAGTTTTAAATACACTAGACAGAAGAAAAACTAAACAATTTAAGTAGATTTGCTTCTGAAATTAACTAAATACTGATTATGCATCTTGGAAAACCGAATGTGCATAATCAGATTTTCATAAAATGTGCTGTAACTACAGATTAAATAATAAAAATCAGTGAAAATAAAAGGTTTGGAGTGAATGAGTCCACTATGGTCTATATGTGAATGTCATCATCCTGCTGTGGCTGCACCTGTTGCTCTATGGTTTTTTGTTGGTTTTTTTTTTACTTATTAACAGTTCTTGAATGACACATTAAACTTTTTTGTGGTTTGACCTTTCGTTCACATGACAACGGTGTTTTGGAGACCTGAAAACTCAAATTTTTGAACCCAGGTTCCCTTTTGAAAACGCTGCCACATCTGTCGCCGTGTAAACTGGCAATGTGCTGATCCTGTGAGAACGATGACGTCATGGCGAGTGGGAGGACAACAACAACAACAATGGCGGACTGCTGAGTTGTATTTGTGCTGCTGACTCTACTGAGTTTATTTACGCTGTCCGTTCTCGTGCGTGCGTTCGCCATCGTCTTCTAGTATGTTCATATTCATCGCTCTGTGGAACAACACCTTGCAGATGCATGTGTTCGTCTCTGGTTTGTCATTACAAAGTTAAACCACCAACTACTGGCCTGGAGTGCATAACGCAGCGTTTTCCGATCTGTGTGCACAACGATCGTTCTTACAACGTTATCATATCAACCCAAAGGAAAGAATTTTGCGCTTTTAGTAGGGCCGTTCCCGCCAAACGTGGCCTTAGAGCAGCTACACTTAGATCCCCAAAAACAGGAGTACATCATCAAATTTGATGTATGCAGACTGAATCGCAGGCTACAACGTACATCCATCCTTGTCAACACGCAAAAACAAAACATCGTCAGCGTGCGTCATCCCTCTGCACCGCTGTAGGGATGAGACGTGCCGGCATGAAGTCCTGCCGCGATGTCACCGTTCTCACAGGATCCGTGCATTAACATGGCGACAGATGGGGTGGCGTTTCGAAAGTTTGCATTTTCAGGCTCCCAAAGTGCTGTCATTTGAGCGAAAGGCCAAACCACAACAAAAGTTTAAGGTTACATGCAAAAACCGTTGCCCTGCAAATGGCCCCTAAACTTATAATGTCACAGTCTGCAGGAGGCTTTTATTAACGTGTACACGATGTAACTTTGCTGCCTCCTTAGGTTAAATAGAGGTTAAATAAAACAATAAATTATAATTATCATAATAATTACACCTGGCAACACTGCAAACTGTCTAAAACATTTGGTTTGTGTAGCTGAGTGAGTCTGCGGGCCATAAGGATCCTGCAACCTTCAACACAAACCAGGTGATGCGAGCTGCCAAGGTCATGGAGGGAATTTCACCAATTACCTGTGTGGCCGGCGGTGCGGCGTCGTGTTGGAGCCTCTACCCTCTAAATATGACTAATTGCCCCTGCTGTTCTGCTTCTTATGATACAGGTTAGAACTCATTACCGGGATGTTACGCCTCGCTGGGCTCTGGTGCTCCGGCTCTCAGGCACACGAGGGGAAATAAACAACCACCTGGCCTTACACACACACACACCAAAACACACACATTTTGATGTTTTATACACGTACAAATAATTGGTTGGTTTTATCTGTTAAAGTGCATTACAGATTTTGTTTTGTCCCTTCGAGCTCCACGTTTCCAGTCATTTTTTTTGGGTAAATGTCCTCCAGGGGATTTCTGATACCTCTGCCAAGTCCACTCTGTTGGGCATTAGCTGCAGTAATACCTTTTTCATTGATTTGTATCAGCGCCTCTGCCTGCAGTCTGAGTGTGGGCGAGTGAGGTACAAGATAGCTTGACACAAAATCCTTTCGGTGTGCCAGCGCCGACGGTTACTGCCGTCAGCCAAGCAAAACAAACAGGTTATAGTGCACTTACGCCGCGGCGGCAAATGCATGCTTTATAATGAACCTGGAGCGAGATATTTAGGAAGTGACAGGCTGCAGATCAACCTGTTTTCTTGATCTGACGGGACCTTTTGAACCGTGACAGTGATTCTTTATTTATGGTTATGCAACGATTACTTGATCCGAATTGCCAAAGGTGCAGTGTTGACACATGAAGTGACTTTCAGTTACGAGCTGAAGGGCGGGGTTGACAAATAGACATAACAACGCCTATTGAGATCGAAGCTGCAGCTACACCTCTTCAGCTGCAAGTGTGATATCACCCTGCAGGCTCAAAAACACCAGCCACTTTCTGACAGAAAACTGCCATTCACTCGTGCAGGTTTCACCGAAAGATAGGATCAAGTTGCTCTCATCATAAAAGCATCATATAGAGCTTGTTTTTAAACTACGGGAGCTAAAATGGGTCATGTACTTTTTTTTAACTTCATTTTCCGAAGCCTCAGGTCCCGACTGAGATTAACAAACTCTAGATTTATCCGTAACATCGAGCCTCGCAGGGGAAACGCTGATAACAAATAAATCACATAAACCTAAGCACATTAATCTAAAGCATTCTTACATTTGCGTACTATCTGATGCAGCTTCGTGCAGTCGGGATTTACGAGGATTAATCACTTCTACATTCAGCCACCGTGACGTGTCACCATGTTTAAATGGTACACTATGTGAGGCACTAAATAGGACTTCCAGGATTAAAAAAAAAAAGCTTTTCTGCAGCTTGACACCAAACAGCAAGTCATTTCGTCTCTGAGCATTTAACCTATAATTTCCTGTTGTGTTACAATCCTTTTCACAATAATCAGGTAAAGCTTGTTTCTTCAGGGGCGCAGCTAGAAGTTGTGGGTCCCGTGTACAAGAGGGGACCGTCCTCCCCCTTCCCCTGCCCAGAAAATACTTGAGTCACGTTCCCAGCTTATGGTCTCCACCCATTAGACACACGTGAATCCCAACTAGTAGCCCATGTAATTTCATACCTTTCTGAAATTTCACTGACGTACACAGACAGTGAGTTCGCCACTTACAACCAGCTTTTCAGACGAATAAATATACATGAGGAACCCACTAAGTTTTAAGTAAAGAAATATTCTCACAGTTATTTTCCTTATTAAACAGAAAAATTTGAATTTCTCTCAGTCACAGAAGACTGGCGAGGCTTGATCGCCTCTTTAACTCATCATCAAACACACTTCATTCAAACTCTACAGAAACAAACTAAAACTCACCTAAGCCATCTTTGTTACACTTGTTAGTAAATCCACAGTTCCAGCAATCACCAGGTCTAGTTTTGTCAAATTAAATCCTTAATTCACCAAGTTAGATGACAAAAAAATTGCCATTATTTCCCAGTCTCTCGCTGCCTGCTGGTCGCCGGCTGTTTACGGCCCTGTAATGTCTTCCTCCACCACTAGGTGTCACTGTGTCTTTCAGCTCAGCTGCCTGTTCCACCAGTAGAGACCGGAGACTGAGCTCTGGTGGTGCATGCTGTGCACTACATACAATGAGTTTAATAGAAAAATGAGTGCCTGTAATTATGTGGTTACTGAAAAACATACCTTCAGGATTTCTAAATACTCTGGTATATAGTACAACGGAGCACCGGACTAATTAGTAACTAACTAATTATTAATTATTAGTTAGTTACTGGTTGATGTCGCGACTATCGAAAGAAAAAATAACCAAAACTGACATAGAAACATCTGTATAACTACAAGGACACATTCCAAAACAACTGTCTAACTGCTCACAGCCTGAACTACTGAGTCAAATTTCTGTTTACAAGCAATAAAGAGCCACAACAATAGATGAGAAAAGTCAGAAAAAGATACTTAAATGCATAATGTTTATAGGACTTCCCCTTTAACCCTTTGAAACCTGAGTAAAAGGGCAGGATTTCTGTCAAAGACATGTGAAGATGCATCTAGTATGTGTGTATGTATATATAAAATACTTCCTCCTTCTTTTCACACTTGCTAATAAAGGCCACTTTGTGAATGGAATTTGTTATGTATGTTGATATTTTATTTTTAATGTTCAAAATAAAGACATAAATCATTTGTTAGGCCTAAATGTATTTTTCTGGACATTTTTCCTTTTTTTTAAACTTCTAATAATTTCTCTCTCTTTCTCTCTTAAAAACTAATTTTTAGTTCATTCTCTTGTCACAATTTCTTGCAATTTTTGCCCAGCTGCTCACTGCCTTTTTAGCCATGTTTTTCAAAAATAAATCAATTTGCTCGGGTTTTGGGGGTTTAAATGCATGTGAAAAGGTGCCTGAAGGCAGCACAAGAAAGTTGTTCCAGGTTTCAAAGGGTTAACCACTGAATTTAGAGCCCAAATGTTTGTCTATCAATGATGACATACTCCCCTGATTAACCCTTAAACACCTGAACTGTCATCAGTTCACTTGTGCTGCTACCAGACGCCTTTTACAAGCATCAAAACCTCTGAAAGAAAGGCAGCAACTTGGCATAAGGTGCCCTGCAAACTGCAAGAAATTAAGAAAAGATGACAAGAAAATGACCTGAAAATCTGTTGTTTTTTTCTTTTTGTTGTTGACTTTTTTAAAGGAGAGATGAAATCATTAACTGTATTAAATAGATAAAAAATTCAGAAAATATAATATTTGCATGTGTACATTTGTCTGTATATTTGTGGGTTATTCCTTTTTATTTTGTTCTTGTTTTTTATACCTTTTTTGTGCACATTTTC
The DNA here is from genome assembly GCF_026936395.1 of Plectropomus leopardus. Classification (NCBI taxonomy): domain Eukaryota; kingdom Metazoa; phylum Chordata; class Actinopteri; order Perciformes; family Serranidae; genus Plectropomus; species Plectropomus leopardus. The sequence goes on from NC_142194.1 coordinate 3,980,623, forward strand.
AGGTCTTTTTCATTTATTTATTTACAAATTGTGTACTGATTCTGAGTAATTTCTTGTCATGTTGCTCACTGCCTTCTCCCAATGTTTTTCGAGAAAACAAACAAACAAACAAAACATTTGCTCGGGTTTTAAACGATTAAAAGAGCGAAACATGTCAGTGCAGACATGCCAGTGATCTTGGGTGATGTGTGCCCTGCCTCCCCGCTGCAGGCTGCCCGGTGGCCGCCCTGTGTCCGCGGCCAGCAGCAGCAGCAGCAGCAGCAGCAGCCCCGCTCCTTGGGTACCATGCCCGCTCCCTCCTCATCTGTGTGCGGATACGCTCCTCCCCTGCTGGGCTCAATCAATCACACAACGCTCCACACTGCAAAACTGTGACCTCCACTGACAGTTAACGCTTTGTGCAAATCAAACCAGCTGAGCAGCAAAAGCCCCGTCCAGTGAATGACTGGAAAAGCCGAACGCAGCCGATAGACCCCTGCTTCATCTGTCTCCACTCACAGCCAAAAACAAACCATCATGTCGCACACATAAACGCGTTTCACAAAAATCAGCTCTTACCTGCCCACTGTTTGGTTGGCGAGCTGTCTCATTCGGTTGAACTGCTTCTTCATCTTGTGTTTTTCTGCGTTACCAGCGGGCGGTAGAGCCTCTCCACAGATCTCATTGATAAGAAGAAAGTCAGATCTCCGCGCTGGTCTACGGCACACGGGGAGGGTCAGTCTTTAAACATCCAGTTTTTAACATCCGCTGTCGGGAAAACGTTGAGCTAAAATCTCCTCATTTTAGCTGATGTGTGTGTCTCTTGTCATCCGCTCCGCTCCGCCGCTCCAGAGATGCTGGACCGATTCCTCCTCTCTCCCCCAACACTGACAGCCCGCTGGCGACACGACGTCCCCCACCGGTGCACTGTGGGAAATGTAGTTTAGTTAGATCTCCTCTCCATAGAGCCACATAGGGGAATTTCAGCCTTTTAACCCTTTGAAACCTGGGTTTGTTTACGTGACTTCTTTCAAAACATTGGGAAAAAGACAATGATCAACATAAAAAGATATATGTAGCCTATATGTATATGTGTATGCCGATATGTATATTATCTTGTACAACTGTAGCCTATATTTTGAAAACTCAATAAAGAGAGTTAAAAAAAAAAAAAAGTTAAAAATAAAATACATTTTAAAAAAACAGATAAAAAGACTTGGAAAAGGTGCATAAAAATGTAATAATTCATTAACTACATTTTAAATATGTATTTATAATTATTATAAATCTACTTTTTCGTAGCCTATTTCTTTTTTCCCCTGACATTTTCAAAAATAATTTAATCATCATTATAGTCATTGTCATGATCATCATCGTTAATAAATCTTTTTTTTTTTTTTGCAATTTGTGAAACATTTCCTACCTGAAAATTAACAATAAATGAATAAATAAATAAACAAAGTACAAAAATAACTTTCTTTTAAAGAAAAAAAAGAAAAAGAATAAAGCAAACAAGAAATGACTTGAAAAGTGAAAATACATTTTTAAAAAAGAAAGAAAAAACACAAGAAAATTACTTTAAAAAAGTGCAGAAATTTAAAAAAATAATAATTTTTGTAACATAATTTTAAATATATTTTTGATAATTTTCAAATAATTCCTCACCCTTTTCAAAACTATTTCATAATAATAATAATAATAATAGTAATTTTCAGGTCTTTTTCTACATCACCTTATACTAATTTCTTGCAACATGCAGGACATTTCTTGTCAAGTTAGTCTGTGCCTGTTTTCCAATGTTTCTGATGGAAATAAAACCAATTTGCTTTGGCTTCAAAAGGTTAATGCCCCTGCTGTAAAGTGTAAACTACAGCTCTACTGGATGTGATATTTGGTGCAGTTAAACAGTTTGTGCAGGTAAACAGCGCCACCTTGTGGCTGTTAACTCTCAGTAATGTTAAATCTGTAAAATAAAGTGATGACAAAACTGACTTCACACCAGTGATGCACCATAATGATTATTTCAGCAAAAACCGATCATTTCTTTTTGTTTGTTTTTCATTACCTGAGGGTATGGAAAGCTGAGGTGTGGTGAGTACAGATCAATTGAATGCACAGTTTAACAAACCAACATATTTAATATGCTTAATGTCAGTTTTTAGAGTAGATCTTGGAGTAACTATCACAGTCAAGTAAATCAAGTGGCCTAAAAAGTACATTTGCCTGAAATACATAATAAAGTACAACTTTATGTAGCATAAAATGAAAACTATCAAAGAATACTATTGTTTTTGGGGGTTTTTTTATTAGAAGTCTTTAAGATTTTGCAGCATATCTGTGTGAAATCTTCATGCAATCTGGGCTGTCCGGACAATCAGTGTTGTCCAAAAATACAGTTATAAAGCACAGATAATAGTTAAAGTCCAACACCGCAAACACTATTTGTTTATAGCTTTAGGCTTCAGGATAAATCTGGTATAAATCTGCATTTTCTTGCCCACGTCGTTTGGTCACCCATCATTGTTATAATTACTCAAGTCTTATTTGTTAACAGCACCATGTAGCACACCATCTACAATTTGTTGTCACTTTAATAGTCACAAACAACTGAAATTATATAAATTAATAAAGTAAATGTATGTGAAATGTTGCATATAAAAATAAAGTTAAAAACACAAGTGAGCCAACACGAATAAAGAGTTTTTCAGTTAACAGTCCACTCATATGACTGTGGCGGTACATAAAAACAGATTTAAACATTTGTCAGAAGTGGGCGCTCAGTGTGCAACAAAGTTGTTTTAAAAGATTTGTGAGATTTTGAATGTCTCTAAGAAATACTGTCGCCAGCAAGAATAGAAATACTGCAGTAATATGAAGGGAAAAACAGGCTAGTTTAACAAATATTGCTGGCATAGTTCACAATGTACTGCCTTATTACAGTATCATATTGTGAGTTTTTCTTAATAAGAAATTGTTTATATCTTAAATTACTGACATGAAGCTATTGCAAAAGTTTATTTTTTCAGTGAACATGTCTTCACCACAATTTCAGCTTGATGTTTCTCTTGAATGTATTTATGATCAGTTTCGGCAAAACTTTTCCCACAAGTGTGGCAATTACGTGATTTTTACTTGTGTACGTTTTTATGTGTTTTGACCATGAACTGAAAAGTATGAAAGAAAAAACACGTACTGGATGACACCTTCAGGACTGCAGCTCTCGCAGGTCCTCCACTGAGACTGAGGCTGCTCCTCAAGAGTGAGCGTTTTTAAAGGAGAGGTGGAGGCTTCGGATCAATAACTTCATTGATACCCACACTTGCAGATAAATTGGAGTCACTTTGTCCACGTCACACCAGCAGAGTCTTCTGCATACAAGCCTTCTCATATTTTGCAGTCCTTTTCTTCTTTCTTCCCCACAGCTAAAACAACCGACCTGTTCAACAACCGGAAGCAGTTTTCCAGACAGAGAGAGAACCCGAAAGTTTGAAACACCTGTGAGTCAACGGGTTGGACCCGTGTTCGTACGCATGCGCACCTGCGCTGGGGGGCGTAGCCCAATAATTATTTTATTTTAGAATTAATCAGGATTCACATGCTGTGGGGTGGGGGCAAACTCATCCATCAAATTAAGCCTTTGATTTGACAGAAAGTATGTTCTTTACTTTTTGTTTTGTATAAAATCAATGTTGCTGTAATTCCCAGACTGTGATAATAATATGCTTTGCACCTTGTATTTTGTCATCTAAAAACATAGTGGCATAATGACAACAAAGGGCATTTAAAGGATTAAAATTCAGAAAATTGATGAACATTTGATAGGTATGATTGGGATTGAATAAATAAATGAAGGTAGAAAATAATATTAATGTATAATATTTTTTCAAAGCTTCATTCTGAAAAGCGCATTTGGTGCAGAGGACGATACGAGTGTGTGTATTATTAAAGTGGGCCCTGAGGTTTAAATAAGCATCGGAAAATGTCCAAATTCATAATTATAATACAACAATAAAAATAGGTCTAAATTGTAATTTTTTAAAATAAATTTCTTTATTAACAAATGTAAGTTTACATATGTTTCACAAACATCCATGCTTGTTTACACTGTGCTGGTCCTTACATATCGCTTTACATAAATGTCTCATCATAACGCAGTAAAAGAAAAGAGAGAGAGACAGACTTCATTACTCATACTTTTTTTTCCATATTTTAACCCCCTCTTTCTCCCTCCGTACCTCAGAACAGGACAGTAGTAATCAGAAATAATTTAGAGTATAAAACAAATATTAATTAACAAGAAAGAATTAGATTTTTAAAATAACAATCACAACAATAACAATAATAAGTAAATAAAACAAAGCAAAAACACCATTTATGATGTCAGCATGGTCTTTAAGGAGTTAAATGTGTTAGGAAGGGTTGCCATTTGTCAAAGCACCTCTCTGAGTTTGCTTTCAGGTCCTCTGATCAATAAAATGATCAATAAAAATGTAATATTTACATATCTGCCGTGTGTAGTTCCACTCTACTGCCACAGGAGGCGCCCGCGTGCCCACATTAAATACCGCGACTGTCACCAGAATAAGAGGCGCTGCCGGAGTTTACCTGGAGTTCACTTGTTGAATGACAACAGACGGAAGTTTATTCTTTATTTTACACTTTATTTCTCCGCTTGGGAACAACTTACCGCATCTCGGCGCAGAGTCGCAGCTTTTCTGACTCCCGATCGGCCGCCTCGCCCCGGAAAAAATGCGGGACCGGACGAAAGAATTGGGAAATGTGAGTGTTAAAGTTACCGTGCTAACGTTAGCATTAGCGCGCTAGCCTGCTAACACTGAAGTTAAGTCGAGTAACGGCCGCTAACAGAAGAAGAGTTTAGCCGTGACAACTCTAACGGACAAAGTACGCACATTAAAGTGATTAAAAATATCATTAAGTGGCCGTCTGAGTGTCTGATAGTTAACTTTAGAGACATGTTATTCACAGCTTCCGTTTCAGCCCCGTCAGGCCGGACAGACAGGGACAGACGGGGACAGACAGGGACAGACAGGGACAGACGGGCTCATTAACAAGTGTGTTTTTGTGCCTTAAAATGGACATGTCTCTGTCCTTTTATTTATATTTTTGTGTACCTGACTTGCAGAATGCAGAGACTTCAGACGAGGACGAGGAGAGCAGAGCTCTGATGATCAAACCTGGAGCCTCTTCAGCCAAAGAGGAGAAGGACAATGAAGCTTTCTTCAAAAAGGTTTGCATTAATGTCGATATTAACCCTTTGGGATAATCCGAGGAAACTTGACGGGAAATGAAGTTTATTTTTAAAATTTTTTTTTTTTAAAAAAAATGCATGAGGGGGAAGGTAGTCAGCAACTTGGCGTGAAATGTTCCGTAAATGACGATTTCTTTAATAAATAAAGAGAAGGGGGGGTATTAGAAAGTTATCAAATAACTAGCTATATATATATATATATATATATATATATATATATATATATATATATAACAATTATTATTACTATGTAATAAAAGCTTCAGATAAATATGTTTTATTATTTATACTTTTTTATTTTAAGTTAAGTTAGTACATTTTTTCAGGTTAATTCCTGTTTTTGTTCTTTTTATAGTAAAAACAATACCAAGTAATGATCGTGTCTGTGAATGCAGGAACACTGTAAAACAATCATCTAGCATACATTTAAAATGAACTAAGTGCTCAAATCTGTCCAATTTTATGACAAATATCATCAGCTAATTTGTCTTTTTTCCTTAAATTGTAGTTGAATCTGCAAAACTCTTATTTTTTAGGAGCAGAGGGTTTTGCTTGCATTGCTTCGTGTTTCTGTTTGTTAAACTGTGGAAAAGGTAAAAACCAGCAGAGGATTTTGTCTGATACTTTGCTGCTTTCTACATTTTGTTTTGTAAACACCTCAGACTTTGCTAATCCCAGCGTCCTCGTGCTGGGCTGCAGCGTGCACGTGGAAGAGACATAAACTGGAAGAGGATGAAACTCCAGCAACACCTGTAGTATTTAATCAACGTTTTCATCCTTTATGAGGCTGATCCCCTCAAAAAGGCCACACGCCCAAACATGTTGGTTTTGCAGTTTTAAACACTGCGAGTGTCGAGCTCTCCTCGTCACGAGCTTCTATGAACAAGGGCCGACTGTTATTGACAAAAATACCAAAAACTCACTGTTTACACTTTCTCAAATGTTAATATTTGCTAGTTTTCTTAATCCTCTGTGATAGCAATTTGAATATATCGCCTCCATTTTTTTACTTTTTTCACAGTTCTTTAACATTTAACAGACTAAATTATTTATGATTAAAAAAACATAATACTGTTATTTTTATGATTAATCACTTTAGATTTATGTTCTGTTTAATTATTTTAATCATCTTTTTATAAACTTGAATTGTTTAATTACCAAAAATAAGCAAAAATGCTTGCTGCAAGTTAACAGAGCCAAATGTGTCATCCTAAAACTGCTTATTTAGTCCCACCAGCAGTCCACTACTCAAAGACAATCAATGAACGTGATATAAAACAGAGAAAAACAGATCTTTTTTCGTCTTTTAAAACCTTAACCCAGAGCATATACGATAAACGAGTTAAATATTTAACAAACTTCCTGTTTATTTGTTTTCTGTGAAATATCAAATTGATTAAGCTACAAAAAATGCAACTGTTGACCACATTTCTGCTTTAAAAACCCAAAAACTCAATTTTTTTCCCCAAATTTAAGGTGCAAGAAATCCACGAGGGGCTGCAGAGCCTCAGGAGAATGGTGTCTAACCTGGAGAACAAGCAGAAGACTGTGCTGGGCGTGGCGCTGCCGGAGGAGGGTCAGTGTGTTCGCGTAGACTCTCAGTGGATCCAGATTTGAAAATGTTGATCATCGATTACAAAACAAGCCTGCCGAGTGTTTGAAACTGGATAAACTAGTCGAAAACATCTTTTTCCATTCAGTAGTAACTATAAACGTCTGCAGCTGATTTGTAGATGCTAAATTAATCTAGATTTTTCTGTCTGATGTTGTTTTTATTGGATCAGGTATGAAGAAAGAGCTCCAGACTCTTCGAGAGGAGATTAAAACGCTGGCGACTAAAATCCAGAGACAGCTGAAGAGTGAGTACTGGACGAGAAAAAGTGAACACGAGGATTTATTTTAGTTTGGGCTCAGTTTATCAGTTATCTCTCTACAGGTATTGAACCGAAGAAGGGAGAGGAGGATGGAAAATATGTGCCCATAAACACTCGGATGCAGCGGACTCAGGTGCACCTTTAAATTTCGGCTTTTACAAGGACATAACTTTTATATTTCTGCAGCTGCATGAAGCTGTTTTATCCTGTTGTTGTTAAATAAACCATAGATATAGAAATGGAGAAATGGAGATACCTCGTTTTCGGCTGCTCTAAGCTCGCCATGATGCGTCTGCGCTGGCGCCAAATCGCGGAGGTCGAGAGCCATTAATAAACAAATCTATGTGTATTAAGAGATGCAGATTTAAGTACAAAATCGACTGAAACTCGATTTATATGAAATTAGTTTTGTCGATTATGAAGTGAAATCTGCATTTCTCCAAACACATTAGGGGTCGACCGATTATTAGTACTTAATGAGACCGAAAAACGATATTTGGAACTGATATGCATTTACAATTAATAAATTAATTACTTAATCGGCCCCGATAATCATCCGAGCTGATAATCTGTCGGCCCCTGATACACGTTTGTTTACAAATGTTGTTTACCTTTTTTTTTTTTTTTACCTCTCCATTAAATCGCCCGCGCAGACGCACGTCAAACTGCGATATCTGCATTTCTATATCTAAACTATAAACAGCAGTAAAGTCAAACTGTTCCCCGGTCTGCAGCACGACGTGTTGTCGAAGGAGTTCGTGGAGCTGATGGGTCACTGCAACACCATCCAGGCTCAGTACCGAGACCGAAACGTGGAGAGGATACAGAGGCAACTGAAAATCAGTGAGTGCATAAAGATGCCGCTTTGATTTCGGTTTGTGGTCGTCTTGACTCATTTCCTCCTCCGCTGCTGTCGCTTGTCATTAACCGCATGCCTTTTTCTTTCATTTTCTGTTACTGTAATTCCCCTTATTTAACTTCTCGAAGCACTCTATCACGATTCGATATTTGGTTTATTTTAACTTCACCTTTTAAGACATATTTTATCTTATTAGTTATTTTACAACATTATCACGAATGATGTGTTTGTACAGCTGCTTCCACTGACGGCTGATCGCAGGAGCAGTTAGAGTTGGTGACAAACACGTGAATATTCTCTTATATTTGCTTACGGCTACATTACAGTGAATCCGAAATCACCGGCTCTCGTCTGAGTCCTCGAGGAGATCAGTTATTAGAAAAATGGGGAATAGTTTATTTTCACTTTGAGACCAGTCTGAGTCATGAGTGAATATTTTGATCATTAGTTTCACTTCCTCCACAGTTTATACGACCAGCTCTGGTTGTCAACCACAGAATCATAATTTTAATAACCAAAATCTTTTCAGATGGAGCTCTCTGCAGAGAAAATGTTCGATTTTTTTCATGACAGGAAAAAGGTTGAGAAGCACAGTTATGAACTGTTCACTTAAATGTAATAAATGGTTTCTGACAGTGTTCTCAACCTTTTTTTTAATGCTCGTTTACTGCTTTGAAATGCTAGATTATAATTGCAGCTCTTCATTGTGATTTTTGTATATTTTTCACTTTAACTAAAAATAAAAAAGGATTTTTCTCTTCGATCTCAGCATCGAGCGAGTTTTTGTATTTGCATTTTGAGCGTTTTTCCTGCAAACAGTCGCTCTAATGTACTTTTTTTTTCAGCTGGGACCAACGTGACAGACCAAGAGCTGGACGCGATGCTTGAGAGCGGCCAGACGGACGTTTTCACCCAAAATGTGAGTGCACGTAAGATGTCGTTCACCGCAGACGTAAAAAACACGTTTACAGCTGCAGGTGTTTTTCTCGCGGTGACTTTAAATGTCGTGTGTGAAATGATGACAGATCTGCTCTGCTGTCGTCTCTCTAATCGCTCAAACTGGACGACAGATTTGGTAAGCAAATTTAAAACACGTGCAGCCCCTCCTGCTGTTTTTAGTGTTTTTAGAAGCTCGTAGTTTGAAGAATCCTGATGTGCACTCGGTCAGTAAAAGTAGTGGAAAGTATCTAAGTGATTTTATTTTCTGCTACTTTATAGATGTACTCCACAAAATTTCAAAGTGAAATATTCAACTTTTTAATCCACTAAATGTGTGTAACAGCTGTTTTTACTAAACAGAATAAAATTGTATATAAAAACGTGACGTTAAAGGTCTTTGTTAAGGGTCTTTGTCCTGTTTAATGGTTTTTTTTCTTAATTTGGTGAATCATACGTGGAGAAAATCTAAATAAAATCTTACAAAAAAATTATATATAAAAAAGTTTTTGGTAAAGGTCAAGTGTCTTGAGATTTAGGGGAATTAGTGGCATCTTGTGGTGAGATTACAACCAGCAACTTCTCCCTGCAATAATTCCCTCAGTGTTTTAAGAGTTTTAGGTGTGTTTTTTTTACCAGGAGCTAAATTATCAGCAAAGGTCTCTTCCTCTAAAAATAAATAAATAAATAAATAACCAGAGCCAGTACTTGCTAATGAGCGCTCACCTATTTTCTCTGATTCCCCAAATTTCTGAAAACAAATAAACCCGATAATTTAAACTCTCAACAAAAACACAGAATGAAGCAGTCAGGGTTCCTGCAGCGCACGGCAAGTTGGATTTAAGACTTTTTAAGTCTTAACAGTTTAAAAAAGTTTACAGTTTTTATTTAACGAACATATTATCAGAAAAATCTGGCATTTCTTGCTGATTTTCTTTGCAAATTTGTGCTTCTCAATCTGCATGTGAGATTCCACTGTTTTGGTTCCCGTCACGAGTTAAATAGAAGAAATTTATTCAATTATTTAACAAAAAAAATAAATGTTTCCAGTTATTTTGAGGTTTTACAAAACGTCAGAAAAAATCCATTTTCTTAAATCCTGTTCCCCATTTATGAGCATTTTTAAGACTTTTGAAAGTGAAACTGAGGATTTATTTCAAGATCGAGGATTTTAATGCTTTTTAAGACTTTTTAAGGATCAGCAGCGACCTTGGAGGCAGTTTCATGCTCTCTGACACTTTTTTTTAACTAAGCACCTGCTAATGTTGGCTCACCTGTTTTTTGTCGGTGATCCAGATTTTCAGGAGGTTTTTTATCGGGACCAGAATGATCCGCAGAGATCTCTTCTCTCTGAAAGAAACAGACCAGCTTATTTAAAGTGGTAAAAACAAGGAAAAGTCAGAGCAACAAAATATGAAAACATAATAAAAGATACAGATGTGCAATAAAAGAGTAAAGAGATAAGATATAATAAATATAATAAAAATCACCATTAAAAAATAGCAAATATGCCGACAGCAGTTGCATTTAAAAAAAAAAAAAAAAAAAAAAGCAGCCTACTACAGTAGTTCGGTGTTTGGTTTGTCCGTTCAGGGCCACCGTAGAAACATGGCACACACAATAATTCTTATTTTCAGGTGATTATACACCAAAGAAAAAACACTTATTATTATTTTTTATTCAGTTTATGCCAATATATCCCCCTAAATCCCACACAGGGGACCTTTAAAGACTGAGCTCGGCCCCAGAATCAGCTGCTGGTCCCTCAGAGGGGCCCCGAACCTTTAGTTGGGAAACTTAAAACTATTTTAAAATGCTTGTTTATCAGTAAAAGGGGGCGGTTTACTGCAAAATGAATACTTTTGATACTTAAAGTACATTTTGTGATGATACTTTTGCACTTTGAGGGATATTTACATCGACGTACGAATGAATTTCGGCACTTTTTGCAGCACTAATCACAGATGAAACCTCATGACTTGTTCGTAACGCAGCTGATACATTTCTGCACTGTGGCGTTCAGATCCTGATCGACGCTCAAGCTACAAAACAGGCTCTGAACGAGATCGAGTCCCGACACGACGAGATCATGAAGCTGGAGAGGAGCATCAGAGACCTGCACGACATGTTCCAGTACCTCGCCATGGAGGTGGAGGCCCAGGTAACGCGCGCTCACAGAGTCTGAGGTTTCGTTTTCTGGGGGGCTGGAGGGGTGTCTGATGGTGGTGTTGACGCCTCCTGCAGGGGGAGATGGTGAACCGGATCGAAAACAACATCAAACAGTCTTCTGACTACGTGGAGAAAGCGAAGGAGAACACAGAGAAAGCGGTCACGTATCAGCAAAGAGCGCGCAAGGTACGACGCCGTTTCACACGCCACACGAAAAAGAAACTTTAACTTCCCTGATTAGTTTTGCTCGGATGCTAATTGATCCGTTTGTCTTTTCTCCGATGCAGAAAAAGATGTGGATAGCGTTATGTTTGGCGATCCTCATCTTCATCTTAGTCCTCTCACTGGTCATCACCTTCGGCACCTAACGGCGGGCGCAGAGTCGTTGCTGCAGACTGGACAGAAAAGAAGCACATAAAAAGATCAAAAAATATCCTTTCATGTAAATAATTCAGCCCACAGGATGTACGGGTGAATTCAGTTGTAATCCCTCTTTTATCTTCTCCTCATGTCACACTGTGGAAGTCTGTTTCTGCCGGCGGGGCGCGAAACAAAGACGCCGAGTCGTTTTAAAGAGAAACTTTTGGGGAATAATGATTTAGTGTCTCAAAAAAATGAGTTAGTTTGGCAAAATAATGAAAACTTTTTCAAAATGACATTGCATCTCAAAATAAGGACTAAATATGTAAAAATAATGAGTATCTTAAAATAATGTGAAACTTTATTTAAAAAAATGAGTGACTTACTTTTGCAACATAATGATAAACTTTCTCTAAATAAATAGCATCGCTAAATAACGGGAAACTAGAATATCAACATGTTGATATACTAAGTCATTTTGAAAGTTTATTTTTAGAAAGTTTACCATCATTTTGAGACTGATTTTTTTTTTTAATTAATTTTTTAGAAATTAAGTCATTTTGAAAGTCTAAATTTTTTAAATTAAATTTCTCATTGTTATGAGATACAAAATTTTGCAACAGTTTCTTATATTGAGACTAAATCATTAATATTTTCAAAATTTTTCAACAGTAATATTGAGAAAGTTTCTTACGATGAGATAGATTATTTGAAAAGTCATTATTTTGAAGGTTTCTCATTTTGAGTTTCTCGTTTTTTAGATGTAATTATTTTGAAAGTTTCTAATTGTTTTGAGTCTCTGATGTTATTCTAAGTCTTTACTTCGAGATATAAAGTCATTATTCAAAGAAAGTTTCTCAATAAAATGACTTAAAGGATCTTTTTGGCAGAAACAGGCTTCCGTATGTAAGCCTGCTGTCCTCCTAATGGGCCTATGCTTTTTTACTCTTTTGTTTTTTCTTAAAAGAAATGTGCTTTTAACTCACGAATGACTTCAATCTCGCCTGTATTTCCACTCCAGAGGTAGCGCTGCTGGTTTATGGAAACTCCCCGCTCAGATTCTGGTCTGCAACACAAACACCAGGACAATTTGTGAACTGTTACGTCAGCGCCCCTTTCCCCTCCTTCGCTAAAAAAAGAGGAAATAAGTGGCCTTGAGCAAAGCACAATGCAGTATTGAAACTGAGACTGGCGCTGATCATACTGTACTCAGGAAACTGTGCGTTTAATTCTTGTTACGTTGTTGTTTCTGGATGAATTTGAGGCGTAAATAACAATTTTAATAGAGTAGGAATTTCTTTTAGAGGCAAATAGACTAATATAATTGTACATAACGATGATGATTGAGATGATTTTTAAAAACTTGAAAGTTTTTTCAAACTGCCGACATGTAACAAGTTGTAAGTACAGATTTTTTTTTGTGTGTGAAATAACACCCCCCTTCGAATTTTAATGTCAAGGTGTCTCAGCACTGCAATAAAAGGCCCGAGGCCCAACTTTTATTTGTCCTATCAAGTTTGTATTTATGATTGAAACATTGCTGTGTAAGCTGCTGCTACGAAAAAAGCTTGCAACCACACAAAATGTTTTGTTTTTTTTCCCCAAAAACTGTGCCTTCACCGTTATGTCCTGTGAGAATGAGCTGCTGTGCACTAACATTGTGAAGAAGGGACGGAGTGAGTTCTGTGTTTGAATTCACACAGCAGTGTTTCAGCTTCGCGTAATACATTTACTTGTTTTATACTTTTATTTTTCTCCATCAGTTTGTCACATTGTGCAAAGTCTCTTTTTGTCTTCCAGGTTGCTCCTTTAGTATTTTTTTTTTGTTAAAGTCTGAGGGGAAATCCTGCAGCATTTTTGTTAACTAACCACAAAAAAACAGTTATGGAAACAGATTGGCCGGCGGTGCACCACAATGTGACAAATCTGTTATGAAAAATAAACCAAAAATGTTTGTTAAAAGTCGTCTGGTCTTTGCTCAAGTATGGAAGCTCATTTCTGCCAGTAAAAAAAGAAAATAGAAATAGAAACGCATAGCGCTGTGATGGAAAAAGAGCCATCTTCAAAATAATGAGTCAGTATCTCAAAAATGACTTAATATAGCAACAGGAGAAACACTAAAATAATGACTTGGTATCTCAATATAATGACAATCGACAAACGAGTTAGCATCTCAAATTAATGAGCTAGTATGGCCACATAATGAGAATGTTATCAAACAGGACTTAGTATCTCATAATTTATGAGCTAGCATCTTAAAAATAATGAATTAGTATCTCAAAATTATCTAGTATAGTAACATGAGAAACTGAAAAGTAGACCAAGTGTCTTAAATAGTAATAGATTCTGAAAAATAATTAGTCTTTATTTCAAAATGAGTCGTTATCTCAATAATAAGTACCTCAAATAACAAAATTATCTCAAATAAATGACTACGTATAGTAACATAATGAGAAAATTTACCAAAACAGTGACTTCGTAACTCAAAATAATAATTAGGTATCTCAGTAATGCTAAAAACGTCACTAAGTCATTGGAGGTTTCTTTGTTATTGAGATACTATATCATTATTTTGAAATTTCAAGTCATTTTTTGAGATACTAAAGTTGTTATTTCGAGATAAACAAGTAATTATTTTGGGAAGTTTTCTCCTTTTTTTATTGCATCACAAAGCTAAATTTCCTTTTTTCTAGCAGAAATGGTCTTCCATACTTTAGTCTCTTTTTAAAACAAAGAAAAAGGTTGATGAGCAGAGCAGCGACTTTACTACTGTGTAATATTCCGGCTGTTGAACACACTCATTTATTTTAATATAGATTTGTTTTTAAAATAAATGTGTTCTATTATTTTGTGTTTGTCTTGTATCATAAATTGTTAAGTTCACACATCCGCTGTTCAGACTGAAAAGTTTTTTTTTTTTTTTTTTTTGCATTTTTACACCTTGTGAGTTAAAGTATCAAAAAACATTTTTTGGTTGTTTTTTTTTCTAATAATGACATGACGCTGTATTTCACCCACAATTAAACAAAACCTTCAACACAATGAAAAATGTCAACTAATTTTTGGTCTTTTTATTCAACTGTAATTGTCTTAAATTTTCAAGTAAAACAATGTGGAATTACAAGGGATCAAAGGAATGCAACAAATGAAGAGAGACAAATCAAAAATAAGACCATCACCATAAACTACCCCGACCCGCCCAGCCCCCCCAAATATCACCTTTGCTCAAAATAGCTCTCCCAAAGTAAATCGACAATTTACAGTCATCTGGAACTGTACCAGTAATTTTATTCACATATTTTTGTCCAAGTAATTTTTTTTACATGAACAAAGAGCAATGACGTGATGGTGACAAAAAAAAATCCAGGTGAAAAATAAAACATTAATTTGGTAGCACTGATGCACAGGGTGCTTTTTTTGATGTTCTCCGGGTTTCTTCTTTTTTTTTTTTTCTTTTGGCGTTTTTTTTTAAATAACGAGAGAAGCTCAACACCCCTGCTTCAGGTGCTTCACAAGGCAATCTAAGGTTCAAACCCATTTGGCCAAAAGAGGCACTCTTAATTTCAATAACATTTACTTGCCCTTTCGATATAAATACACAACAAAGTGGACCGGTAACTATAAATGCCTTTGGGAAGATTAGGAAAAAGAAATTTATCTTTTGCTGCTCTTGTGACGAGCAGATGTTGAATTTGCAACTTCAATTAATACGTTTTCAAATCGTAGAGATGCGTCGTGAGGTACCAAGAACCAGTTAATTGACTTAAGTTGATTTAAAAACTTATTACTACACCACAATGTACTCAAAAGCCGAGGGCCACGATATCAGATGTGCAAATGAGAAATGCAAGGCTGGATTTATAAAAAAAAAAAAAAAAAAGATTCCAACGAACAGAAAACTGACGTGACAAAAAAAGGGGCCCAAGCAAAGACAAGCTCCAGCATAGTGCAGCAAAGATCACATTGACAGATCTGGTCTCTTCCCAAAACCCTGGAAGAAATAATAAAATATGCATAACTTATCAACTGACTACAAAGAAACAATAGTCAGGACAGCTGACGAAGTCTTCAAAACCAAACTCTCTAAAACCTCCAACTTACAATACAACTGGTCACTCATACGTTTTTAACGTCACACAAATGACTTTTCGTTTACGACCCTAATAGAGGGTGCTGTATAATCCCATCTTAACGCAATATCTGAGTGTTCCAGTCTTAAATGATTACAGTACATAATGTGAACTAACAACTTTCCTTTATTACCTCTTGCACCTTTGTCCCCCTCAAGTCCCAGTGGTGAATTTATCCACTGTACTTTATATGACCATTCATGGACGCACAACGACGGCGCCACTTTTTTTTTTTTTTTTTAACTCTCAGTCCGGCATCCCTGAGCCTTCCCCCAGCTGACAATGGCTGAGCTGGCAAGAGGACCAGCTCCAATTCGAAAGGGAGAGGGCCCAAGAGGCAGGGAGGTCCCTGGCTTGTGCAGCACTCTGTTCCCTTGCATTCGTTAAGAGTGCACACAAAGCAGCAACCTTGGAGGTTATGACATGCTCTCGTGTCGTGCTCTACAACGGCACTTCCATTTTTTCCCTTTGGCACTCTGATCATGTCTTGTTGTGACGGTGTTGACCAGAAGAGGAGCGGGTGCTCGCGGCTGGTGATCGGGCCTGCACCGCTGCGAGTGCTGCAACGCTCCGCAGCACCCTGTCCGGCGTCCCCTCTGTTCCTGAACTGCTGGTCACCTCCTGCGAAAGCTTTTGAGACCTTCTGTCCTTGCGGCTCTCCCTGTGCTGGCCCTGCTTGTCTCTTTTGTCTCTGCTCTCCGAGCTGCGATCCCTCTCGCGCTCGCTGCCAGAGGACGTGGCACGGGACTCTCTGTGCTCGGTGTTCTGGGAGCTAATGCTGTGGGTGCGCTGGCTGCTGTTGCTGCTGCTGCGGCTTCTGCTGCTGCGCCCACCCTCGCAGTCGCTGCTCATGCTGCTGCAGGCACTGTGGCCCCGGGACGAAGACTGCGCCTCTGTCTCGCCTTCCTTCCCACCTGACGACTTCCGACTCCCCCTCTCTTTATCGTCTACTTTAGATCGCCTGTACTCCAATTCCAGGGGTGGAACCAGAGATCCAGGGCATTGTCTTGTGGAGCGGGACGCAGGGCGGCTTGTCTGATTGGGTGTTGAGGGTTTGCTGCCACCGCTTTTGTTATTTGTAAGATTCACGGAGTTACTCTGGGGAGAGGGGGGTACACTTTTGCTTTTGGGCTTTTGGTTCTTGTCCGAAGAGGAGGCAGGGGGAGTCCCGGCAGCCTTAGCTCCAGAGTCTTTGCGAGGGGTGTGTCCCGGTGTATCCACTCTGCCTTTCATTGCGAGGAGCTTGGCCGCCGCGTTGAGCGCCGAGCACCTCTTCCCCAGAACTTCGGGCTCAGGAGGAAGTGAGGGCGCGTTGTTTGTCTGAGATTTACTGTCCTGTGAAGGCTGAGCTCCTGCAGACTTCCTGGTGATTCTGACAGAAGATGTATCACTGCCCGACTCTCCACCTGTGGACGCATTGGTGTTGTTTGATGCATTTCTGTCAGAGCTTGGCGCAGGTTTCTTCCCTTGCCGGCTGTTGCCCTTTTCCCGCTCCTGATCTTGTAGTCTGTGCTTGGCCGAGCGAGTCAACCTGTGCTCCTTCCTGTTCTCGCTGTGGTCAGAGTCCGAGGAGGAGGAGGAAGACCTGGAATGCCTTCCCCGGGAAGTAGAGGTGGTGAGCTCCTTCTTGCTTTCCTCTTCCTTTGCCCCACCCTCTTCCATTTTCTCCTCCGCTGTTTCCGACGTGACATCCATCCGCCTCTTCTTGGCCGGATGTCTGTTCTCATAAGTCCTCTTGTGGTGAGCGTGGCGGGTGAGGGTCGATGTAGAGCACCCGGATGATGACGAAGAGGAGTGAGCAGACTCCTGGCTACTCTGGCGACTAAGAGGCCTTTTCTGGACTGGCCTTTGCTCCACTGCTTCTTGCTTAGGTTCTTCTTTCTGAGGGGCAATTGCAGGCTGTGCCTCGCTTCCCGACTCTTTGGTCTCAGAGGAACTCTCCACCTTTCTCCTTTTGGGCTGAGACTTACAGATGTCCTCCTCCTTGTCGTCCTCCTCCTTGCCAGCCTCCACAGAATCTACCTCCATTTCTGTCACCTTGTCCAGGTCACTTGTAGATGCAGATACTTTCTGATCTTTCCATGAAGATTGATTCTCAGATGAAACACTAGAGGATGCAGATGTAGGTAACTGGGGGAGAGCCTCTTCCTGAACTGGTGTGGACACAGGAGAAGCTGTTTTGGTTGTGGTAGCTGTGGTAGCTGCTACGGACACGGGGATGGCTGTAGTCATAGATACTTGGGTAGTTGTGACAATGCTTGTGGTTGATACTGTAATGGACCTTTCCGAGGATGAAGTGGTTGCAACGGTGATGGACTTTTCTAGGGATGATGTTGTTGTGGTAACCTGTACTGGTGCTGCTGTAGAGCTTGTGAAAGTTGTAACTGGAGGTGTGATCTCGACAGTCTTTCCTGCAGATGACGCAGTGGTAGTTGAAAATTCTATGACAGGGGCTGCTACTACAGGGGTTTTTATTTGGACTCCTTCTGTCGGGGATGATGGCGTTACTGTAACTGTCCTTGCCTTGGCTGTGGGAGTCACACTGGCAGACATTGTAGTCTGGGATGAAGTGCAGGTTGGGGTTGCAGGAGATTTTGCTGGAACATCTGTCGCCTGTGTAGCCACCTGAACCGTTGTTGGTGGTGCTGAGGTTACGACCGGTTTGGTAGGGATGTTGGTAGCTGTCTCATTAATTCTTGCTTGAGCTGGAGAACTTGGAGCTGTATTTGCAGCAGATGATGAAACTGTTGTTACTGATGCAGTTGTAGAGGCAGACATGGTTGGAGTTACCAATGGTGTCGTAGAAGCAGACATGGTTGGAGTTACTGATGGTGTTGAGGCAGACATGGCTGGACTTGCAGTGGGAACTGTGCTTGGACTTGTTGATTTTGACAGACTTGCTTGGAATGTTTTTACGGTTGTTGTCACTGTTGTTGCTGTAGTGGAGGAAGATACTGACTCCGGTTTGGGGGAAACTGTAGCTGAAACCTCCTGGACAGCAACTGGGGTGGAGGTCACAGTAGCTGGGGTAGACATTACATTAACTGGGGTGCAAGTAGTGGTTGCTGGGGTGGACGTTACGGTAGCTGGGGTGCAAGTTATAGTAGCTGGGGTGGACGTTACGGTGGCTGGGGCAGACGTTAAGGTAGCTGGGGTGGAAGTTATGGTAGTTGGAGCTAAGATTACTGTAGCTGGGGCAGACATCTTTGTAGATGGAGCTGAGGCTATGGTAGCTAAGATGGATGTTACTGTAGCTGGGGCGCAAGTTACATTAGCTGGGGCAGAGGTTAGAGAATCAAACAAAGCGGAAGCTTGTGGCAATTCCTTTGCCACAGTAGCTTTAGTTGTGACTGATTTCACTGTAGTGGTGACCGCTGGTAAAGCGCTAACTGTTTTTGATATTCCTGTTGAGATTGTTATGGCAGGGACTGATGTGACTTCAACAGCAGGGGCAGAGGATGTCACGGTCGATGGAGTGGCGGCAACTGATTGTGTAATGGTGGTGGTTTTGGCAGAGTCTGGTGCTGTTGTTTTCACAGTTGTAAAAGATCTTGGCTCTAAAGGAGCTACAGAAGCAGTGGAAACCACAAGTGTTGGTTTCACAACTGGATGAGTTGATGTGTCGGTGCTGGCAGGGGGCAGTGGAGGTGCTGTAGTGGGGGAAGCAGTGACTGGGATGGTGGCAGGCGTAGACAGTGGGCCAGATGATGCAGAGGACACTTGGGTTGATGCTGTGTCTGGGCTTAGAGTGGGAGCAGGAGCTGAGCTAACGTGCTGGGCTGAGCTGGATGTTGAGGTAACCACAGGAAGGGGTGCTGTCAACTGGGGTGCAGGTGCAGTGGGTGCTTGGACTGAAGCTGGTGCGGGAGCATTATCTGTTGTTGTTGTTGAGGCTTGAGCTGTATCTGGAGAAGGGACTGAAACCTCAGTCTTAGTGTCTGTTTCCTCAGCTTTGGCAGACTGGGAGGCCTGACTTGTGGTTACTACAGCAGCTATATGGGTCTTGTTGGGAGGCGAGACAGTTGGCTCTGTGTTAGCTTCAGTTTTTGATGTGCAGGACACATCGATAGTGTCAGTTTCATTTTTTGGGTCCTGTCCTTCACTGACAGTGTCTGACATTGTTACGGAGTCTTTGCGAGGTCGACCTCTCCTACGTTTTGGGGAGTGAGGGGGATTCCCTTCCTCAGTTGGCGAGCTGGGCTGTGGGGAAGGCGTTATTGTATTCTCCAACTCTGGTAACCTTGGGGGAGTCTTAGGGGGCCGGCCCCTCTTTCTTTTCAAAGGTGCCCCAAGAGAGTTCACACTGGACTCTGCAGAGGTTGAAGTGGCGTCTTTGCCTGGTGGTGTGTCCGTTTTTCTGGCCTGGTTTCCTCCTCTTCCCCGACCCAGATGCTGCTCTCCCAGCTGAGCAGCCATGCGCGATTCAGTTTCCAACCTGCGGCGTACTGGAAGATTCCTCAGCACAGGCATGTCCGGAGAAAGATGGGACGGGGAATATGGAGGATAACTTCTGACAGGCGGTGGCTGCACAGATGGAATAGGAGTAGAGTCTTGGTCCTGAGGAGATCTGGTAACTTTTGTTTTGCTGTCAGGGCTCGGGGATGTGTTGTCTTTGTTTGGTTCGTCAACGAATCCGGCAGTGTTCTCCTCCACGGTTGCCTCCTCAGACGAAGCTCCACCTCCAGTGCCACTGCCTCGCCGCCGCCTCCTTCTTGGCTCCTTCTCCTCCACCACTGTGACCAGCCTCCCTGGGAGCTTCCGCAGGACTTTGGCGGATGGGGAGTCTTCAACCAGGCCACGCAGGACTTCACCGTCTGCTGACTGACGCTTGCGAGGCGATCGGGAGCTGGTTGTGGGGGGAGACATGGCGCTGTGGTCTTTGGTGTCATCATCTTTTGCCTGATGGTCCGCCGGGCAGCTGGATTCAAGCGATGACTCGGACACCCTCCTCTCCTTCTCCCCCTCTTTTTCCTCTTTGCAGGCTTTGGAGGTCTTGCTGTCGGTCTCCCCAACACACTGCTGTTTCCCTCCAGGGGGGGAGGTTGTGGGAGGCGAAGGCACTGGACTGGGATGGGAGCGGTTTGGCAGAGTCCTGGTTTTGGTGTTCTGGTGATCTCTGGCAGGAGAAGAGGCTTTTGAGGATTTAGAGGAATCCTGAAGCCTGGTTGATGAGGAGGTTTTGTGATGGTCTGTGCGGGACGGGGTGGTAGACGCAGTGTCTTTGGCAGCTCCTCGTCCTCTCAGACCACCGCGGAGTCTTTCAGGCACTTCTCTAAGGGGTGTGGGCTCAGGCTCAGTTTCAGGGGAGGCTCCACGCAGCCTACCGCTGGTCCTTGTAGAGGTCACAACCTTGTCCTTGTCCTTGGGTTTACGGCCACGGCGGGCTGGCTGAGCAGGCTCCACGGAGGCTGGCGGTGACAAAAAGTCATCCTCTTCATCATCGGATGAAGCGTGAAGCTTTAGGCCCTCCTCCTTGGCCTGGTCCAGGCCCTTCCTGGCGGCCTCCACTTGCTCCTAAACAGAAAATAAAACAAGATTGTGACTTCATCAATCCCATATCGAGGAAATGTACACCTTACAGCAGCTTAACAATCAGCAGCACAACCGAAAAACGAATTATTAAATAATAAATGGGATGGGATTAAAACATAACAAAAATAGAAATATGATAAAATAAAAAAAAATATAAAATCTATATATACCTATTACTTAAACAGATACTGCATGTCTATGATTGGCAGTTGCACAGGATAACTGTAATACACATACACAAATTGTAGTACTTTACTGGAGTAAAATAGAAATAAACAAATATGATTGCAAAGTAAGTAGTATCATTTTGCACAAATATGCAATTGCACATGAGCTTGTCACAGTTTAAATATAGAGCATATGTAGTACATGTACATGTCTGCAGGCAAATATAAGTATATGACTATCAATATACAATGATAGACATAAAGAATAACTATACAGATAAAATACACATAAAATACTGAGATATTAAATACATGTTTAAGAACACATACAAAACATGCATAAAATAAAACAAAAAAGTAAAAAAATAAATTAAATAAAATAGCAAAATAATATAAAATTAAATTAAATATACAGTAATGGATAAAAACAAAAACTTAACACATTTAAAATCTTAACAGACATATAGAATTCTTCCTCTGTTGTGGATTAGAATACATGAGATAAAAACAATAGATATTTAAAAAATAAATGGCCCAAAAACCTGGGATGAAAGTGCTAATAATTAATGCACGGTGGTGGGTGATGGAGACAAACAACAGTGTTACATTATGCAATATTTTCTTGTTAAAGTCTGACTGTCGTTGAAATGAAGGACCTGCGGCGCTGCTTCCTACACTGTGGGTGTCGCAGTCTGTTACTAAAGGAGCTGCTTAAGGACCACCTCAAAGTTTGTTTTTACAAAACTGATTTATGTTTTGATTTTGTTCAATATAACGCAAAGCAACTTGCTGGGCGTTTACCCCGTTAACAGGGTTCCTGCAGCTTAAGGCAAGTTCGATTTTTTCTTTCTTGCAGAGTGCACGTATTTTTTTTTTTTTTTTGACATTTTGTTTATTTGGTTTCACTTCACAGCAGCCATCATAGTCATCTTCAATTTAGTAATTTTACAGAGGGAACAATTTTTCATTTTTTACACTCTTAAAGCAACATCAACATAAAAGACAAAGAAATAAAAAAACAGAATATGGGGTGTTCAGAATTTGAAATAAATTAATAAAAATAAAAATACAGGGTTTAGTTGTATTCAAACAAAAGAAGGGCATTTCAGGGAAATATATGTTTTTCACTTCTTCCAAATTTCTTCCTATTTAGCTTCCTGAAGCCTTATTGAAAAGGTAAGGCAAGTTAGATTTAAGACTTTTTAGGAGTTTTTTAAATGTCACTTGGAACGAATTTCTAATAACCAGAATTCAAGAAGGACAATTTTATTTTGCCCAAATGTTTTTAAGAAGATAAAAAATTAAATTTTGTTTTTCACTCTGCTCGTGAGAAATTGCTGGGATTCCCAACATAACATGTTTAAGAGGAGGAATTTATTTAACAAAACAAAAAAGATATTATCAATTATTTTGAGATTTTATGATGCAACATCAGAAAATGCAATCATAAAATTCTACTTGCCATGTCGGAGCATTTTTGAGACTTTTGAAAAACAAATTTAATTCATTTTAATTAAGGCCAATTAAGGTGCCTTATAAGACTTTTAAGGATCTGTGTGAACGCTGTAATAGTGGTGGCCATGGAAATCAAAACTAACACTTAAGTCAAATTCGTACCGGTGCTGAAACCGTAAAATGAGTCAGTTAATTCACAATAAAGTAACTGAACAACTTTAAACTAAATTTAGGCCAAATTATCAATAAAAAATGCCAACTTTTGTCTCATTACAGAGTCTTTTATGTGAAGATTTGCTACTTTCTCAGTTATTTATAATTGCAAATTCAATATCTTTTGGTTCTGGACTTAAGCTGATGAGACATGAATCTGTTATTTTAATTCAAACTAAGCAAAAGGTGAAGATAAGCGTTACCTCAGCCTGCTTCAGCTCCTCTTTGCACACGTCTTCCAATGAGGCTTCCAGGAAGTTCATGGCGTAGCGTTCAATGGGAGTGAGCTGGAGAAAGACCAAAAAATACAGCAGATCAACTCACGTTTGGCGTGACTTCAGGTGGAAAAATTCCTTTCGTCTTTTGTTGTTTTTTTTTCATCACACCAAAGCAGAAGACAAATTTTACAGGAGGGACGCCAAATGTTCGAGACAATGTGGCTTTCAGGAAGCAAATCTCTGGCATGTACTCGGGGAGTGTCCAGTGACTGGATCTTCACAAGAATTTCACAAAGCATTAAAAAACATACTCAATATTGACCCGCCCCTGCAATTTTCCACACTTTTTTTAAGGACATGCTGATTTTTCAGATAAATATATGTTTGGTATTTTAATTTCTGCAAAAAAGCTCTCTCACAGGGCGCTGGTTACTCCCTAAACCCCCACCAATACAGGAGGGAATAGATATAGTAAATAATATTTACATTATGGAATAGATTACTTTCTTTCTTTGCCTTCAGAAAAGTGTGTTTGCAAAGTCCTTAAATTAAAAAGAAAAAAAATGTGAGCAGCAGGGCAAATTGAACTGTCTGTATTAATGTATGTTCTGTACCATAAAATGCTGTCCAGAATAATAATTTAAAAAAATACAGTAAATTATCTGAGCATTAAATATTGCTTCAGACATACAACAAAAAAAAATCCTCACTGGCAACAATGATAGAAACTTTATATTTAATTTTTACATCAAAGATGTATAATCCAGCTGTTGAAGAGCTCAAACCGAATCTATTTTCACTTTTTAATTAATAATTCAATAACAGAAGTGCATGATTATTCACCTGCTCCACCAGAGCAGCGATCTCCTGCTCGGCCTTGGACAGCTCCTCTACCTCCTCTTGTTCTCCTCCGTCATCCAGAGGGATGTTCTCGTTGAACTCCGCCAGCTCGGCCACCTGCTCTGCTTTGGCCTGAGAGGCGGCGACGATGTCCTCCTCGTCCTCGGCGCGACACAGGGCCTGCGAGAATCATACCAGAATGATCACATATTATTTTTTAACGGCACCATATTTGTTAGAGAAGCCTTTAATGTTTGATGTGTTTGACAATATTAATTCAGGTTTAGGTTATTAAGTTCAAAAGTCCACTATCAGCAAGTCTAAAAAAAAATACAGAAATATTTAATATATCACTACATTTTCTACATTTAAAAACAAAAACTCACACACACACACACACACACACACACACGAGTGCGAAAAGATATGTACGATGCAATTAATACAATAATAAAATGTATACGTTTTGTTATTAAATAAACACATTAATAAAAAACACATTAAAACTATTCAAAATAAACAAATAAAACAAGAGTAGTAAACATGAAGTAAATAAATAAGGACATTAATACAAATATATATTAAAAAAATCAAATTAAAAGTAATATAAATGTATGTCACCTTTTATCAATTAATTAAAAATAAATTAAAAATAAATGAAACACATTAAAACTATTTAAAATAAACAAATAAAACTGGAGTATTAAATAAGACAGTAAATAAATAAATAAATAAAATATAGGGATATTAATAAAAACATATATTTAAAAAAATCAAATTAAAATAGTAATATCAATTTATGTAACATTTTATCAGTTAATTCACGTACAATTTTATTTTCATTATGATTTGTGGTGTATTTAATAGCAGAGTATATTATTTATTGAGCCATTTATTTATGTTTTGTTGTTGCTGTTGGCATTTTTGTGCTCCGTAGCTTGTTTCGTTGGTATGTGATGTGTCTAACCTGCTCCAGTATGGTGGTGCTCTGTTTGTTGACAGCCTCCTCCTCCTCAGCTTGAGGCACAGAGAGCTCCACCGCCGCCTCCCTCCGCTCCCCGTCATTCATATCAAACAGCTCTCTGATGGTTTGCTGGGGAACAAAATGAAAATGAGTCACATTCAGCTGAAAAGGAAAAAACACTTTAATGTACTTGACCAAAAAACAAAAACAAGGAGGCACTTGAGCTGCATAACGTCTTGACATTAATGAGTTAAAAAGAGCAGTTAACACTGACGGTGTCATTTATTCAATGCATTGATAAGAAAAACATCGGCGCACTTCAGACAGCACGAGTGGCGTGACTTAAAAAGGTGGATCTGAACACACTGAATGAAAGGCGAGGAGGGCACAGTCTGTTTCTGCAGAGAAAAACACTTTTTTATGTGCACAGTCATCGAGCACACACCTACATGTTTGTTTAACCAGTGATTCATCATCAAGTGATTTACAGGAGACACTGAAGCAGCCGCAGTACAAACCGTTTGATAAATCCTTTTATCCTCTATGAAATAATAATTTATGGGAATTCCATCCGTTTTTATCTGTAACCGCTCAAATTTTAAAGGGTCACAGGGAGCTGCTGGAGTCTGACACTGACTACTGACGATCACAGAGCTGACGGAGAGAAAGAAAACCATTCAAACTCACATTCACACCTACAGGCAAGTTAGAGCCATAAATGAATTATTATTAATCTGCATGTCTTCAGACTGTGGCAGAAAGCTGCAGAAAATAGGGCTGCACTATTATGACCAAAATATATATATATATATCCTTAATAAAACCCACTAAAATACTAACTGAGATTTAAAATTCATTTTTTCATGAGCATAAAACATTGTTACAACAATTAATACAAGCAGAACAAACATTACAGCGAGCACAACCTCCAGTTTAAATGCACGATGGAAACTTCTATATGCACTGGTGCATTCATAAAGTCCAATAAAGGTTAAGAAAAAATCAAGTGTTTCTTTGCCTCATTATTAATTTGATCAATTTTATATTTTAATTATTTATCACAAACATTGTTCATTGATTTTAGGTTCAAAATATTTTAACAGTACATTTAAATGCGTGCCTTTTACGTCCATGTTGTTCTACAATCCTGCTAATGTGCAAATCTTTGCATGAAAATAAAACTTGAAACAAGGTTTTTCTCATTTAATTTAGCAATTTATTTATAGAAAGCTTGGGACATGAGGAAGGAAGCTTTGCTGCAGTAGGTGTACGATGTGTATTTAGATATTTTATATTCGTTCATTTATTTTATTATCATTTCCCAATGTATGTATTTAATTTTCTGTGTAGAATTTTGTATCTGTTGTTCAGCTGTAATTATGAATTTTGGTCAGCAATACCAGAAGCTATTTTTATGTTATGAATTATGTACTATGGACTATTGGTTTGGTTCAGAAAAGCACTATACAAATAAAGTTTATTATTATTATTAGTATTATTATTATTATTATTGTTGTTCATCTCATTGCAAAGGTGTCATATAATCCCATGGGGGATGGGCCATTAAGGTGGCATGACTCTAAAACAAAAGAATTCATTCATTTTCTGTCTGAATGCAGTTTATCCCCACATCTCATTTTTTAAATGTATGTTTTTTCATAAATAGCAGTCACAGTATCGGCACGTGCTGCAGTGTAGCCGGGACGTCTCAGGAGACGCTGGACAGGAGCGTGAATCGGTGGAGTTTCGTGAGCGACATTATTCTTCTTGGCCTTTATGCATTTATCATAGTGCAGATTGTGGTGTTTTTTTCACACACTTTAATAAGTTGGTTGTGTTGCTTTGAGGCTCAGACACAATTCTCATGCACTCCTTGCATCAGATTTTTTTCTCTCCTAAATCGAAACTTCAAAGCAAACGGCTGATGATGGTTGAGGCACCCAGTGGCTCAACTGGTACAGCAGGCACCGCGTGTAAAAAGGCTGCCCTCGCTGCAGCGGCCCCAGTTTAAATGCAGTCTGCAGCTCTTTGCTCTTTGCAGACTCTCTCCTTTCACACTTCAGCTATCCTCTTTAACAAAGGCTTAATAATGCCAAAAAACCACACACACATACACATACACAAAAAAACAGATGTTGATGGTTGATCAACAGCTGATTATCTTTTTGCCCGTCTGCAGTTGCAACATTCAGAACGTTTTTCACAGGCTGCTGCTGCTGCTGCAGGGCGCACACATAACGTCAATGACAGCTCTTCAAAAGTGGACGCTGGCTGTTCGTTTAGGAAGCGCTTGATTTGATCTGCAGAGGAGTTTTCTATGAGCGGAGCACGAATTTTAAATCTCGCAACTGATCATAGGAGGTAAAATCGTGATCATCATTCAACTCCACAAAAAAGCCCCAAGCCCTAAAACCAGAGGCTGCTGTTTGTAATCTAAACATTAAATTCTCACCTGTTTGAAGAAGGCAGTTGTGAAGTTTCCTCCTTCAATCGCCATATCTCCCAGCATCCTCTTCTGATTGGCTTTCTTCAAAATGTTCTCCTCCACTGTTCGCTCGCTGATCAGCCTGAAAAAAAAAATATTTATAAAAAAAAAAAAAAATCAAATTTCTTGTTTATGGGGAAAAGGAGTTGTAAATAAGTAAGATGCAAATATCATGGTCCTAAAATAACACTGACAACTTCATCAAACGACAATTTTCCTCGTCTCTGCTGTCAAACACCAACTATCTATAGCTCCATTGTTTCCTCGTCTGGAGACATTTTGACTCAAAAAAAGAAAAGAAAAAAGTCCCCATTATAATTAAAACTGGCTGCAAATTGGAGTTTAAATAAATGCTGCTTTTTCCTGCTCGTCCCTATTTAACTGTGGTTCGTCAAAAAAAAAAAGCCGTCACCTGTAGATGTGGACGTCTCTGGTCTGGCCGATTCGGTGGCAGCGGTCCTGCGCCTGAGCGTCCATCGTGGGGTTCCAGTCGCTGTCGTAGAACACCACAGTGTCGGCCCCGGTCAGGTTCACCCCGACGCCTCCGCTGCGAGTCGACAGGATGAAGCAGAAAATACGTCGATCTGCGTTGAAGCGCTCCATGAGGGCCTGAGGGAGAAGCACGAAGATGCAAAGAGAATAAATGTTTACTTTTTTACTGATAAGAACATAAAAGACAAGACAACAGACGGGATCATCAAAAAAAGGACTGTGCATTTTTTAAGTCCATGATCGACCTTTAAAACCTCTGAAACCAGAGAAAAGTCACCTAATTCATGAGCATATGAAGAGGGCAATGAGTAATTTACCTAAAAATCACCTGAAAATCTGCAAAAGAAAAATAAAGAAAAAAACAGAAATAAGGAACTTACCTGACCCCTAAAGAAGCACCAAAAATATATCTTTTTAATCTCTAACATAATTTAAATACATAAAATAACAATCATAAATACTATATTTATAATTTCAGAATTTTCTTTTTCTTTCTAATTCTCACATAATTCTCTTTGTAATTACTCATTTCTTACAAACTGGTGTTGCTCATTGACTTTTTAGCCATGTTTTCAAAATAAATCAAACTAATCTGCTGGGTTTTAGAGGTTTAAATGCCTCCCAGGAGGAAGAAATTAGGATACTCCCAAAAAATATGAAAATGATAAGCAGACATATTTCCACACTTTCTCCAAAACTGACTGTGTTCAGGTTTGTGGCTTCCAGATTAATTCCCTCCGCACGTGGACTGCATAACTTGATTTTCTGATAAATAAAATGTTTTGTCTGAATTTTAAGACAGCACTTAAATATTAGAGGGTCAACATCTAATATTTTCCCATGCAAGGTTACTTGAAAACGCCGTCATTGCTAACCTGTCTCTGCTCCACGCGTGTGCTGCCATCCAGTCGGAGGTAGATGTGTCCGTGGTAGTTGAGGAACTGCTCCAACACGTCTAACATTCGCGTCATCTGAGTGAAGATCAGCACTCTGTGGCCTCCGGTCTTCAGCTTTCGCAGCAAAGTGTGAAGAGTCTGCAGCTTACCTGCGCACAGTAAGAATACAGTTATTTACCGCAGAAAACAGGGTGACCAACGGCAGAGAATATTAAACAGGCAGAACAGATAATAACATAAATACAATGGGACACGATGGGACGAAGGACCGATGGGCTCAAAGTGAAAGCAGGCTTTGCTAAATCAGTTTTACTTCACTACCTGAGGCATCAGTCATGGGTGACCAGAGCTTAAGAGATGGAAATTTTCATAAGAGGAGGACATTTTCCTTGCTACTTTTATTGCTATATTTTTCTTTTTTTTTTTGACTCCATGGGCCGTTCTGCTGAAACACGACTTTTCTATGATAGAGAGCCACTCATTAACATCGGGAAAAGTTGTGTGGGGTTTGGACTGAATGCAGCAGACCGCGAGAGGATCTCCACCAACAGCACATGCCGAGCAACCAGTCAGACCAGAGGAGAGAAACGAAACCGAAAGACGAAGAGAGGGAGGAGAGCCAGCATCAGGGCGAGGCTGACCCGACTTGATCCGAGAGCTGTTCCTCTGCCAAACCTTCTTCTGGTTCGTCGGGTTGCACGAGAATAAAGTGGATGAGATGTAATCAAGGCTCACTCGGCAACCAATCAGAGACTGCTCTGCGCACATCTTCACAGAGACATGGATCAGGCTGTTGCTCTGGATTGGGGGGGACAATGTTCAGAGTCGACAGGACACAAGACTCCGATGCAAATTCGAAAAATGCACTGCAGGAATTGTACGATGCCGTCAGCAGCAACAGGATGAAACCTTCATACGAGCTGCTGATTTTAATCAACTCATCCTTCAAAGATGTAGCAGGATCAAGGACAAACTAACTGATTGTGACTAATAAATCTACCTTACACCTTATTAAATACAACACTGACATTCATTCTTTCTTTCAACCTTTATTTAGTCTCAACGGATGACCGAAACATTGTTTACTTAACTATTAAGTTTATGACCGTTTATGTATGAGTGTGGGAATTCTCTTTAAGCACTCGGGAATCAAACATGCTGTAAATAAAGCATCTTGAAATCTTACCACAGTCATACTGTATGAGCCTCAGGTCCGGGAACTGGGTCCTCATGTAACACTGGATACGATGGAGACTGCGGGTGAGCGGAGCGACTTGAGTTGACAGTAAGGAGGTGAAGACGGCCTGCTTGTGGCTCAGAGAGGGAGGAGGGTGGCAGCAATGCATGGAGATCGGAGGAGCCTCCACTGGGGGAATCACAAAAGTAAACCTGAAAGGGGCAAAATAAATAACAGGTAAGTCACAAATCTTTGCGGTAGAACGCAAAGTGTCCACATTGAAGGTGTGCTTTCTAGCTTTTTGACAATACAAAATGGTGTCCCTCAAGGGTCTGTATTGGGTCCAATTTTATTTACTATTTACATAAATAATTTTGGCAATACAAAATTTCTTTTAAACATCCTATAAAGTGTCTCACAGAAAAAGCTCAGGGTGAAGTTAGTTTCTGTTATAGAAGCAAACGCTCCTTCAGTGCAAGGAAGAAACTGGTTCAAGCAACAGTTTTGTCTGAAATTTAACTATGGAGACATTTTATACATGCACAGTAATACATCTTGCTTAAAAATCTTGGATTCAGTGTACCATGTTGCACTCCAGGTTTTCGCACACATCACTGCCGTTTGTACGAGAAAGTTGGTTTATCTTCTCTGTCCTACTGTTGATTGAAGCATTGGTACATTTTTCTTTACATGAAACTGTGAAAACTGTCTTTTTATTTATGTACTCTACTGACTACTACATCTACTCCTAAAACTGCCAGCAGTTACAAGTTTTGGTCACATGGGAAACTTTTGTTTTTGAGTTTTAGCTCCGTCATCTTGGTGTCAGCTGCAGAATCACCTTAAACTGGACTCTATTATCATCATGGGGGAGTTTTAAGAGCAGGATTAAGGATGTTTTGGAAACCGGATGCACATGTACGGTCTCTGAACGCTGCAAATTGCCTGTTTGTTGTAAGTTTGTTGCTAGTGTGTACATTTTTATGCTGTTGTGTTTTTAGTCTACTTGTTCTGTTGAATCTCAGTGTGACAATTCCTGGTTAAATAAAATTTTTTTAAAATCCTTCTTGGAGTTGAAACTCCCGGAAAGTGATGAGTTACCGACCTGTCGATGATGTCATTGAGCAGCTCCAGCCTGTCGTCGATGCTGTTGATGGCCTCTTTCACAGCGCGGCTCTGAAACCAGAAGTCGTCTTTGTGTTGCCACTGTGCGTACAGAGCGCTGCTGTGGCCCGAGCGGCCCCACTCCCCCTCAGGGCTCAGGGCGGCTGGCGAGGGACGGGGACTGGGGAGGAAAGTCAGGAAGTCTAAGACCTCCCGGCCGTACACGGGCTTTGCGGCACAGTGGTTCTCGTTGACTCGAATGATGAAGTCCAGTCGGCTGTCGCGCTGCTGTTTCAGGTTGTCTGCCAGCCAAGACTGTTGAGGAAGTTAACGTGAGTGTCAGTTAACGTGTCGAAGAGCTTAAAAACAGGAAGCTAAGAGAGATAAATCATGTTTCTAATAGTAATAACATCTGGCTTTTAAATAAGAATAGCTTATCGACAATATTCTCATTATTTATTTCTCTTATTTTTGTGTATTTATGTTTTAAATTTTTACTTTTTTTTCTTTCATCAATTTTATGTCTTTATTTTGTTTGTTTTTTAATCTATATATAGGTTTTTTTTATAGGTTTCTATATATAGGTCTTTTATATAGGTTTTAGTCTAGCTTTTATTCAACTATTTTATTATCATTATAGCTCTTCTATGTATTTTTTGTATTTATGTTGTAAAATGTCATTCTTATTATCACATCTGTTATTTAATTTTTTTTCTGTCTTATCAATTTTATATGTCTCTTTTTGTCTTTTTAAATAAGTTTCTCATTATTATTATTATTATAGTTTTACATTTTTATTTTTGTTTTCTTTTTAAACTATTTTTCTAGTTTTTGTCTAGCTTTTATTTATCAGTTTATTATTGCTATTACTATTATTACTATTATTATAGCTTTCCATTTAATCGTATTTTATCATCATTTTATCTAGTCTTTATTCTAGCTTTTACTGTTTTTTTTACCATCACCATTATTATTAAAATAGCTTTTATCTATATTATTGTCAAAAATTCTATCCTTTTTTTGTTTTTATCTGAATTATCTAGTCATTTAAACAACTTTACATTTACAGTTATCATTGCTTTTAAATCTATTTTATTACATTTTTATTGTCAAATTATTTTTGTCTTGTTGATGATCAGTATCACGAGGCACAGCTTTCCTACCATGTGGAAAGGAGAGCGAGGAGGTGGACGAGGCACTCTCCTGGGTGGAGGGAAAGCTTTTGCAGCTGTGCTGGGCCTCGACTTAGTCGTAACTGGTGTCGTAGTGCTGCTGGGGTCTCGCGGTGCCACTGAAGACTTTGCCACAGAGGACGAGGAGGTCACCTGAACGGGAGCTGCGGGGAGGACGGAGGAGGAAGCAGAGCGTTTTAAATAACTCACTTCTGACGAGCAAAAAAACGAAACAAATGGAGTTCATTTCAGTTAATAAAAGCGGAAACAATTTTAACCCAAAATACCGTTGTCATGTGAACCAAAAGCCAAATTACAACACAAGTTTAACATTTCGTGCCAGAATCGTTGGCATGTTAATGGCCCCTAATGCCATACGCCACTTATGGAAACTACTTTCCTCCTAAACACAGAGTTTCTTCACATTTTCCATTTCAAAATTAAATACTTTTCTGTACTTTTCTGTACTGCGTGGGAACCCTGCTCACAAAGTAATTCAGAAATTATTTTACTAATAGAAGCTAAAAGTACCCCAGTTAGTGAAATGCATGTAAACCCGCTGACAGATGCTGGATATTTCCAGTGACGGAGAATGTGTCGATGACATTTAAAGACTTTTCTTCTCTGCAGTTTAACTTTTTCATGGAAAAATCACATCAGACACAAACTATTACTCAAAGCTAGGGATTTATACGCCTGAAAATGTGTCTTTAAATATCTTAACTGGCCTTGAGATAATTTCATGTGACTGCCTAAACTTCCCTGCATGTTTTGTCTCACATGACACGCTGCACACATCTGGTTCTCTAACAGGATTTAAAAAATGGAGTGGGATGGTGAGGAAAGAAAAAAAACATTGAAGATTAGTGCCGTAAAGATGTGACCCAGTTCTGTTTTTCATGCATGCACGCGGCGTTCGGAGTCGTAGCTCGATCTCTCACCTGGCTGCTCTGCGCTCGAAGGAGGAGGCTGCACTACTTTGAGGACAGGGCGAGGGGGGTGGGGCTGGTTCGGGGTGGAGCTAGGGTTTCCGGGGGGAGCCATGGTGTAGTGGGCAGTAGCGGGACCGGGGGTGCGCTGGGCAATTTGCAGTGGAGCAGTGTTTCTGACAGGGGTGGTGTTGGCGTGGGGGTGCGGGGAGGGGGATGCCTGAGGAGCAACACGAGGGGAAGGGGCCACAGCCAGAGTGGGCACGGGCCCGCCGTCCTTGCCTGCTGTCTGACGCACGACGATCTTCACGACGCCGGGGCTGCTCACCATGGAGGGCGTCACTGAGGAAACATGAATCAGCTGTGAGAAACTGCTTAACCCTCAGGGACGGTTTGACGCATTTTATGTGCTTTTCATTCTTCAGTTTTTGATAATTTTGGCTGTGTTCATGCATGTGGCATACATTTGGAAAGATCTGTGATTTTCCAGCTCAGCTCCTACAACAAGTCTAAAATGGGAACTAAATAGTTACATTCAGACTGTTAAGGTAAAAAAATGCTCCACTGAAAACCATCAAAATGACAGTTTTAAAAATCTACTTGGCATGTTACATATGGAAGATTATTTATTTATTTTTTCCATCTATAGACACGCTGATATCATGACAAAAACCTAGCATTTAAAGGGTTAAAATCCTGAAAATGAATGAATATTTAATATTTGTGATTAGCACTGATGTTAGTAGAAAATACTATTAATGTATAATATTTTTAATGTTTGATTTTAAAAAATGCACTTGCGATATGAGTGCGTGTAATATTGAAGCCGGCCTTAAAGGTAAAATATTTTTAAAAATGCAATAGTTGTATGACTTAAAATTTCCTTTACTGTGACATAAGAGAGTTAATAATTAAAAATTCTTTGGTTAATTAAATCGTTTAACTAACTTTTAAGGCATAATTGACTAAAAAGTTTTTTTAAATTATTATAACTTGTCAGCGAGAGTGTTAAGAGGTAGAGCATGAAAGAGAGACAGAAGGGTTAATAACCTTGTGTGTTTGCCGGATGCGCGTTCGCTGCGCTCTGGACCGCCACCTGGGCGGGCTGGCTGATGAGGTGGTGCTGCACCCCGCTGGACACCAGGTGCATCACATTACCTGCAGCGAGTCCAGAAACCACAGAGCCGGTTCAAATAAATATAATATATGAAATACAGAACTGCACAATCATGACCAAAGAAATTATCCAAAATAATTTGCTTAATATTCTGTTACATTTGTTAGAAATGCACTTTTTGTTTCTATATCCTGAAGAAGCAAATGTTTTTTTATTATAAATGTCATTAATCAAACTCTAGTCCAGCTTTAATAATGTCTGAAAAAAACTTTCAAATTTGTGAAGGAGTTATTTGTTTCTTTTCCTCAAATTTTTTTTCAACATATACTTCTAGTTTATTTTGGTTTTATTGTACGTTTTTCCTACTTAATGTTAAAAACAGAAAATGACGTGAGTATGCTGTGCTATGTAATTTACACCACTTTTAATTCGATTAAAAATTTTAAAAATTGTTGCAAAGTTGCAGTGATTGGACAAAATTTGAGTTTACATTAATTGTTGCAGTTTCAACATCCTGGATATATTCAACAATTTGCATCTTCATTTTAATTTTGCCTGTTTTCATTTATGCATGATGACCCACACATCAACAACTACGGGCAAATCAATAAACTAAACACTTATTCATGAAGACGATTACAGTTGCGATCTACTGATGAACTTTTGTAGTTGCATAACTGATTTTAAATGACACAAAAAAAACCACTCTCTATTCTCCCACAGTGAGTCTGAGGCGGCGTGACTCTGACCTTGAACTGGGCGCGGAGACGCTGCTGGGACTTGATGGATCTGAGCTCCCGACAGAGTCAGCTTGTTGCCCTGAAGCTGGAAGGTGACGGGTTTGCTGCCCTGGCAGGACGACACGGGTCGCCCTGCCAGCGAGGCCAGCTGGGCGATGCTCACGACCTCACCAGCTGAGGGAGGAGACAGAAAGAAGACGTGCGGTAGAAACATTTTCATATTCGGTTTACAACAGATGTTCTCAAAGTCTGGACTCCAGAACAGACGGCATGTCGATGCAACAATATAATGATAATAATGATAATAATAATAATAATAATAATAATAATAATAATAATGATAATAATAATAATAATAATAATAATAATAATAATAATATAATGTGATGAATTTCCTACTTTGAAAAAAAAAAGTTTTATAGTTATCAATTAATTGTTAGTTTCATAGAATAAAGTCTATTTGGAGATCTTTACAGCGATCCTGGCCTGAGATTAAGACTTAAATGTAATTGTTTCCTGATTCGCTTCACATTGCCGGTTGTCATAGCAACACTGACATCTGGCAAGCGAATGACGTTTAAGTCATCGCATGTCAGAGCTGACGGGTCGGCTGACAGGCAAAGTTAGTCGAGAGCATTAAAGATCGAGAGCATTAAAGATCTGTCCTTCAAGCACGAGAAAGCGAGAATTTGACAAAACGAGACTTTGACAAAGCTAGACTTCGAGAAAGCGAAATTTCGAGACAGCGAGACTTCAAGAAAGTGAGACTCCGGCGTCTTCTGTCAGCGTACATTACGTTCCCAATGTGGTGAGGATGTCAACATCTTTCAAAAACGAGCTAACGGAGAAAAACACGTTAATTTTGCCTCAATCCAGCACGAAGCCCATGCTGTTTGATTTGCACAGAGACAGCTGGAGCTGTGAAGAGTGGAAATATTTAAAAATATACAAAAAAACAGAGTCTGCACACTAGATGATGCTTATGTCTGCAGAAGGGCTTTGGCTCAAAAAAAGGAAACAAATGTTCATGGGAGCATCATCTACTGTGCAGACTCTATTTTTGGATCTATTTCTCTTGTGTCCAAGTATTGAAGAGCTTTTGGATGTGCGCACTGCTGGACTTTTTTTTTTAAAAATTGTAAATGTTGACACAAAACAGACATTTCGAACAGCAATATCCTCAGAATACAGAGATGATTTCAACAGTTAAAATCTTCCAATCAATCAACAAACAAGTAGTTTGCAGATCTATGACAGCAGGAGAAAACAAAAAACGCATCACCTTTTCACGAATCGTTCTGGACCTTTGGTCTTGAATAGAAATCATATTCGGACTTCTGCATATTAAGTTTTAACTCTTGGTTTAAAACAAAGTCAAGGTTGTGTGTATGATGTCTTAAATGAAATATGTGATGTGTTCTGAGACACAAACAGCTGAACATCAGCGTGCACTTACAAGGTAACCTGGCCTGCATATCAGGACTGAGCAGGACCCTCTGGGGCAGGACGTTGCCGGGGTTTGGGGTCGGATGAGCAGGGATGCTGGCTGTGCAGGAAGCAGTGGGAGGCCGCACAGTTAGCACTGGTTTTGGAGCGCTGGATCTCACTGCAGTTTGAGCCGCAGGATGCACGGCCGGGCGGGGGGGCGCCGGGGATGCAACTGAACACACCACTAAAGGAGGAGCGAGAAATCAGCAAAATGTAAAAATACTGGATCATTTTCTTTGTGCATTTCTTCCCCCTTCACCACTTGCCTTGCTGAACGACAGGAGCAGGTGCAGGAGCGGACGTGACTTCAGCGACTGGAGGAGGTTTGGGGGTCTGAGCTGCAGGCGGCACGGAGCAGGTGGGTTTGTTCATCAGCAGGACCGGCCGGTTATCAGTTTTCGGAGGCGGCTGGAACATCCTAAAACAGACACAAAACAACCAAGGAAATATTGGAGCTGCAACGATTGTTAAGTTCGTCCAACGACTGAAAATTAACTCGCAATCGTTGAATATTTTAGTAATTTTTAAGCCAAACATTTGCTGATGTCATGTTTTTTAAATATGAGAATTTTATGTTTTTCTTTGTCATACATGATAACAAAATGAAAAAATGTTAGATTTTTGGACCATGGGTTGGTCGGATAAAACATTTGAGGATGTCAACTTGACCTGTTTCTTTATTTTATCTACAAAAATTTTTTTGGGACATTTCTTGCCAAGGTGGTCGTTCCCATTATTTTGAAAGAAATCAAAACAATCTGCTCAGGTTTTCAAAGGGTTAAGTGCTTTCATACTGTCGTCGAGCATTATACTGCATGCTGAAAGCCTCTTTCTAGAACTTTTTGTGCATTTCTTTTTTTCTTCTTTTTAATTTTTATTTTTGATATTATTTGCTGCAGTGAGCACGCAGCCTCCGTACGTGGGGCTCCTCATTGTCCATTTGAGGAAAACTGTTCAGGGCGTCGCTTTAGAAGAGACAAAATAACAAAAATAATCCTGATAGACTTTTTGTTGGCTGCCAAGCTTTTCTTGACCGATACATTGAGTTTGTAATTGAGCGGATGGCGCTCTGAACCAGCTTTGAGGTGACCTTTGGCGAAGCATTTAACCCAAACTGCTCCCACCGCTCAGTTACAGATGAAAGACCGTGACGCTCTCGTACTGATGCACGCTCAGCTGTAACGATCCGCGGGAGCAATTTACCGGCTCAACTTTGAAGTCTCTGAGGTATCAGCTGCGTACCTGTTGACCTTCATGCGGACCGGTTTGGGTCTCGGAGGCGGATCGGGGGACTCCGTGATCTCCTGGATCAGTTGGCGGCTGACCTTGTGGCGCGGCAGGAAGACGTCTGCCTGGTACCGGGACACACGGCTCTCCAAACCAACAAGGTCAAACATAGAAAGGTCGCAGCGCTGCGGACGCAGAAACAGATTTTTAATCACATTACATTTCACAATGCATCTTTTTTTTTTCATTTTTCTTTGACGCTGACCTTCAGAGGGGAGACCTCCAGGGCGTCCTGCACCAGGGAGGCCGTGTGGAAAACGATGGGCTGCGTGATGAAGGGCGACTGGATGGGTCGAGGGTCGAACAGGTTGGGGTGGTTGCACACTTTGCGGAGCTGCATCAGGATGTTAATCACAGACATGAAGTGACCGCTGGCAAGAGTCTCCCGAGTCCTGACGATGAAAACAAAAGACGAATGAAACAGCGAGGTGGTTACATGAACAAAAGCAGAGGTAACAGTTATCACGGGCGGAAAGTGTCAGCAGAGCACAAAAAGATGTTTTTTTAAAGTTTTTAAAAGGCCAAATTCTTGAAAATAAATTAAAAGGAAAACATGCTGAAGATTTTAAACAGCTTTTTAACTACACTCAGTTTATAAGGTACACCAGGCTAAAAGTAACGCCGTCTACGATTGCAGGATGCAGGATTTTATATTTTAAAGGACAAAAAACGGGAGAATCTGAGAAGAAAACAACATTATGAGGCAAAAATCAGTTTTTTAAAGTTTACTATCTACATTTGTTTATCTAGCTTATTTAATTTATTTCAGCTTTATCATGGAGTATGAGGCGGGTACAACACCGAGCAAAACAATAACACAATATTTAGATTTTATATTTTTGCTCTATGTTGTCTGTAACTTACTTTGTTTTGGCCGGGACATTTTTAAAGGTTTTTCTGGTTATACGTTCAAAAAAAAAACAAAAACCATGCGGGGCAATATCTGTAAGAGTTTTAAATTAAGTTATATAAATAAAGAAAATGTCCCTTTTACAAAAAAAAAAATCTGCTTTTTCCAAATCCGTCAAACAGATTCATGATCAATGTTTGGTTACATTCAGAAAAGTACACAATATTTAGATGATCAAAGCCGTGTAATAACTCACGAGGCCTGGGCCATGAAGTCGTCGTAGAGGAATCGTTGTCTCTTGGAGAGCCGACAGCGAACCACGTGCTCGTATTTCTTGGGCATCTGCTTCTCGACGTCGATCTTGATCCTGCGCAGCAGGAAGGGTCTCAGCACCTTGTGGAGCCTCTTGACGAGGCCCTCGTTGTACTCCTGGCTGCCCTCGATCATCCCCGTCAGCGGGTTGGAGAACCACTCCTTGAACTCGCGGTGAGACTGGAAGACGTGCGGCATGAGGAAGTGCATCAGAGACCACAGCTCCATCAGGCTGTTCTGGAGCGGCGTTCCCGTCAGCAGCAGTCGCCGGTGGCTGAAACGCGGAGAAATCAATGCAGATGATTGGAATTAAATTTATTGATGACAAAGAAAAAACCAACACGGTACATGGTTTTAGTAACTTTACAAATTAAGTTTTTTTATAATAAAAACATTGGAGTTTAACGAGTGGTGTGGGGAAATTACCAAAATAGCCAATTTCAAACATTTAATTTTTTTTAAACTGAACAAATTTGTACAATTGGAAATTTAACTGTCTTGACTTATGTTCTGTACCCATAATCTGATGTCCAGAAAAAATAAAAAATAAAAAATATTTTTAAAAATGTCTGGGGACTTGTTTTTCTTCTTTTTCTAATAATTTTGATTTTTTTGGATGCTTGTTTTCTATTTTTTTCCCATATTTTAGATTTTTTTTGGATGCTTGTTTTCTATTTTTTTCCTCATAATTCAGTTTTTTCATTGTTTGTGGGAGTTTATTTAAAAGATTTTAATACATTTGGTACTTTTACTTTTAATACATTTTGCTGATTACACCTACTATGTAGATATAAATTGCTCATTCTAAGGCATCAAAAACGCAACAGTTCTTATTTTCAGGCAACTGAAAGAGAAAAAAACATTTGTAGTCCTGCGATCAGCTGGTTAACATTCCCATCCACACACCACTGAGGCCTGTGGATAAACAGTGAGGCGCTCTGGTGTATTTCGGGCGATGCCTTCAAAGTCAAACATGGTTAATGCTGAATGATGGCGTGTCCTCTGCAGCTGAGTGCACACCGACTTCTTGTGACAAGCAGCAGCTCACCGACGAGACACAGAGGAATCCTTACATGTGCGCTGAAGCACGACAGACATTTGTTTTTTTTTTAAATTCAGCTTGTCCGAAGCCACTCGGTACATAATGCTCGCTTATGACACCTATTCAGATGTTACGCCTACGAGCCCGATTTCCTGCTGGAGCCCGGATCATCTGAGACGACTGGGTTATTATGTCACACGGTGAGAAACGCATAATATCAGCGTGCAGCGCTCTGGAGAAAAACTGACACATGATGGTTGACAGCTTAAACCGGGCAATAAAATATTAAAATTGAAAGTAATTATATGGAAATGACATTAATATTGAACCAAAGTTGGGGGTGCAAACTTTGCATATTGCACATGATTTCAGTCACTCTGTTATGAAAACAAAATTAAAATCTGTCCTGCTTCTATGCTGCATGGACATCAATGCACGATCTATTTGTGTACAGGGCTGAGCCTTGAAATAATACCACAATATTTCTAGGCTATATCACAATACACTATATATTTTCAACAGTAAAAATATACTACTACTGTTATAATAAAGTTTAATAAATTAATTTAATTTCTTGATTTATGTTCTGCACCTACAATCTGATGTCCAAAAAATGGAAAAAAGTATTTTTCTATTTTTTTAAATGTTTGGTAGCTTGGTATTTTCAATTTAGTTTACAATTTTAATTTGTAAATATATAAAAAATATAAATATATATAAATAAGTTTTTGTGTTATTTTTATAGATTTCTTTTTTTTCTTTGAGTTTTTGTGATGTTTGTTTTCTTTTTTTTCTCTATTTTTTCACAATTTCTCCCCTACAGAATAATAAAGTTTTTCTAATTCTGTATTTTCTGTAAAAACCTCAGTGCATATGTCTTTTTTTGCAGGTTTGAAGCAGCACAAATGTGCATTTCTACCTCTGAGAATAAAAGAAGCTGCAGCTCATCTGACCTGTTGAAGTTCAGCAGACTCTGCCAGCGCTGAGACTTAAAGTTCTTGATGTTTTGAGCCTCGTCCAGAATCAGGTAGCGCCAAGATTTGCGTCGAAATGCCTGATGATCCTGCAGCACCAGCTTGTACGAAGTGATGCAAACGTGGAAAGCGTTAGGCTTCGTCCAGCCCTAAAAAAAAAAAAAAAAAGGACAATCATTATTATTAAAATGGGTTTTTGTAGGATTACAGATACCTATAACCTAAAGAAATCAGCCCGTTAAAAATCAATGAGCTCATTACCTGTCTCTTTAACTTTCTCTCCTTTTGGCTGCCAAAGTAAGTGAGGATTTTAAATCCAGGACACCAGCGTTTCAGCTCCATCTCCCAGTTCAACATCACACTGGTGGGCACGATGATGAGGTGAGGGCCCCAGTTACCTGAACAGGTCAAACGACAAGATATCAGCAGCTGGACGAATCCAGTTTATATCCGGTGCATTCCCACCTTATGTGCATATTAATACAAATGTGTATGTAATACAAAAGTAATATATGTGCATATTTATGAATTGACTTTCTATTGTTTCATTAAAGGTTCGCAGGGCTGGGCATCGTTTACCATTGAAAGACAACAATGAGCAACTTAACAGTGAGTAACCACAAAAAATTAGCAAGACATTAGAAAAAAGTTACAAGAATATCACCTGAAATCAGCAAATAAATAAATAAATAAATGAATAAATATTTAAAATAATTTGTCACATAATAAAAAAAATAAATAAATAAATTTAAAAAATAAAATAAAAAGGTCTTGGACTTAAACATTCACAGTAAAATAAAATATATATACACCGTGATAGATCCATTACAATCCACTATCCTTGAGATAGTCTGGTACTGGGCTCCAGATTCTAACAAATGATTTAGCCTTGTTTTTATTTGAGAAATTTAACCTTTTCAAGTGCAATAAATGCATCAATTCTCATCCAAATATCATATGTTGGTGTACAATCTGACTTCCACATAAGCAGAATAAGTTTCTTTGCCACAACCATACCAAAAGAAACCAGCATCAAGCGTCTTTAAATACAACAAAAAAATAAAAGAAGGAACATATGAGCTGAATTACTGTATGAAAACAACTCAATTTAAACTTACTAAAACAAACTTAACCACTGAGCTGCTGTGTGCAGAAATCGTACTAAAAGCATCATGTTCGTTACCTTTCTCACAGGCGAGGTGAGCCAGCAGAGCGATAGTCTGGATGGTCTTTCCCAAACCCATCTCATCGGCCAGGATGCCGTTCAGCTTCTTCTCGTACATGGTGACCAGCCAGTCCAGTCCGATGTGCTGGTATTCTCGTAACGTGCCGTGAAGCAAGAACGGGATCGGCGTCTTCACCTTTTGTCCGAGCGAAGATGAGAAAATTACGGTACACAGCCTCCTCATTCTCTCTCTGAATCACTGACTGACAGTCTTTACTGGATATAACACACTAAATACACACGCACATACATGGAGGTTTCAGTAGCAAAAATGCAAAAAAAATAAATAAATTTCTTTTATTATGTCTCTTTTTTCTCCTGAACAATTTCTTTATCTTCTTTTTCAGAACATTTTCTAAGGCCTGTTATAATGTGACATGTGATTGGGGTCGGCGTCGGTGTACTGTTGTGTTTTATTGTGTTTGTTGTTTTCTATGTTAAAAATTTTTTAAAAGTTTATAACAAAAAATACTGTTCAGAGGTGCACTTGTATGGAGGACTGAAACTGACAAAATCAAAAATCAATAAATAAATAAATACATGTGTCGATAAATAAATGAAAATGCCAAAAATGACAATATTTATTTAATTTCCCATTTAATTGGGAAATATAATATCAAAAAGTGGAAAATGGAAAATTAAATGGTAAAATGAATTAATTGATAAATACAATAGAAAATTAAATAAATATTGTCATTTTTAGCATTTTCATTTATTTATTGACACATTTATTTATTTTTGATTTTGTCAGTTTCAGTCCTCCATACAGAGGTCAGTCTTTCTTCTTGGTCTTTTTCTGAGATTCTCCTCATAAAAGGAGAGCTTTGAAATTTTCTTTTGTCACTAGAAAGGATAAATAAATATTCTTCTTAGTATTCATGACTGACCTTTGTGGTCGCCAGAGTGTAGCCTTTAGGCTGCAGGCTCTCTGCTGTAGCAGCGATGTGGCTGATCTCTTTCTTCGGCCGCGAGCTGGAGGAAGGTGGACTATTGTCTCCCTCCTTCAACAAGACCTCCATCCCTTCATCTCCACAGTCGTCATCATCATCATCTTCCTCACTCTCCTCCTCGTCCTTCTCACTGTCATCTTCGTCTGCACTGTCTGCGGGTGAATCTGAATTTTGAAAGATCAAATTTACCAAGAAATTAGTTAAAAAATGACAAATAATAATAAATGGAGATATCTTGTGAATTAAATATATGAAATGGAGATTACGATGAGAAATAGAAACCAAGCACATATATTTAAATAAAGATGGGAGACATGGATTAACCCTTTGAAAACTGGATTGTCATCACTTTTCTTGAGCTGCATTCACACGTTTTTAAACCTACAAAATCTGAGGAAATTTAGTTTGATTTCTTTCAGAAACATGGGGGCAAAAGTCAGTAAGTAGATTTAGAAAATGATTATGCTGTTATAAGTGAGGGTAAAATGTCAAGAGAACTACATTTAGAATTGTCGCAATTAAATATTTAAAATCATTTTACAGAATTTTTAATTTTTAAGCACTTTTTCAGGTAATTTCCTTATTTGTTTTGCTTTTTTCAACTTTCTTGTGTATTTTGTTTGCATGTTTGTTTTGGGTTTTTCAAGTAATTTTCTTTTTACTAATTTCTTGCTTATTCTTTTTTTTCTTTTTCTCTATTTGTCTCACCTGCTTGCTCACAATTATATCGAATGTGTAAAGGTAAATGAAATTATTCTATTTATTAACCTACGAATTTTGAAGGATTTATGAACTTTCAATCTGTTTTCATTTATCTACATAAATTGTCTTTGTTAACCATCTA
The DNA here is from genome assembly GCF_026936395.1 of Plectropomus leopardus. NCBI lineage: Eukaryota > Metazoa > Chordata > Actinopteri > Perciformes > Serranidae > Plectropomus > Plectropomus leopardus. The sequence goes on from NC_142194.1 coordinate 4,024,672, forward strand.
TTCATTGGTTTGTATATATTTGTTTATTTACCTTAAAACAAGAAAAAATAAGCAGCGTGTGTTAAAAACAGTTAAATAATCACTATGCAGACAGAAATATAAATGATGCAACACCTTTTTCGAATGGGAGCAGATAAACAATTTATACGAGCTTATTTTGATCCCCTGTGAGTTGGTTTCTTACCTGAGGAGGAAGTGTTGCTTTCCACATCACTCTCATCTTCTTCGGTCTCCTCCTCCTCGTCCCCCGACACCTCCGAATCAGAGCTTTCTTTAGAGCCAGATGCAGACGGCGCCTCAAAGTCGGAGGCATACGCTCCTTTGTACTTCTCCAGCAGCTCCTCGACACTCATGTCGCCTACAAGGGGAGCACAGACATGTCAGAGTGGATGTTTACCGCTCCTGTTTTTAACAAACAGATCACGCATTAAAATGAATGGGGCGCACACGGCGACATTAAAACAGCAAAAGGGAAACTAGGGACGAGTTATTAAACGATGAATGATGCAGAGATTATTCAGATATTTAACTGTGAGGTGCATCTGTCCCACATAAATTCAACTTTGCTTCAGGGATATGAGGCTTAAAATAATCTATAAATGCCGATTCTCTACAATGAAACAAAATCTACTGATCTAACCGCGATGATAGAGGAGAGAATAATTACAGACAGATTTTTAGAGATCTGACAGACTAAAAGAAAAACCCCAAAGATAAGCAGACTGTCGTCCTTTTCACCGTACAATGACAACAATATGGTATGTTTGTTGATAACTTTATTATCATCTAAAAGAAAATGCTAGACAACTTCCCTACAAAGGTGCTGAATTAATTTTTCTAAGTAATATGTTTTTCCTACATATATTATTGTTCCTTACACCCTGGTATATATAATTTTATTTAATTTTATTATGTTTTTTATTTTTATTTCTTCATTTTTTAAAAAAATGTGGATGTGTGTTTATATATGTATATATTTATTTATTTTTTTATTACTGTTCTTTTCCTTCAATTATTTTATTTATTTATTTTTATTTATTTTTTATGTGGATGCATGTTTAAATATATATATGGAATATATATATATATATATATATATATATATATATATATATATATATATATATATATATATATAAACACATGTGTGTGTGTATGTGTGTGTGTGTGTGTGTGCGTGTGTCTGCAAAAATTAAGATTAAGATCGCCTCCTTTAATGTGAAATCACCTCCAAAGTGACAGTTTGCAAAGATATAAGTCATCAGGGACAAGGTCAGACATTTTTAGGTGACATTAACAGAAGTGAAACACATTTTTGAGTGGAGGGGGGCTTTAACTTTATTAACAGTAAGCTTCTATTGACATTTAAAGAAAAAGGGTTTAAAAATATGTTGTCAAAGTGAAAAATGAAGGACATATCTTCATATCAAGCATAAGTTTGTCCTGTTTATCACGATGCCAAAACTCTTCAGTTGCTCAAATTAGAGCTGCTATTTGTCCTCTGGTCATTGAGGTTAGTCGATTCAAAAATGTTCAAAAGGAAACCAGATGTTTTCCATAGCATGACTCGCCTAAACCCTAAAATAAAGTGGCGTTCAGATGAGGCCAGAAATCTAGATGTCAGATGATCAAAAACTGGAGTTGCTGTTAAGTTTTGATGTGTTTCAGTTCGCTCACTTTGTCTCAAAACCCTGGAAAAGGCAGGATTGTTTTTCGGGGCGATGAACTGAAGTTGACAGTAAGCTGATTCCTCTTTACAGATAGTCAGTAATAACAGAAGCTCTTCCGTCACGAGGGAAGCACTTTAAACAACTTTAAAGCACAAAGTGACAACGAGCGGCGACTCGAGGTGAACACCTTTCACTATATGCACATAAAAATACCTTCTCGAGCCAAATCATCCAGCTCCTCTGCGTGATCCACGTTTCCCTCGACCTTCTCCTGTGCAGCTATGGTGTCCTCCTCATCCTCAGCTGGGAAGAGGATGAAAACAAACGTTACATCACTAAAGCTGCATTCAAAGACTATTTTGTCACACCCACCACAGAAAATATTTAATTTCAAGTTATTCAGTGTTTTTACCCTTTTTTAAAAGATGTGTACAAGTATTCAATGCTCTCTTTTATTAAAAGCGGTCTTACCATCCTCTTCATTGGCAGTGAATTCACCATCTTCCTCTTCCTCCTCCGCCGATGAAGAGGATTCATCAGAGCACTCGTCATCTGAGCCCGACTCCTGTGTAATCCAATGATTCAGTGATTAAAGGACAAGCAAACATCTGTGGTCCACATTAAAAAAAAAAAAAATAATTATCATAGTTAAATAGTATAAAACAAACAAGAAAAGAGCAATATAATTTAATTAATTGTATTTTGGTATTATATCAGTTTAATTAATTAACACCTGAAATACCATCTCCTGCAAACATAAAAAAAAAAAACATTAGGTGCATTTTATGACTCAAAATTGAGTAAAAAAAATAGTTAAAGTACAAAAAAATTCTGGAAATTAATAAAAAATCAAACAAAGAAAAAAAACAAGACTTGAATTAAGACAAGCACAAAGCCACATCATCTTGTGACCTATAAAAGCAAAAAACAAAGTGTTTCCACTGCAAATTTGCAAAACATGACTTTTTTAATTTGCTCAAAATGCCACCTCATGCAGGCATGAAAACTTTGACGCATTTCCATTAGCCTATTTTATATTAATAATTAAAATTTTCTGCAGTATTTAAACATGCTGACGGGTACGAAATGAACGGAAAAATCAACCCTGTAGTTATGTGTTATCTTAAGACCGCGGTCCTCTACTCGTAGACTACAATCCCGGTCCCATCGGGTCTGTGAGGTACCTGTGGCAGTTTGAGGGTGCTGAGTAACTGGTCCAGCGGCAGCATGCCCTCCTCCTTCAGCAGTTCGATCTCCCTCCGGTGGCTCTCGGCGTCGTTGCCCTCCTGCTGCTCCTCCACCTCGATGGTCTCCTCATCATCCTCCTCCTCACACGGAGGCTCAAAGTCTCTGTCTGCACAAACAAGAGAGAACAGCTGAACAGACTTGTTTTCACACTGCTCTACGTCGCTGTAAGGAAACGGAAAAATCATGAATCTAGGTCGAATTGGGTTCACGAGGCATCAGACCGAGGCTAAACGGCATCAAAGAAACTCTTCAGTCATTGTCTGAGCCGTAATGATTCATGCATTTTGTGCCGAAGAGGTAAAAGCAGCGTGGTCGGGGCGTACGGTGGCTCAGTGGAAAGAGCACGCACCCCGTGTATGAAGGCAATGTCCTCGCCGCAGCGACCGCGGGTTCGACTCCGGCTCACGGCCCTTCGCTGCATGTTGTCCCCTCTCTGTCCCCCTTTCACTCTGTCCCTTTGTCCTATCCAATAAATGCAAAAATGCCCAAAAAATAATCTTTTTTTGCAGCATGCAGCTGCAGGCAGAATACTCAGTATGCAGGTTGATGCGTGTTATGCGAAAGTATTGCTCAAGTTTACACTTAAGGCTGTGCAATTAATCGAATGTGATTTCAATTTCAACCCAACAATTACAAAACTGTCTGTCACTGTACTTTATCATCAATAAAGCGTTAAAAAAAAACAAAAAAAGCTATATATATATAACCAAATACAAAGTCAACAAAGCCATAATATGGGGTTGTATATTGGATAGAAGAAAGCAACAACAATTATAAATAATATGCTTAATATTAGTAATAAAAAATAATAATAATAATTTAAAAAACTAACAAAAGACAATGCAAACAGATAAAATAAAGTGTTAATCGCTCAGGTTTAGTTGCATTTCATGGAAGAGTGTAAAAGATGATTTTGTTTTGGCGTTACTAATTCTTTCTACTCGTGTCTCCACACACACACTTTTTTAAAAAATTAAATGCATTTGTTTTCTCACTGTACCAAACTTGCATCAAGCAGCAACTCTTGTGCACTTTTACACCTCTAGTCCTCGTGGTATCAGCAGGAAACTCAAATGCAGCCGATGCTGGTGGAAATTTCAGTTTGTGTTTCAATGACAGAGACCGTCACTGTACTTTACCACCAATAAAACATCATCAGGTAATAAAATAAAAGTGTGACTGGACTACTGACTCACAAACATGAACCACTGCCAAGTCTGTCCCTCCTCTGACTGAAACTAAAGTCACCTCCGAGCTTCAAGAATCAACTGCCACCGGTAACGTGGCCGGCAGACTCGTCTGACAGGTTTGACGAGCCTCGAGCCCGACGGTTGCCAAGCAGCGCTCGGAGGAAATGTGCCAAGAAACGTTTTAACTGCGCTGACAATCAGTAGACTTAACATCCTCTCAGCGAATACGAGGTTCGAGTTTAGGTAATCGGTGCAAAGACATGCGAGAACACGGTCGATTCTCTCACAGAAGCATAACCTTGAGAGTGAAAAACAGCTTTTGTCTCCGTGAAACATTTTACCTTCGCGGACGCTTACGACGATTCAATCAGTGGTGTGTAGCTATGACAACGTCCCCGCCTGAGCCAATGATTCAGCTCAGAAAGCTGTCTCACAACAGCAACACGGGGACACTATGCTCTGTTTCTGAGGTGCTTTTATATCAACACATTAAATATTCTCACCCTCCTCATCAACGGAAGGTGCTGCAGATTTTTGGGGCGTCTGCGGGACAGTTTCGGCTTCAGCGGGCCTGGCGGGTGCGAGTGACTTGCTGAGGAGGTCCGAGTATTTCTCCGTCTGGCCGACGATGAAGTCCAGCTGCAGGTCCAGAGCCTTCTTTCTCTTCTCCTCCAGTCTGGACTGCTGCTTGTACTGAACCACCTGCACGGGCAAAACATTAAAACCTTTTAACACGGGTCACCTGCGCCATGACCTCCAAAATCACCGTTATTTATTGGTTTTAGGGGCAAATACTTAAAATGCATTCTCACATTTAAATAAACATAGCAGTGATTTCCAACACCTAAAAAAAAAACATTTCATACTGAGGTGTTAGGGTATGGTACATTATCAGTAAAGCAAAAAATAAAAAATACAAATAGACATGCCAGAAAATTTAACTTGATTTTTAGCTTTTTTTTTTAATTATCTGTTATTTTGAATTATTTATTAAACATGATAAAATTATTTTTATTGAAATTGTAACCACATTTTATTCAACAATTCACAGTAGTGCAGATTTGTGTTTCGTTTTTAACAGAATTAATGATTTATAAATAAAAATGACTAAATAACATAAAGTAATTGTGCAGCTAATAAAAAATATAATAAAAAAAATAAAAATCTTCATTAAAATTAGAAAGGTAATAAAATAAACAAATGAAATTAAAAAATATTGTATTGTTGTGTAAACAAATACAAACAACAGAAACAGTTCTGTTTCTGAAATGCCAGAAAAATATTCTAGTTTTATTTTGTTGTTTTCTTATTTAATGTTTTAAACCAACAGATTTTGTGTTTTTTGTACAAAGCATCACATTAAGCACTTCTATGAGCACTCATTTATGTTCATTTAACTGTGGGATAAAATTAAAATATTTAATTAAATATGCAGCAATAACACTTAAACTTAAAAAGAAGTAACAGTGAAGACTAAACGGCAAATATTAGACAAAATGATGTAAAACTGTTGATAATTTCACTTGCTGAGTCAGTGTTTGTGTACTTTAACATTTGAAGAGTACAGTGCATTTCACATCTGTGATAAAAACAATCAAACACAGGCCGTGATCCTTTCAAACTCCACGGCTGAGCATCCAAGCAGAATGTCGTGTTTGCTTGTGAATCATCCGTACCTTCTCCACGCTGCTCCAGAAAGCCCGCACCTCCTTAGCGATGGAAGAAGCAACTCTTCTGATTTTAGCGTGCTCGTCTCTTTTGGCTTTTTCTTCTTTTTGCCTCAGCTCCTCGTGGTGTCTCATCACCATTCGAACCACCTAAAAACAGCAGAACACGCAGATGCGAAATCAGACGTAGTGAAATGTGAGGTCGTAACATTTCTAGGTGCGGAAACACTGATAATAAACATAACTCACCTTTCGAGCCACGCCTCTCTTCCACCGCCGCTCCTGAGCAAAGTCGGCAGAGAGCCACTGCATCTCCTCGCACAGGTAGTCCCAGTGAACTTTGGGTCGTGGCGGCTCCGTCAGGCGAGTGAGACGCTTCATCGACCAGAAGCCCTCTCGCTTCAGCGCCTGGGTCCGATGCTCGATGTCTGCTTCCTGCAGGGAAGGAACGCACGACGGCCGAAACCTCTCAGTGAATTCTGCCGACGCTTTAGCGAGCTTCTACACGAGTTAAACCCAGATGACGTGCAGCACACACCAGAGTTATCTTGTAGGTCATCAATAAAATAAATTTAAAAAATAAAGTATTAATCAAAACCTTGTTTTCGCAAAGAAAATTTGGTCAATAAATCGCACTGTCATTTCATCATTCTCACGCAGGCGGAGGATTGTAACGCGCCTCCAGACTGATGCATTTTAGGGATTTTTTCTCTCTGCTGGACTCCTGAGGAGTGTTGTTTAAAACATATTTTTACAGGAATTTTTTAAATTTTTTTTGACTGATTTGTGATTTGGAAATTTGCGTTTTATTTCTGTTTTGCCCGTGTGCACACTATATCTTCACTGATATCTATCTTAGCTAATAAGTTCTTGTATTTTCCTTAATTTTATGCATTTTATACACTCTATTTTTAGCTTCTTTTTTTTTTTTTTTTTAAATAACTTCAGTGGAATTAATTTTCCATCTTATTTCATGCATTCTGTGCATTCTATTTTTTTTATCTTATTTTTACTTGTATTATCAGGTGTGTTTCATCCATGTGAAAATGCACTCTGTATTTTATTTTGATCTTATCTTATTTTGACATGCAGGTTTTGTTATGTTTTATGTAGCATAAAATATGGTATATGGCAAATACTTATATACCAATAAAGGTGTTTATTATCATTATTATTATTATTATTATCGCCATCGTTATTATTAGCAGTATTATTATCATCATCATCATCATCATCATCATCATCATCATCATCATCATCATCATTATTATCATCATCATAATTATTATCATTATTATTACTATTATTATCATTATCCAAAATCCAATGGAAAAATCCTGTAGGCTTTTTGACAATGGAACCAGAGTGACTCTAACTTCCAGGTCGCCCCACAGAAAAACATCGTTTCTGGAGCTCTCTTCTTGTGTTTTATTTGAACACAATCATACGCCGGATTTTTCGGGCTCACTCACGTGTTTGGCCAGCTCTGCCATGTCCGTGTGCCGCTCTCCGCGGGGGCGCTGCGGTGTGGTCTGATCCGGTGGGGAAGAGGAGGAACTGTAGCCGCCAACAGAGGAAGGAGAAACAAACTTCCCATGAGGACCGCGGAGAGGTGAGGACTTCTCCCGTCGAGGGGTGGACCAGTCGCTGGAGGGCGAGGGACCGGGGTAAGACGAGGAGGTGGAGGGCGAGACGGGGGACGCGTTCGCCGTGACCCGGTCTGCGATCCACTGGCGTACCTGCGGGCCGACGGAGAAAGACGAAGAGGACATTGTTAGACACTTGGCGAGTTGAGAGCAGGAAGACTCACTAATAAAGAAGCAACATGCATGAACGAGGTTAGAGAAGCCGAACATGCTCCAGAACGATTAACGAGCCATCAGAGACTTTCTGTGCTTTCGTCTCATGCAGAATTACTACCAGAACAGAGCAGAAGTCAAAATAAAGTGGAAATAGACAAGTTTTCGCCTTAACTCGTGGTTATGAAGTACATTTTTTTTTTTAACAAGACAACAAACTAAAAATTTGTTTTATAAAAGAGGATTTTTAGAATATCATTTTAAAAAAATAGGGGAAAATGTCCCAAAACTGTATTTATAGTTATAATAATTTTATATTTAAAATCATATTACAAACATAAAATAAAAGATATAAAACATAAATATTTTTTCATCTTCTGCACTTTTCAAAGGCCATTTTCTTGTTTGTTTGTGGGGGATTTTCCCCGCTTATTTTAAGGTCATTTTCTTGCAATGTTTTTACTAATTTTTTGCTTATTTTGGGGTCATATTGTTTTAAGTTGCTAGTTGCCTTTTCCACATTTTTTTTTAACAGAAATCAAACCAATTTGCTCAGGTCGAATTTTCAGACCTGCAAAACAGTTCAACAGCAGTGGAAACAGGTTAATGACCGTGGGAAAGTGATTTCTGGCGGCTTTATTGCTAACGCGGTGCCAACAATAATAACACCACTTGTAAACACTCCGGGGGGTAAAAGTTGTCTGTTTCCACTTTAAGTCAAAATGCCCCCCCGTCATTAGCAGTGACAGCGCCGCGCTAAAGTGCCCTTGAACATCCCCACTGAAAGTGACTATCTGGGTGTCTGACAGCCTCCACTTACCTTGAGGAACATCGCCTTTCTGTCTGTCCTGCTCTGTCCATGCTGGAAAACACACATGGCTTAGCATGCGGCCAACTTAGGAGTAATAAATCACTAAATAATAATAATAATCATAATAATAATTATAAAAAAACTTCACACGAGTGACATCAACATGGACTACATGCAGACAGATGTGCAGAACGAGGCCGTATTTGGACAATAAAAACATGCCAGCGTACCTGATATGAAAAACAGAAGCATAATAACATACAAACAAATATTTCTTTTTTTTCCGCAGTGATAAATCTTCTTAACCCTTTCAAACCTGGATTGCATTACTTTTCTTGTGCTGCATTGAGACGCCTTTCATAAGTTTTGACACCTTTGAACACTGAAGAAAACTGGTGCAATTTCTTTCAAAAACATGGAAAAAAGGTAATGACGTGTCAGCATCAAGTGTCCAATAAACTGAAAGAAATTAGTAGATTTAGATTTTTTTTAAAAGCTTGGAAGATTCTTTTTTTTAAACTTACTTACTATAATTTTGTGGCAGTTTTCCTGGTCATTTTCTTTCTTTGTTTTTTAAACTTTCTCATGTTAATTTTGGTTTTATTTTGCTAATTTTAATTAATTTTCTCATTTGTTTTTTTTTCTAATTTCTTGCTAAGTTGTGGGTCATTTCTTCTTAAGTTGCTCTTGGCCCTTTTCCCATGTATTTCAAAGAAATCAAGCAGGCATGCCTTGGTTTTAAAGGGTTAAGCTAAGTTCGAGTATCATTATTATGTTTATTAACCCTTTATCCACAAGTAATTTTGTACATACAAATGTGTATTTTTGTGTTTGATTTGTGCACAAAATGAAAATGTTTATGCATCTTACACATGGAAAATTGCAGTCAAATGAGCAATAAAACTCATTTTTACACTAAACTTCAGAGCGCAGGAACAGTAAAAAACACCTGTTCCTCAGGATGCAGGTGTGACCCGACTTTAGTTTTTGTAGGACAACATCTGTCATTTACAAAAGAAAGTAAAATCATCTTTTTTTCTGAAACAACACGACACACAAAGCAACAGCTAAAGAATAAGTTTTTGCTTCATCTTAATCAGGATGTAACAAGATGTGCAGATACAGATTTGACATTTATCACCATCACTTTCACTTCGGCTATGGCCTCATTTCGTGGAATCTGATACAGCTGCGTTACTTTCGCGCTCAAGCACAAACCACTTTGTATTATGAGGTCCAATGCTTCAGAGTCGGGCTGTACAGAATTTCGTTTTTGCATTAAAAGCTTGTACTGAGAATTTTGAATAAAGCTTTGAGTATCTGTCAAGATATTTTAGAACCTCATCACCCAAAAAAAGTTTTAATTAAAAAGAAAATCTAATAAAATCATCAGTTTGAATTAAGTGATTAAATAGAGTCAACAGTCTAAAGAGTTAGTCTAAAATTGGATTGCTTTTTACGGCAATTAACTTTAGTTAAACAGTATGTTTAGGGGCAAGTAGGGGTAACTACATTTCGTTTTTAAGAGGTGAAATGCCAACAAATACGTATCTGAGTGGAACATTTCGTTTCAGTACAGCCCAACTTTAGTGTGTCTCGTTGTTTAGCTTCTGCATCATTTCTCTTCTTGCCTCTTTGCCCAAAAAACTTTGTGACTGCCTTTCCTCTGTCTACACAACTTTCTAAATCCTAAACAAAAATATTTGGTAAACATTAACATGAGTCTTGGTAAAAATACCTTGTGTGGTGAGCTGTGTGCGGCCATCTCGCTCTCCGGTTTGTCGTCGTCGGGCTCTTCGTCGCTGCCCTCCTCGGGGCTGCTGACCTGTCCTGAAGCGGCCTCCTGAGCCTCCTCCGTCGGTTCGTCCTGCTCCATGTCCTCGCTCTCCTCCTCCACGTAGAGCGAGTCCGTCTGGCTGGCGGGGTCGTTAAGACCGCTAGATGCCATGACCGCACCTTCCCTCTCACCTGACGCTGAGAGCACGTAAAGGGCGTTTGGCGTTGCAGCGTCTGTCGGTGTGACAACATCCTGGGATGCTTCGCTTGAAGTTTCAGTAACAGTTAAGGCCTCTTTGTCAGATTTGCTTGTGGAGGTTTCGGGGGTGACGGGTGCAGTCCGGCCGAGCTGAAGCGTGTTCCCGCTCACAGTGGGCTGCTGCACCGTGACAGGCGGGGCTGCTGACACTGAAGTTTTATTGACGGAGCACTGCGTCTGATCTTTATGGCCGCCACATAAAGAGTCAGAGGCAGTTTGGGGAAGGCACTCCTCAGACGCCGTGCCAGACCAAGAGCTGTGGGCATTGGCCAGCTTGGCGGCCGCGCTCTGCTGCGTGCACACCTGTGCCAAAAAGGAGGGTGTGTGTTTCAGGAGGGGGGCGTCTCCCGGTTTAAGAAGGAGCAGCTTTGGATTTACAACACCAGGGGAGCGAGCGGTGCAGAAAGCCTCCGGTTTGGTTTCTGCGTGCACAGCGACATTCTGCGACGGAGTCTCTGTCAAAGCTGGGGTGTCTTTGGTCCCTTCGTGTGAAGAAACACAGGCCTCACGCTTTGTGGCACTTGCGACAGTCTGATTCAAAGAGGGCTGAACGTGGACTGAGACAGCGACGGGCGATCCCATCCCCACGTCCTCGCCGGGAGCTATAAAAGAGAGCGCGCCTGTTTCTGCTTTCTGTTTCAGTTGAATTATGGGAGATTCGCTCACCTCCGTTTGGTCCAGGTGGGCTGCGTTGACCTGCGTGCTAACGATCTGTGGACCGGTGCCGACGGCGAATGAGTCAGATGTAACAGCCGCAACTTCAACTAAACAAACCCCGCTCGAGGTCGCCACTTCAACAGCCTGGTTAGCTTCTAACACCAAATGCTGCCCGACGGCGGCGTTTTGTATCGTCAAATTATGGGAATTACTGTTCGCCTGGATTTGATTTGCATCAGGCGACAAAGGCAAGGGCTGCTGGGAAATAATAACAGTGCCACTTTCATTAATGGCGTGAATAGATGGTTCAAGGTCCTCCTCAGAGTGTTCTAGTAACGCGTTGAATAAGTTCACCTCATATCCCGGAGAGTGAGGGATCTGCGCGCTGCTGCTGGCACACACCGTCTCCTCGGCCACCTCCTCGACCAGAGTGCAAAACTCGTACACTTCCACGGGCTGCGACAGTTCGATATCCGCCTCAACGCTTTCCTCGTACAGCTTTGGCTCCCCGGAGCTCAGCTGGTTAACGATCGCAGCTTCGCAGACGCTGCCGTCTTCCCGCTGCAGGAGGTAACTCTGATTCAGGTGCATGTTCGACCAGTCCCCGCTGATATGAGCCTCCTCTCTGACAACAACTATTTCTTGAGCTTCGGCTGAGTGCACGAGCTCGGCGGTGAGTGGCGTCCCTGTTGCGGGGACTTGTTCGGAGGGATGAGATGCTTCGACAACCTGCTCCGCCTGCAGTGAGACAACGAGGCTCGTGTCAAACGCCGCAGAGGGTTTGGAGGAGCTCTCCTGCGTGGAGGAGCACTCGGGCACCGGTGTGAAGTCGCACGAGGAGGCGTGAGTCTGTTCTCGCCTCACGCTCCTCTCCACCTGCTCTCCTTCCAGTGGATCGCAGCCGGACGATGAGCTTCCTTTTCCGGGAGACGCGTGTAATCCGGGGAGCGGGTCTGTTGCCTTTGGGGTCTCAAGTATTTCAGCGGAGGGAGGTTGTGTTTCTTTGTGAGTTTCAAACATCTCAACCGATCCCAGAGAATTTGCCTTCTGCGTTTCTCTGGCATCGTTTGAGATCTCTTTGTTGGTTTTAGGTTGTGTTTTTGACAGGTCCGTTTGTTTAATCTCACCGTCGGCAGATGAGGGTAAAGGGAGCAGGGAGTCCACAGCGGCACCCGGCGGAGGTATATGGCTGCCTGGATGTGCGCGGACAAGTGGGTCCCCGTCAGAGCGCTCCGTGGCCCCGTGCTCCGTGGCCTCGTGCTCTGCGGCGTCTTGGACTTTAACACTGGATTGTGGGACAGATGGAGATGAGGCTGTGAAACAGATCTGAGGCTGAATATTTCCGCCCGTGTGCTCTTTTCCACCAATGTTTGTTCCAGTCTCTGCTTTATATTCCACTGTGACAGACTTTGTCCCCGAAACAACCACAAGTCCCGCACCTTCTCTAGGTGGCTGAATCTGACTGTTTGCGTAGCTTTTCTCTTTATCAGTTTGTGACCCGTATTGCAGCTCCTGCACCGTGCTGTCAATCTGTGGAGCGAGAGGGGGACAAAGCGGAGCTGGGAGCCTTTGCATCGCAGCGGAGGAACTACAGTCCTCGTTGAGGGACGTTGGTAAGGATCTGGAAACGCCGACAACGCTCTCCTCTTCCGAGACGCTGTCCTTAGCGTCGCCGCCGCCCGGGAGAGTCTCGGACAAGTTGGTCTCCATGCCGAGGAATGCTGAGTCGTTGCTTTCCGGCAGTGGCACAGTGGACGGATTGGTGGTCGGAGGGACTGGGCGGGGGGCAGCTGCGACCGGCTGCGGGGCATGCCGAGGTGACTCCCCAGCCACATTCTGTGCAGCCTGGGGGTTGCCACCCAGCACATCCACAGCCGGAGAGGCACGCTGCCGCACCGCCGCCTCCCCAGAGCTTCCTTCCTCTGTGCTGCCCCGGCTACACACGGCACCTGCGGGCGATACGGCGTGTTAACAGAAGTGTCTGGACCACGGATAAATTCAAATAAAAAACAGGGAAAAGAAATATGTAATTCAGCATAAATGAAAAATACCTGTGCTGCTGCTGTGTGGCGGCGTGCCACGTCATATCGTTCATAATTATGCCGGAAAATGTTTTATATACCAAAAGGAAAATTCGTATTGTGATAATGGGAATATTCTGATTTATTGAGTTAGTCACATCATAACATTACGCACAGCAACAACAAGCACAGCTGAAAGCGACATTAGCGGGTTTCCATTACAGATTTGCACAAAAATTAAGCAATATTTTCAAAATATTGATAAAACACAATTGCAAGATGACTGTTTCCATCGAGTTATGTTATGTGACTTCTCCTCTATGTCGCAGCCACCGCACCAGCCATCATTATTTCCAATCTAAGGCGCCGTTGGCGTGTTATGCGAGCGATAATGGAAGGGCGGGCCCCCTATATTTGGGATCGGCCACGTACGAGGGATTTCTGGGAGCTGATAGTCGACGATTTCACAGAGGAGTTGTGGATTCAGAACTTCCGGATGATCCGCTCAACTTTCTCAGAGTTACGTGGTGCAATAACAGCTCTTGTAGCTCCTGCAGCATCATGAGGGTTGATGGAAACCCGCCTATTTACCGGCACGCAGTGAAGGAGCTAAAGGGGGAGCGACTTCAGTGTGGATTTTAGGACTTCTCAGAGCCTTTCAGTGACTTGCTGCTCAGAGTTAACTCAGCCAGCTCGGCGTCTCTCACGGTGCCACACAGGAGTCCACGCCGCCAGGTCATCTCGTCATTGATACGACTGTCGTAATGTCAGCCCACGCAAGTCAATGCAAGTCTTTGAGTGTACGGGGTAGGGGAGAAGGACAACAACTCGCTCTTTTTATACATTTATATATTCAAGGGTGCATCACTTGTATTTTGCAGCTGTGTAATTTGTGGTTGATTTATTTGGTTGAAGTATTGGGACTATATTTTATACAGAATCTGAACCTGAGTTACGGTTGTTTTTCAGAAACTAACAAACTGTTTAGCTCTTAAACTTTAGTTTTTATAGAATATTTGAAGGCAAACTGTTGCATTTATGCTGACATATAAAACTGTATTTTATATTCTTATAATTATTTAAAAAAAATTTCAGTATTCTGTTGTATCAGCAGGAATATCATAATCTCAAAAATACCCTGAAACACTGTGATAATGATATTTTTGGGCCATATTGTCAACCTTTTGTTTTTCAAGTATGGGACACTGTCGTCTCCTCTAACCACACTGACGTTAAAAAAAAAAGACAAAAATCTACGTCAAAACAATCACACATTAGGTCTATTATTTTCTCCCAAAAACATCAAAAACAAAAGACAAGTGCATCGTGAAGTGTGTGTAACAGCTGCTCACCTGTCTGTGGTGTGAGACACAGATCTTCTGTGCTTTCTACTTCCAGGATGCTGAAATTAGGGTGCCCTCCACATATTCTGAGGAAGCAAAAACAAGAAACAAACTTTATTATTTTAAATAAATAAACTTTATTATTTAAACATAACAAGCATCTTTTCACTTTCATATTAAAAAAAACTCTAATGTAGCAGGCTGCAGTGCTTGTATGAACGCTCCCAGAGTCCCATGTTTCCCGGCTCAATGCGCTCTTAAAACGACTCATTTAACGGATAGTTCAGGTTTTTTTTAATGGGGCTGTATGAGGTACGAATCCATCGTCAGTGTAAGTCGGCACACGTCCGGTTTGGAGATGCAAGCTGGAGTCCGACACAGAAGCAATGTACAGTAACAAAACTTACTTTAGCCACCTAAAAAAGGCGCAACACAAAAGAAATCCACATGAGTCTAAGTGTGTGCTACACTGAGGGCTTCACTGCTTTACCGCTCTGTCAGACAGAAACACCCCAAAGTCCTGTAAACATCCCAAAATCCTAGAGAAAATACTAGAAACGTCCACCAATCTGAGAAATGTACTTAGATCTTAAAAACATCCTGACAACCAGACATGTCCTAAAATCCTAGAAACGCCCCAAAGTCCTGTAAACATCCCAAAATCCTAGAAATTTCCTGAAATCTTAGAAATGTCCCAAAATCTGAGTAATGTCCTTCTATCATAGCCACGTCCTACGATTCTATTAGTGTCCTCATCCTAGAAATATCTTCAAACCTGAGAAACATCCAAAAGTCCTGGAAACATCCTAGAATAATGGAAATGTCCTAGAATAATGGAAATGTCCTAAAATCCTATATAATTCCTGAAATCCTAGAAATGTCCTAAAATCTTAGAAATGTCCTTAAATCCTAGAAATGTCCTAAACTCTGAGAAAAATCCTAAAGTCCTGGAAACGTCCTAAAGTCCTGAGAACGTCCAAAGGTCCTGGAAACATCCTGAAATCCACAAAACATCCCCAAATCCTAGAAACTTTCTAAAATCTTTGAAATGTCTCGATATCTTACATCCTACGGTCTGAAAAATGTCCAAAAATGCTAAAAACATCCTAAAATCTGAGAAACGTCCTAAAACCCCAATAATGTCCTAAAATCTGAACAAAATTTTAAAGTCCTGGAAACATCCTAAAGACCTGGAAACGTCCTGAAACCCACAAAACACCCTAAAATCTGAGAAACCTCCTGTAATCCTAAAAACATGTGTGGGGCTCCTGCGACTGGCCCCTAACCGCTTGTCACTTTGCAAAAGTGTCCCCCCAAACAAATCCAGAATAGTACCCCTGATTTAATGTTTCCCTGAGTCAGTGCGTTTAAATCATCCACGCTGTGATGTTACACTCTTTGAACGCAACACCCTTTAAATCTGAGCGAGTTTTCTCGACTTTTTCACCGTTCAAACTGCATTTTAAACGTCCACATTTGCAAATCTGTGTGTGCACGGGACCCTGGGAACATATAGCTCGTGTTAGCCACCCAGACGCAGCTTCAGAGTTTTGCGATAAAAAAAAAAAGCAAACGCTAGACTCGATTTAAGCAGACATGCATTTCTGTAAACACGCCAAAAAACATCCCGATGTGTGGGGCGCTGAATAACATGTCACGAGAGCAGCAGCAAACACTCCGGTAGCTTAAAGCTAACCAGCTGCTATAGGAGCACACTTGGCACACACGCACGCACACGCACACACACACGCACGCACGCACGGCTGTGTGTTAGTGTTGCAGCAGTTAACAGAAATACTCGGTGAAGCAGCATTAAGCTGGTAGCTAGCTCCACGGAGTTGCATTTGCTGCAGTCGCCCACAGGAAGATGTTAGGGAATCCTGCAGCACGCGCTCTCGTGCTAAAAGCCGGGTGACCAAGCAAGCGAGCGAGCGAGCGAGCGCGCGGGCCTCCGAGTCATTCATTCATCACTCGTAAATGTGAATTTAATTCATTATTGTAGCTGTGTTAAACTTGTGCGCGATTACGTACGCGGAGAAACCGCGTCTTTATTCAGTATGTGTGCATTGGGCGCGTGCATGAGATGAAATCTGAGAGTGGTTATAATACAACAAGCTTCGTGATATTCGTTAAAAAAAACACATTTAAGTGGTTACCAGTTTGGCTGGTAGTGTGGTTAGCTGGCTAACGTTAGCTGCCCACACTAACACTTGCTTTCTTGCTTGGGTGGCACTAAAAAAAAGGGAAAGCCTGCTAACTAACTAGCAAGGTAGAAGAGTTTAGTAAAGGGTGCGTTCATTTTTGATGCGCAGGCGCCCCATCCCCGCCCGCAGTTATGTAATGCTCCAGCCCCGAAAGAAGACCGTTTGTGCCGACACATTTCATTAAGTTACTTCGCCGTGAGACACGAAAAAAAGACATCTGAAAAGTCGCATTAAAACCCGCTTCTGCATGCACTATACAGACAGAGGGGGACAATCGCCCGTGACGTCATTGCGTGGGGTCAAATCTTGTCTCCACGAGAATAAAAAAAAAAACGTTAAAATTATTTAGTTTAAAGCGCCGATACGCGTTGACGTTTGGGTGAATATAAAAAAAACAGCGAAAGAAAAATGTTATAAAAGTTCCATATAAATTTTGCAATGATTATACGGGGGATTTAGGGGGACCCAAACAGTCCCACGCGTGGCGCTTTGGAAACGACGGGAAGGAAGTGATGCTTCAACGGTAACGTTTTTCACCAAACGCGGGTTATATTTGGGAAAAAATTTATCGCGTGCGTTTTTATTTCGGTGTCCGGTTTCAGTTTAAACACACCGCGGATGTATTTAAACGTACTATGTTCCCAGAAAACGCCACCAAGTCACATGCAGTCTGATTGTGTCCTTTCGTTAGTCGGAGTCCCCCCTTCAATCCCCCCATTACTTCCTCCTTGCCCCCCTCCCCTCTCCAAGGCCGCCATCTTAAGTTCCCACCTACCTGAAATTTCCGACCAATTTTCTTTTACTAAATTCTCGCTGAAGGAGCCGTCATCCGCGTAAAATCGCACTCAATCCGTGATGCCAGTAATCCAAACTGTCTCCCGGTACCCAACGAGGTACCACTAGGTCTGTGGGAAGAAGTTAAAATACGGACCGGGAGAGACTGGGTTTCGGCGCAGAATGTAGCGGTCGCGGGGAGGAGACTTTACGCAGCGAAATGGTGGAGGACCGCTGCTGCTGACAAAGTACACAACTCCGGGAAATCTCGCGAGATGTCGTCAAGCGCGCCACTTGAAATTTTGATTGTAGTTTTGTTGTCAGAAAGATATTTTAATTATGGCAATAAAATCCGTTTATTTCCGCTAAGATTGTTTAAATTGCTTGATTTATATTCACACGATAGACGGTAGTTAATAGTGAGACGTTTGTTGTGTTTACGTTGAGATATTTCAGTTCAGATAATAGTTTTTATAGTTTAATTTACATTTATTGAGGGGAAATAGAGCAGCACAAAGAGAAATAGTACAGACTAATACAGAAAGTAAAAGAAAAAAATAATAAGATGCATATAAAATGAAAGTAAAAGGGAAAAAAAGATGTGTATGTATAGATTTTATTTTATTTCCCTTTTTTTGCTTCTGTATTTTTTTAAACATGAATTCACGTTTGTTGTGTCTTCTGATGTATTTATAATTGACTTATATTAACTTAGTTAGTAGTGAGACGATAGTAATATACATCACGTTCAGATATTTAAGTTCAGATGTAACAATAGTTTTTATAATTTAAGATAAATCTTTGTTGAGAGTAACTTCAGTTAAAGGAGCAGCTCAAAGACAGAAGTAGAGAAAGTAAAAGAAAAAAATAATATTCATATAAAATGAACGTGAAAGGAAAAAAAATAATAGGCTGTATATTTAAAAATATATATATTATTTTATTTCCTTGTTTTTGATTCTGTATTTTTTACTTAAATTCTCTTTGTAGTGTCTTTTGCTGGATTTATGATTTACTTATATTAATTTGTGTGTGGTAGTTAACAGTGAGACAGTTGTAAAATGTCACATTCAGATATTTGAGTTCAGATGTAACTATAGTTTTTATAATTTAATATAAATTACACCTTTTTTGAGGGGAAATTATTATTAATTAATAGAGCGGCTCAAAGACAGAAACAGTACAGACAGATAGAGAAAGTAAAAGAAAAATAGTGTTATTTTATTTATTTTAAATAATAAGATGTATATTTAAAAAAAAATAAGATTTTATCTCTTTAATTTATTAAATGGTTTTCACATCCCTGCTTATTAACTGACCCAGCTTTGGTTCTGTTTATGAAGTTCGTTTTTATCTTTTTGAAATTTGTTTTTCTAAGTTCATTTTTATACTTATTTGTACTTAATTGGTCCTTTTTGGCTTCTTTACCCTCAAGATAAATCAAGTTTGTTTTTATTTTATTTTTCATACTGCAGATTCTGATGTTCGAGGCAGATCCCCCACTGGGACAATGAAGTCTAAGTTTTAGCTTATTTTATATTAAAATGAGGAAAATATACTTAAAATATTATAAGTACTCAGTGCAGAAAAATGTCCTTGTCAGCTGTTATATTACTGTAAGCTACATTAGGATTTTATGAATTATGCATTAATGTAAAAGCAGGATTTTACTGTCGTATTTGGTTGAGTTGGAGCTCATTTTCAATTATTGACTAATGACTGTTTTTTTATCATGAGTCGATCTTAATTGATCATTTTTCAGTTTGTAAAAATTAAGAAATTATTCATAATGTTTGTACTTTGAATTAGTACGTAAGTGTCGTACTTGAGAAAATATTCTTGGTTACGTTCCACTGCTGGCTATTATATAAGATATACTTATATATTTAGGGGGGGAAAGTGTGTTACTACTACATACTTCAGACCAGAGAAAATTAGTATTTTTCTGCTTATTCCCTTCAAATGTAGGATTATTAAGATAACGTGATTTCATTTCGTTCTGTTTGGATAATAGATTAATTAATGAGAAATTCAGCTGTCAATGATCATATATCAGATGATATTAACTAGTATTTTATCTGATATATTAAAAAATAAAACTGGTCTGTGAGAGTAGATCGTGGTGCATATCCACATAAGAATATGGATTTTTGGATGCATTGATTTTGTTTATTTTATTTTAGTTTTGTTTTTGTTTTTGTTTTTTTTTACTTTTTACCATTTTCACAAAAAGGAACATACCCTGACATAGGACTTTATATGAAATGATAATAATAATGATAAAATAATTATTTATTAAATAATAATAGTAATTTAAGGAAGAAAAAAATAAATTAAAAAACCACAAAAAGACCGACATCATCGCAGAGCAGGGTTATCATATATATATATATTTTTATGTATTTGTTTAAAAATGTAATTCATAATTATTTATTTAGAGATTTATTGCCATTTAATTTGATGACCGTAGGCAATACTGTTTAAGTGAAAAGTACAATAAAATATTAATGACAGAGAAAAAAATTCAAATAATTAGTTGACCTACAAAGAAAATAATTGCAATGTTTAAATTAAAAAAGGCCAAAAATTCACTGCTAAAATGTAAATTTGTGACTTTTTTGTCTCCTCCGATATGTCAGCTTGGTTTTTTCTTCAAGCTTTTCTAGTTTATACACAAACAGATTTATTAAAAAATAACTGTCACAATAACTATCAAAATAACAGAAGACGCACACACCAGATTAAACAACAATTCATTTAATAATTAATCTTTGTGGTCTCTAGGGGAGGGGTTTGAAAGGTATAAAATGGTCATATTAAAATAATCGACCCAGTCTTTTCCCTCTCAGGATACCCACTGTCTAGTTGTCTTTTGACAAAAGTCCTTATATTTTTTTTCAGTTCTTCAGCAGATGTCCCACTTATCCGTGTATATAACTTATTTTTTATTGATGAAACAACTCGACAGTTCAATGTACAAGGCTCCCATAGTCCCAAAGTGGATATAACACACAACCAATGACACACAGGCAAACCTCCCTCTCGGCGTAATAACATGAGATCCGTGACGAGGTCGGAGGTCGCGATGGAGACGGCTTAATGTCCACGAGCATCGAAAAAACAGTTTCCTGTGAGCCTTTTTGTCTTCTGCGCGATTTAGAAACATATTTACTACCTGGGGGAGAGAGTACTGGTTGATACCCGAAACAAAGACAAATAACATAACAGTGAATATATTTATTATTATAGAAGATAATTAATGTTAAGAATAATAATTACAAAGGCAATTTCTCTAGACTACTATAATCTGGTCCTGTTCATATAGTCGAGAGGAGAGTGGGAAACAGTTACAGGAAGCTCTAAAAACACCGTGGTCACTCACAGTGTAGCACAGTTCATTTCGCCATTCATCCTTTGAAAAAAGAACAACAAAAAAATCTCATTATCAGTGAGGGGGTGGATTTTTGGGGGTAAAGCAGGAGGTACGATGCTTACCGTTAAAATGATCTCATCCGTCTTTCCACATTGACAAAAAGACACAAAGACAGAACAGAAAGCACCACTTTTACCACGAAATGAAAAGACGCCCTCGTCCACGAGACCTAATCAGGGCTGATTCACGTTGAGGAAGGCTTAATAATCGAATCCCACGAGCTGACCGAGCTGAGGATGACGCGTTTTCACAGTGTGCATCCCTCTGGAAGTCGTTTCCAATCCACCCGAAAAAAAAAAAGGCTTGAAAACGATGGATCGTAATTCACCTGACGAAGGAAAGACGAGCCGTCGGCCGCCTCTTTCTACGGACCGACGGCCGGTATGAAATAAAAACACACCGAGGATGCACAGAAACCACGTACCTTTAAATTGCACTGATAGAACCATTGCGCATATTCCAAGTCACACTGACGAGTCTTGCATTTCCCGACCGTCACCTCCAGCCAGTCATGGTGACCCTGTTTCGGGCGGTGTAACTGGGAGGGCGGGGTTTAGTAGTCCGCAAGAGGAAAAGGGGGCAGGTTGAGAGCAGCACAGTGATCCTGACATTTCCCTTACACTCCTCCAGTGTTGTCCCTGTACTATCTGGACTCTCCGTCTTTGTGGGCGCTGTACAGCGCCAGCTCGCCCGGCCCTCCGAGTCTACGCGGCGGCGTGGACGACCGGCTGGTGATGGACGGAATGAGCGGAGGCGGCGCCCCCACCGCCAGAGCTCCCACCAAGCCCGCGGGGGTCTTTGCCAGGATGCCGTTGGGCACGTGGTGGGGGTTCAGCGGGCCGAGGCGGGCGAAGAGGCCGGCGTGGTGCTGGGAAGCGGGGGACGCTCCGTGGGGGAGCGAGTGGGAGAGAAGGCCGGGGTGGAGCTGCTCCAGGTGAGCGGCAGTAGCAGCATGAGAGGGGCTCGAGAGGTGAGAGCCGGCGGGGAGGTGCGGGTGCATCCCGAAGTAGCGAGCCCGCTCATAGTCCTCCCTCAGGATCTGGGCGCGCTGCTCCTCGTCCATCAGTCCTCCTCCTGGGGCTCCGAGGTGAGGAGGGCGGTCGAAGTGCGGCGCCATGAGGCCGAACTCCTGGCGGACAGCGGAGGTGGAGGCAGAAGAGGTAGACGTCGGAGGGTGGTGAGGGTTGGCGGCGGCGGCGGCGGCTGCAGCTGCGACAGCCGCGACCCTCTCTGCCTCCACGAGGCGCTGATGCTGGAGCAGACGGGCCAGATGTGGGTCGGAGCGCAGGGCGAGGTGAGGGTCGGAGCGGAGCGCCAAAGCTTCCCTACGATGCTGATGATGCTGCTGCTGAGCCGCCAGGTCCCTCCAGGGGTCCCAGGTGAAGCTGTGCGGGCCCTGTGGCGGTCCTTGGCCCGGACCGTGGTGGAAGCGGTCTCCTCCTGGACCCATGACCAACCCCGCGGCGCCCGTGCTCCCCAGATAAGCCTCGATGGCTCTGGAGCGGTCCAGCAGGGAGAGGTGTGGCGGCGCGTTCGGAGTGGGCGGCATGAGGGGGACACCGGGAGTGGGAGTCAGTGACAAAGAGGAGGAGGGAGTACCAGAGCGAGGGTGGTGCGGATGGCTGTTGGGGCGGTCAAAGCTGTGGTTGGGCGCAGGCGGCGGCAGGGTGATGGGGATGTGCTCCGGCTCCTCTTTCCGCTCCTCTTTGACCTTGACGGGCGGCAGAAGCAGCGGAGGTTTGGAGACGGGTGTGGTGGTCCGGTCAGACTTCTTGGCCTGAGACAAAGACGTGACGGAGGCGGAAGCTGCGGAGGAAGAAGGGAGGTTCGTGTCTCTTTGGGAGTGTGAGGGTTCGCCGTGGAGGCTGTGTGCTGTCGGGGCCATCGGGCGGGGGTAAAGGTCCATGGGGGACGGGGCCGAGCGGTTGGAGGGCGGGGGAGTTGTGAGAACAGAGGACGAGGAAGACCGCGGCCTGTCTCTGTCTGCTACTAAAGATGAGGAGCCGAGAGGAGGCCCCCGTGAGGACACCGTCGGCAGCGGCCTCTTGTCCCCGTCTCTGTCTCGCTCGCGGTCTCTGTCCCTGTTTAAGCTGCGTGTCAGGTCCTCGATCGGCCCACCACTGCCCCCCAGGGCGCTGCTGTGGCCGTTAATGTGGGAGAGCGGGGTGCTACTGCGGGGCTTGAAGGGCGGGGCGACTGGAGACATTCTCACAGGTTGTCGGCCGTACAGCATGTTGTCTCTGCAAAACACAACGAGGACAACGAAAATGATTTACAACGATCCTCACATTTATCACTTCAACTGCAGTGTTTAGAAGTACATGTTGTGGCAGTTATAAATAAGTATAAACTGCATAAAAGATGGATTTATAATAGAACCTTAAATTATTTTTTTTATTGATTGATGTAATTTTATTTTATTTATCTTTTTTAATATAAATTGTCTGATAACAAATAAAATACATAATATATATTAATATCAATAAAAATGTTAAAACCTATATAAAAATAATATAAAAAATATATAATAATATAATAAAATAAAACGTATACTGCCATGCTTCATAATCTAATTTAAATGTAACAAATTAATTGTTAGACACATATAGACAGTGTATGTATGACTGAGCAATGATTTTTTAAAATTTTTTAAAGTAGTATCTTTCATACTATCTATATTTTGGTCAACAAATCAAATGCCTGCTTTATAAAAAAAGGATAAATAAATATATAAAAATAGAACAAAATTTAACAAAAATACAATAATTAAACATAATAAAATCAACAAATATAATAAAATTAAATACTGGAAAAATGTGTATTCCCATGAGTGTGTAGTGTGAATGAAGCTGACAGCAATGATTATCTTAATGGTGTCACACTTGAATTTAACAAAAAAATGGCTGCAATTGTGATTTTGAGATATGAGAGTAAATGTGTTGCAGTCGGTTAGATCTATTCTGTGTTTTTTTGTGGATTTTCACCGGACAGGTCCTCATCTCGCTGTGAGATCTGAGACCACGGGTCTGTTTATGGTCATGTTTGTTATGATTGCCGACTAACATCACACTTCTCAAAAAACTTTAAATTGAAAACCTGTATTGAAAGCAGCTGAATGTCATACCTGTCCTTTTCATCCTTGATGTGGGGGACGTCTCTCCTCTCCAGGTCCTTCGCTCGATCCCGCTCGTCCCGCTTGTCTGGCCCTTTCGCCCAGCTGGGACCGGGAGCGAACCCAGACTGGCCGGCGTGTAGGCGGTTCCAGGGGTCATGGTGGTTCGGGGTGGACAGACCTCCGACCACACTAGCTGGTGAATCTTTGGGGCCGAACACAGATCCTGCTGCAGACCAGAAACACACGTTACACACTTTCCTCAAAACGGAGACGCTTACTCAGAGCAACCTAGAGGGAGACCTGAGGGTGAGGACAATGTTTCCACGGCAACACTGTTGGGTCGGGACACCAGTGACGTAAACCTCAGACGAGCTAAATTTAACTACAGACCGACACGTGAAACCCTTCAAACATTTTCTCAGCGGTTAACTGAGTAACGGTTAACGGTGTTTACATCTCTAATTTAGGGCACACAATTTAAAATTCGTATTTCAGGGTTCTCACACGGTTTCATGGACAACATATCAAAACTTTTCCATGACTTTCCAAGGAGCAATAATATATTTTTTTGTCCTCGCCCCACCTGCAGAGTGTTTTGCACATATATCAGATCCAAACTCACACGATGTGAGTCAGGGGGCTGACATGGAGGGAGAGATGGAAGAAACGTATGAAAAACAAAATGTTACGCATGGACGCATGTTAGAGCTAAATGATGTTGTCAATGCTGCCTGAGGAACTGTGAGTCATTAAGTCTTTCGGTGTTTTTATTTCTGGGTGCGTGCATAGGTGTTATGTGCGACTGGGACGATGTGCAAAAGTACATATGATGTTATTTCTGTTTAGACTGTTGTGTTTTTAATGTAATGGTGTGATTATTGTTTTTTATTGTGAGTGCGGAGACATTATCTGTGCAGCACTGAGTCCAAGATAAATTTCCCCTTTGAGGGAGAATAAAGTGTATCGTGTAACTCGTGTATCATCAGCTACAAAAAATAAATTTGCCATTATGTCAAATGACGCAGAAGATTCCTGTGATTATTTCACTGAACACAACAAAATGCCATGACCTTTTTTTTTTAAAAATCTTTCAAAGATTATCACTATTTCCAAGACTATTTCATGCCTGGAAAATCAGATTGTGGAATCATATGACTTTTCCAGGTTTTCCATGACTGTGAAAACCCTGGTATTAAAAGATAAACGGACTGCACTTGTAAAGCGCTCTTTCAGTCTTTCGACCACTCAACGTGCTTTTACACTAATGTCCCAATCAAACACACACACACACACACACACACACACACACACACACACACACACACACACACACACACACACACACACACACACACACACACACACAGTAAAGCAGCGGGAACAATTTGGGGTTCGGTATCTTGCCCAAGGATACTCCGACATGCTGGCTGGAGGAGTCAGGGATCAAACTGCGATTAGTGAAAGATCTGCTCTAACTGTGAGCCGCAGTCATCCGAATATAACAACAACAGGACAACTAAAAGGTTATTTTCTTGGTTGGCAGCAGAGAACAGCAGCACGACTGTAACATCAACTATCAGAGAGAGCAAGAAAGCCCGGCTGGTACTGGTGTGTCCACACTGCGGAAAATGAGTATTAAAACCAAATATTCAGAGTCTTTATGTATCAATAATTATTATTTTTGGCTGCAGAGCTGTAGCCAAAGATGAGGCAAGTTTCGAGCTGGGTATTTAATCTCAAAACTTTTTTGCTGACCAACCAACTTGTGTCCGAAAAACTAAAGAAACTACGCTTGGTCCCCAGTCAGATTAGTCTTGTTTATTCACTAATTAATTTGTTAATTCCTTATTTCCTTTCATAATTATGTAAACGTTATATTAAATACATTAAGGTGAATTTATTTTACGGCAAGTGTTAGAGGACTTTATATACCAAATGCATTTATACACTTTTTTGAAGAAATAAAATGCAGCAATGTAGCCAGAAAAAAAGTACTGTTTTGATTATCGATACAAAAACCCCCAGAATATATATTGGCACCAGGATTTCTCCCCCAAAAATTAAACAATACCCAGGCCTGGATCAAAGCTCCACTGGTGGCCGTAAAGGCAGAAAGGCTGTGCATTTATGACTGCAGAATATCAGAACCAGATCTCAGTTCCTCACAAAATATCCACTGTAGTTATTTAAAGACTGAAATGTCTACAGACAGATTTTTGAGAAAAAATCATTTTGATGTATTTGAGGCTACTCTTATCCTTCAATTAAACGCTGCACTACTGCACTGTCAAAAGAAGCAAAACAATATCTCTCTTTTTCGTGCTCACTGTGAATTATCTGTTAACGAGAGGAAGACGTCGATCTCGCCCAGTTCCTGTTTTCAGTGCAGCCAACAGTTAGCTTTACAACCCAAAACCACATCTGCAGGTTAGCTGCTGAGTGTAAATATAAAGATGTACTAACAGTTTTATTTTTAACAGTATTCAAAAATAATAACCTGCAAAATCTACAATAATCTGTCATAGTAAGTTACTTCTTTACATTTTTTTTTGTTTTAAGATGTTTCCAGACTGTCCTTCATGTGTTCTTAGTTTACAAATTCCTACTTTAATTGCACAAGAGCAACAAAGATGTCAAATTTGTTGTGAAGGCTTCCATGGAGACCAAAAACAGCTGTTCTGAACGCACTTGATTGGCAGCGTTAAGCAGCAAAGGTGCGACTCTGCAAGCCACAACAAGCTCAACACCATTTTTCATTAGCTGAGCACGGAGGGCTTCTCCAATCACAAAATGTGCCAAATTGTGTGTTTTATGATATTCACCCACTCAAGATGGATGGTGTTAGCGATTTTATGAATTTAAATAACATTAAATATTGCACGACGTGGGTGAGAGGACTAATTGTTTTCTGCCCACACATGTTCTTTTCTTTGACGAAATCGAAGGAAACCACTGAACTTTTCAGACAAATGAAACCCTAAATAGTGTTTAACGTGTGTATATACTGTACGTAACAGTACGACAGAGCTGTGTCACTGCAGGGAAACTGAAGACATTATGTTTTTAAGTCTTATTACTACGCTCATCATGCCACAACATGAATGTTGATTTATTGATTACTGTATTTATTCCTTATGTCCATACTGGCTGTGGTGATATCATTTTCAATGCGACTACACTGTAAAATTCTACTGGAGCACATATGAGGCTCCCAAAATAGAGCACATATCGATGTACTAGAACAAATTCCCGCTGTGTGCTTCACCAGAGAGCATTTCCTCTGTGAGTCGTGGCAGGGACACACTTGTTGGTGGTTGGATCTACGCTTGTTGCCAGCGCACAACTAAGAGATGACGTGACTGCTGAAGTCTCATTTTAACATCAGCTGAACTTAAGAACGCATTTTTGAATCAAAGATTGTGGATTTTCATGAAAAGTGAAGTCAATGATTCAAATGACCAATAAAACTGGGAATTACGCACTTTTCATTCTTCATTTTCTGATAATTTTGGCTGTGTTTATGCATATGGCATACATTTTGGCAAGATTGTGTATTTTTGTTTAATCTTAGAATTTTCAGCTCAGCTCCTACAAAAGTAAAATACACGTGAATGAAAGTGTTACATTCAGACTGTTAAGCACTAAAAAATGCAACTCATTCAAACTGACATATTTGATCCCACAGCCATCAAAGCATAAAAACATGCACTGTATTATTATGTCATTTTTACCATATTTGTCATATGGAGAAAATAAATGCTATTTCCACAAGGTGCACTGTCACAAGCAATGTTGCTGCAAATCACTGACATATCCCAGACTGTTATCATAAAAAAATCTACTTTGTATGTAGTATATTGAATTTTTTTGTGTTTTTTATCTAAAAGATAGTAGTATCATGTCAAAAAAAAAAACTGGCATTTAAAGGGTTAAATTCTTAAAACTAATGAGTATTTGGTAATTATGATCAGGACTGATTGGTTAAAAAAACTGACTCTATGAAAGTATCTGGGATCTATTACGCAAAGCAAACTCACTGGATGACATTTGGCTGTTTCACCTGACGCTGACCCACCTGCTGTGTTAACCCTAACACAGCCTCTTGTTACTGGCCTGAAGGCAACTCAATCATTCAACATACGTGAAATTTGTGCATTACATTGAGACAGATGTTTGAAAAATCCAAGCCTATCCCTCAGGTATTGTGTTTTATGAGTGGAGATTTTGTATCACTGACCCAGTGTTGGGCTGCCAAGTCCTCCAAAGGCACCAGAACCAAGAGCTCCCAGTGGGGTGAAGGGTGGGGACCGGCCGTACGGATCTAAAACAAAAGTTTAAGTTAAAAAACACTGTGCTGATACAAACATTCATGGAATTATATTTCTACACAGACGTATGGAAACTCTACAAACAATTGATTTGCACTAGTTTATGAATGGCCAAGGTCAAAGTAAAACCTGGAGTGAATCAGAGTGACAGACGCTGGTGTACAAGTGGCATACAGATGTGCCTTTTGAAGCTGCTCTTACCCAAGTGTGCAGTCGGTGGGAGGAACGAGGAGTGGGGCGTTGATGGAGAGATGAAAGGAGCCGAGGACGGATTGACTGCCCCTGAGGGAGAGAAGTGGTAGTAAAGGAAAGAGAATGTCACGACTTATCAAATCAAGTGCATCAAGCTCTTCACACAGTTAATGCTGTGACTCAACAGAGCACGGCTGTCAAACCTCGGGGATGTGAGGAGAGGACGGATCAAAATGCAAAGTGACGCGTGGTGAGAGAAGTTCTTTTAGTAATTAGAAGAGCTGGACCCAAATCTTTGGATATTCAGGTATTTGTTTATTCGGTAGGTATTTGTTTTGTCAATTTAGGCATTCGGCTATTCTTTTTTTACCCCGCTGTATTCTCAAATTCAGGATTTTTTGTGTGTGTCTTTTCCAGGCTATCCTAGAGTTAACAGACAAAATGTTTATATATGCACCTGCAGCTGAGAACAGACTGGGAGGTCTGGTGAGATCATGAGTGGGAGGCAGGGCTCCTCCAATGGGCCCCAGAGGGCCCAGTCCCCCAGCTCCAGGAAGACGGGCCAGCAGGTCACTACGGAAGTCCAGCTTGTGAGGATCAGCCTGCATCAGCTGAGAGAGGGGAGCAGAAAAGTTCAACCGGCACTGAAAAGAGCTCTCAACACCTTTTATTTCTCTGTCTACTACTGAATATCTCATATAAAAATAACGTCTTTATCTTTTATCAATATAAAACACAAACCAGTTTAAAATAATGTATAAAAGCCTGACTTCCACAAGGCACAGATATGAAGAGGGGTTTGGTAATGACCAGGTATTTACAAGAGTTACTGTGTATTTATTTAGTTACTTAATATTTATTTTTTCCTAGTTTATCTTCCTATTTTTCCTTTAAATAATGATGAAAAATTGTAAATATTAGATTTTGGGTATGCATATTTGTTTAGTTAATTAGATTATGGGTTTAAATCAATAAGAAAGCCAGTTAAATAAAATTCAATGACTACTTTTCAGATATTTGAACCAAGTCATCAAGTGTTTGACCATTTCTTTTGCTTTGTTTTTCGTTTCGTCTATAAATATCATTTTTTTGGTCTGTATCATCATTTCTCTCCTTTCTTTTTTACATGTTCCATATATCAAATCAAATTTAAAAAATAAAATAAAATTCAATAAAGTCTACAATCTGGGGACGTTGCAGCTCGTGATTTCAATAAGAAACACGTACCTTCACTTTTTTCTGATGATGCAGAATCATCCAGGCCACATATACATGCATAGCACACCACTTTCCTGGTTTCTGCACAGCACAAAAATTACAGGGGTTTACCGTGTTATTCCACGAATCTTGCGTGTACACCTTTAAAGCCTTTGCACACAGAGTCAGATGTTGTTCCTGTTGTTCAGAAATATGTCGTCTAGCCGTTACACAAGGCTGATGTTTTCCATCTGGATATAAAGTTACCCACTAGAGCTCAGTATAAGTTTGGGAGTTTACAAAAAATAGCCAGTGAGAAATGCATAAGCAAGGATACAAGAAAAATCGCAGAGGAAAGAACAAACATACATTATCCGTGGGGTAATTTCTGGCTTCTGAGATATCTAACTGGGTGTGCAAGGGCAGAGAATAGACCAGTAGCAGTCAAGATTACAAGTGAGATTAGTGCAAAGAGTGAGTGAAGCAGTGAGAAAGTAAAAACAGGCTGAAGATTTTAAGGAGCCAAAGGGATTCAAAAACATCTATTTTTGCTTACATTACTGATTTTCAACGATGTCCCAAATGGATCAGTTAGCTACAAGAAAACAGAAGTGTGAAACCACTTTTAATGCACATATCTCACTCTTTATCAGGAATAGTTTTGCACTCTTTACTGCTCTGACTAGGCCCATATTGCAGCACATCCTAACCTAAACTTTGGTCCTTAAAAACTATACAAACAGGAAAAAGGAGGACATCTCTAGAGTGATGATGCAAACTTTTGGTTTGAAGTGTTGTCCTTACCCTGGGGTCTTTGGGCTGCAGGTGGTGAGGCACAACCCCAAGTCGTGCAGTTATATCTGGACCCGTTCCCTGAGGGACAAGAGGCTGTCACACACACAGCACAACACAACACAACACAACGCAACGCATGAGCCTTAACTTCCTGATCTACAGCTCTGCAAACCATTAACAACTCTCTCTTCCAGTGCCATTTTAACTGTAGCTAGTGGGGCCAAATGCACGTTTTTGAGAAGTAAGGAAACATGTCACATCTTTAATATATTATTAAATTCTTTGTCTCTCAAAAAAAACACTCAGACGATGTTGCTTTTGCAGTTCTTTTCCAATATTGCGCAGCACCAGTCAATATTAATTACCCTCCAGTGCTCGTGACTTTCTCTGGGAAGCCCTAAATATTATCAAACACTCTTCATATTTTCATCAGTGTTTTTCCAGTGTGACCAAATGGACGGTCACTAGGCGGGTTTCCATGAACCCTGAAATTCATTAATTGAAATTTGCCAATGTAAAATAAGCCTAATGGAAACATGTCAATTTAAAAAAAACTCCCTTTTATCGATTTATCTTTTTTAGGTCACATGATGCTATGGCTATGTGCTTGTCAGTAGGAACTGGCTCCCTCATGATGCAGCAGGGGCTACAAGAGCTGTTATTGCATCACATAACTCTTTAAAACAGTTATGTGATCATTTGCAAGTTTTGAATCCACAATTCCTCGGTGAAATCATGGACTATCACTTCCCAGAAACCTCTCATATGTGGCTGCTCCCACATGTAAGGGGCTCGCCTTTCCATCATGGCTCCATAACACGCTTACGTCACCTTAGATAGGAAATAATGACGGCTAGCGCGGTGGCTGCAATAGAAATAAACCAGCTGATGTTTTAAACATCCATCGCCATGGTTACTGGGATGTTAGCACGAGATGAGAAATCGCAGAACATCACTTAATAAAAACGCAGCCATCTTGCAATTGTGTTTTATTGACATTTCGAAAAAAAAATTTTGTGCAAACCCGCCTACTGTGTCTAGACAATAATTACACCGGGTAATGAGAGATTTCCCCTGACAACATGCTGCTTCTGAACTGCCCAGGAAAAAGTAACACAAAGATGTAGAGAGTTTGTACTCACCTTTGGCTGAAAAGCTCCTTGCAAGGAGCTGAAAGGCCCAGTGGGAGGAATCACAGGCTGGATACTCGGCACTGAAGGCGGCGGGTATTGTGGGAAGAACTACCATGACACAAACACACACATATACAGCTTACTGACCACTGAACAGCTGAACAACTTAATTTAATCAAGGCTGTTTTTGTAAACTTTATCAGCAAGATTACACTGAATACTCACAGGGTGTCTGTAGAGCCCGTCCACTTTTCCTGCGTACTTGTCAAACTAAAAGACAAAAAGCAGTGCGTGGGTTAAAACATCTCAAAAAACTGAATATGGTCCACATTCCAGCCTCACTGGAATTTCCAGTGCGACACAGCTGTTCAGCATAACAACAGAGAGCGTCTCACCAGAGGCGGTGCGGTCGCTGTGGGGTGCAGGAAGGGCGTGAAGTGGTGCGTGTGCGTGTGTTGGTGCTGGTGGTTGTGCTGATGGAACTGGAAGGCCATGGGCGGGATGCTCGACTGGTTCTGGGACGCCCGGCCTGACGAGCCCGGTCCAGAGTTCGATGCCGACGGACCGCCGGGAGTGGAGCGGCCCGCAGCTGCATTGTTTTCAGCCCCTGGGACGCTGCGTCTGCCCTCGCGCTCTTGTGAATTCAAGAAGTGGGAGTTTAAGTTCTGACGCAGTAATTCTTGGTCTACAGTGAAGAGAAATAGAGGAAGAGGAAATAAATCGATGAATTCAAACAAAACAAGTCACTATTTTTAGTTATATTTTTGTGGCTCTTAAACTGAACGTCACTGGAAAATTCACAACAGCTCTCTGTTTATGTAATTTAGGGTCTTATGGACATAAAACCATCTCAAAGGGAATCAGTGTGAATCCAAATTCAAAATATTGCCACCGAAGTTTTTGCAATCTCTCCTGATATAATGGGTTATAGTTTGGGCGTGGTTATGCCAAGACATTTACTACCAAAATTATGCAATTAACTCCACGAACCAATGATAAAAAACAGGTGCAACAAAAGCTCAGCCCGCCTCTTTGAGACAGAATAACGTGTCTCTATGTAGCGTTTTGCAAATAGCCGGCTAACTATAAATCGCCTGTGTTTTATCTCTCTCTTTCCACTGAAATTTGCACAATGTCATTCTTTTATTTTCCAACTTGAAAAAACAGCAGACCGCATTTACTGTGAGCCCCGGAGGAGTCAGTCTGTCACAAAAACTTGTGCATATGCAGCGTTTATTTTGCCCAAGAACAGTTCAATAGTTGTTTTATTTAAAAAGATTTGAATTTTGCAAAATGGCTGCGGCTGTACCCTCTCTCCCTCCACCTCTGCCTCTCCTTCTGCAGACATTACGCTGCTGATGTTCCAAACATGGAGATTGATAATGTAATTTGCTAACCATAGTTAAAGACAAGCTATACATTATATATGACCCTATTCTTGACCTCTGTGTATAAAGGGCTATAGACTATCACAACAAAAACAGCAACTACATCTGTGCATTTAAAAAAACAATTTAAAAATCCTTTAAAGAAAAACTGCTATGCTTAAGTGATCTGTTTTTCCCCCACTGTATCACAGATGCATTTTTACTACTTCAAAGTAAATTTAAAGTAGCTTTAAGTGTAAATACCTAATTTTGCTACATTATATTGCTTGTGTTTACAATTGTTAGAGTTAATTTCAG
Organism: Plectropomus leopardus; assembly: GCF_026936395.1. NCBI lineage: Eukaryota > Metazoa > Chordata > Actinopteri > Perciformes > Serranidae > Plectropomus > Plectropomus leopardus. The sequence goes on from NC_142194.1 coordinate 4,057,969, forward strand.
ACACAATAATAAAAAAAATTGTGATGTTTAAGGTGCTAGTTATCAAGTCTCCAAACACAACCTGCAGCCTCTCTGAATGCAGTTCTGACTAGATCAGACGTCTGTGTATCGATATGCAACTTCCTCAACACCCCAGACGAACCCAGACAACCGCCAGAGGAAGTCTGGGTTTGGTTTATTTCAGTCTCACATTAGTCACTGTGTTCCCATGAACAGCTGACACAGACCCACAGACTGTGGCAGCAGTGAAAAGTAGCGCTCCTGTCGACTGTACCTGCAGCTGATGAGTGGCCGGGAACCTGCTGCAGAGGGGGAGGCAGGCCGGGTGAGGACGAGAACAAGGCCCCGGAGCTGGCTCGGGATGGGGGTCTGAGGGGCCCTGAGGATCCTAAGCCCCTGTTGAAGGGCAGCGACACACTGGTGGAAGGAGTCGGGGGGCGCATGGAGGATGCGGAAGACGCAACAGATGAAGCAGATGAAACGGGTTTGACCGGGGTGTTGCTCCTGAGAAAAAAAGAAAGAATAAATAATCAATTAAAAAAATAAGCCAGTTGTTTTTTTGTATTGTGATTCCAATCTATTTAATTTTTTAAGTTTATATATTTTTATTTTTAGTTATATTTTTGTAATTTTCAGTGTATATTTTTTGAGTTGTTTTTTTTTAAACTTGTTTTTTAATTATTTCATTTAATTTTTAGTCTTTATACATTTCTAAATTTTTAGTAGTGATATTACTATGATTACTTTTTAAAAAAAAAAAAAACTTTTCTAATTGATTTTTACACACCTGTTGATGTTGTAGATGGAGTGAGATCGTCCAGGCAGAGTGAGGAAGGGTTTGGGTTTGGAGAGCGGCGGGCTGCCGTTGTGGCGGCTGCCGTTTCCATTGAACGGGCTGGACCGGGGGACCGAGCCCGGGACTGCGACCGGGGAAGGCAGGCGAGAGAAGGGGGCAGAAGAGGTAGAAGAAGAAACAGGCTCTGGGAAATGCTGCTCCAGGCTTTTCTCCTGACTTCGCTCCAGGCCGGATACTCTGGGGGTCACCATCAACCTTGAGACGCCGCCACAACGGGCCGGGAGGGGCGGGCAGATTTTGCCCATGGATGTGCCCATGTTTGAGGGCGCGGGCTCCACAACTGAAGAAGAAAACATCAGTCAGCATTTTGTGTTTCTGGAACATTACAGTGTAAAGTGACAGGACGAAGGACGTACAGAGAAGGACCACAAACACAAATTAGGGAATAGGTAGGTTTTTTTAAATGATGTCAGCTTATTTACGCCAACATTACCCCGGTGTGTCAGTCATTGCAACTAGATGAAAACAAAAAGCAACACAGACGCTACAAACTAACATTATCCCTGCAGCATGTGGGCAGCCATTACTAACCGATTCAGACAGGGAAAAATAAATCACTGCAGCAAATCTTACATTTATGGCCGCGGATATGAGACCGTGCTCTGAAGTGGAAAACACAGGCTTTATGAACATGCTTAATGTGTTTGAGCCTCGTTACAGCGCTCCTTCACGAGCCCATTTCAGCCAGACTGATTCCTGCTTTGTCCCAAAATAATAACAAAATAAAAATAACATTTAAAAAACAAGGACATTTCTCTGACGTTTGCATTTTTGGTTTGTATTTGGTAGTAACTAAAAGACTACATGTTATATCTTATCAGGAACCGTTTTTGTTTAACCCTTTGAAACCTGAGCAAGTTGGCTTGATTTCTATACTACTCATAATAAAAGTAATACTGAAGTTTTTCGCCTAGCTTTCTTTCCCTTGACATAGTCCCCTAGCTTTTTTAAATAAATTTTTTAATAAAAATCACATCAGTTTCCTCAGTGTTCAAAGGTTTAAAAGCTTGTGAAAGGCGTCTGAAAGCAGCTTGAGTGATGTCGCTGCAGGTTTCAAAGGCTTAATATGCTGCTTAAGGAGACACCACAGAAGACGGGTCACTCAGGTACAGCTCCATCACTTTTCTAAGTCAAAACAGACCATACTTTATGATGCAGGTTATAATAAATTAAATTATATTAAATTTAAAAATTCCAAATTAAAGACATTTCTCTGGCATATTTACATTTTTGCTGTAGCAAAAACATATTGTACCACAACACCACTGCGTCGTATCAAACCGAACTCTGAATTTTGTGAACAGTTACTCCCTTCAATACTGAGCGAGAAGTCTTCACAAGATTTAGGACCTAAAACATTTTTAAAAACTGCCCAAATCCAAGTTCCAAGGGCAGTCAAAGCAGGTCCAAAATGAACCAGAGAAAAGTTTGGAAAATTGGAAAAATATAATTTTTTGACTAAACGCACACCATGGGCTGCCAAACTAGTGATCTTTCCTTTATTTTAGGATATTTTTAGGATTTGTTTTGCCTTTATTTGACAGGACAGCTTAAAAATAAAAGGGGTGAGAGAGAAAAGGGATGACACGCAGCAAAGGGCGGCAGGTTGGATATAATATTAGCCTGTGACGGACACATTATTTGACCGTTTCATAAATGTGAATTTCTCGTACCTTTCCTCGTACTGACTGTGAAGACTGGGTCCATGTCGTTGTCAGAGGCCTGCATGGGCATCCAAAACAAATAATTAATTTATACTCCAACCAAAATCAACATGTCAATCAGCTATCGAGACTGGATGAAGAGTGTAAGACTATTACATGACCCGACTAATAAATAAAACATCTTCACTGAACTTAAGTTTGCTCTTATTGTGTGTTCCCACTAAAAAATACAATGCGAGCAGTGCAAACTGTGTTCAGGAGTACAATCTGAAGTCTTTTCACACCTTTAGCTGGAGGGGAAAATGCATGATTGGACATGATGGAGAAGAGTAAAGAGGACAAAGATTAAAGTAGTCAAGCATAAACAGCAATCAGTTCTAACGCACATCTTGTCATCTGTTAAATTGGCATCGGTGGAGCCAGTGGCGATTATTTACCGTCCTTTGACAACAGTCAACTGGCTACAGTGCCTTTCTTTCTGCTTTTTTTTAGATTTTTTCTTGGCTTTTTGACTCTATTATGATGGGACAGTTGAAGCGTGAAAACGGGGAGAGAGAGGGGACGACACGCAGCAAAGGGCCGCAGGTCAGACAGAGTTCCCACAGCATACGGCAGAGAAGATTTAAGACTTTTAAAGATTTTTTAATGCCACTCGATATCCAGTTCAAACCAAATTTCTATTAACTGAAGAAAATTTTTATTTGAACAAATGTTTATTGTAACATAAGACATGGCTTTTTTTGTCCAGTGAAAAAGTTAGATCATCTAGGTCAAATTTTCTTTCTAGAGTGGAATTTATGACCAGTTTTCTGGATGATTTTGTGTTTCTCGATCTGCATGTAAGATTCGATTTTTTGGATTCCCATCATGACAAGCTCAAGAAAAGAAACTCATTCTATTACTGAGCAATAAAGCAATAATTAGAATAATTATTGATTATGATTATCAATTACTTTGAGATTTTACAGTGCAACATCAGAAAAAAAGACTCATAAAATCATAGTCCCTGTGCCTCAGCATGTTAATAATTTATGCCAATTTGATGCCAATTAAGGCCTTATTTTCAGATTAATGAATTCAATGCCTTTTAAGACTTTTTAAAGATCTGCGGGGAACTTTTCAGAGTCGAACCGGCAGCCGCTGTGACGAGGAAACAGCCTCTGTACACAGGTTGCCAGCTCCATCAGTTGAGCTAACAGGCGCCCCACAATATTTTAATTTCAACAAATCTCAGCGCAAACTGTGTTTCTGCAATAAATATTTATAACAAGTAAGCAGTACACACCTTGTCTCCAGTGTCACTCTCTGTGTCACACTGAAATAAGACAGGAAAACAAAAAAACATTCAGATCTGCATCTTTAAGAATATTTCAGGCAATGTACAGTTTTAGATCAGTTTGCAGAAATGCTGCACATCATGTTCGCCATAATATAAGAGAATAAACTTACAATGTAGCCAGTTTCCAAAGGATGGCCCTAAAAAAAAGATACACAATATTTAAAATAGGTTTTAAATAACACTAAATGCAAAATGTACAGTGAGTTAAATATGAAAAGGTAAAATATGTTTACATTCCTGGTTGTAAGATCACCTGACATCCTTGACAAAAGCCCTCTGAATGACAGGTGTAAACCAGTTTTACAGGCTCATTCTCAATGACAGGACACACCGCTCAGCAGCGTGACAGAAATGTAAACATTGCTGTTTGTTTCAGAATTAGCTCGACATCCTACATGACAAGATGAAGGTGGATCCAACCGAAACACTCGGGCCCAGTAGAGTTGTAACTTCACCTCTATCTTTCTCCTCTTGTTTCTGCAGCTGCTGGAGTAGCTGTGCGGGGCTCCTTCCTCCGGCTCTGACAGCGGCCCTCCTCCGTTCTCCTCGGGCCCTCTCTTCCCCTTGTTCCTCCTTCCCAGCATATCAGTGCGCTGACTGGGCTTCAGAGAGCAGTCCATCTGATAACAAGAAAACAATAACCAGTGTTTACATGTCTGGCATCAATGAGAAGGCCTAAGGGCAAAGACCGCAGGCAGGCTACATGTTCATTAATGTCCTGACAGAGCTCATTTCTGCAAAGTTACTACTCTGATCGCAAAAATAGAGACACCAAAATGATGGAATTCAATGCAGCAGCCAGCATGAGACTTCAGCTGTTTGGGTACAGACTCAATTATATGGTGTTTTGAATTTATGGTTGTGTTGTAGGTTTTGGGGTTTTTTTGCCTTTATTAGAGATAGGACGGCCGTAGCATGAAAGGGGGAGAGAGAGGGGACGACACGCAGCAAAGAACCGCAGGTCGGACAGAGTTCCTACAGTGTACAGCAAGGTAGGTTTAAGACTTTTAATGCCACTCAGAATCCAGTTACAGACCAAGTTTCTATTAACAAAAATTGAAGATTTTTTTTTTTTAATTTGAATGAATGTTTATTGTAACAAAAGACATGGCTTTTTTGTCCAGTGAGAAAGTTGGATTATCTTTACTTAAGTTTGCTCTTATTGTGTGTTATTATTAAAAAAAAGCTTTCTATAGTGGAATTTATGACCAGTTTTCTGGATGATTTTGTGTTTCTCAATCTGCACATGAGATTCCACTTTTTGGATTCCCATCATGACAAGCTCAAGAAAAGGAACTCATTCAATTATTCAGCAAATAAAACAAGAATTATAATAACTATTATTAATTATTATTATTATTAATTACTTTGAGATTTTACAGTGCAACATCAGAAAAAAACAACTCATAAAATCATAGTCCCTGTGCCTCAGCATGTTTAAGACTTTTGGAAAATTGAAGTCAATTTGATATTTGAATAGGAAACAGCTTCTGTACATGGGGCGTCCACTCTACCAACGGAGCCACTGGGTGCCCCAGGTTGTGTTGTTTTTAATTTCTACACCTTGTTTACATGTATAGAACAGCAAAAATAAAAGAAATGTCTTACAACCTAAATCAACATTCTTTTTAACATAATAAAAGTCCAATTTCAGTTGTTTTTGTTTGTTTGTTTGTTTGTTTGTTTTTCACAAAAAGAACAGTACACGACCCACACTTATTTACCTGAAGAGCTCTGAGATAATTGCACATTAGGAAAAAGAAAGAAAAAGCATCTCTCCCCCACACCAAACATTACATTTCTGATATATTCTTCTGTTTTTTTCTGGTGAAATATGGGAACATTTTATCTCTTCAGGCCCAGTGTAATAATTAAAAAGGATAAACCAGTTGGTGATGAGAGGTTGCGAGTAGGCGTTGCTTGGCTGTAAAAGAACTAAAAAGGGTTGGGAGGCGGTGACTACTATGAAAAGATAGTTTGAGTACAAAGTGCTTCTTCAAATCCCATGAGAGATGTGGAGAAAAAAAGAATTGATTAACCATTAAGGAAAATGGATCAAGATTCCTGCAGCTTAAAGCAGGTGAGATTCAAGACTTTGGAAGCCTTTTTAATGCCACTCTGAATTAAAATTAAGATATTTATTTACAGCAACCTATATTTGCATCAATTTGTTTGGGTGAAGGACCTTTTTTTTTTTTAAAAAAAAAAAAGATTATTTTTGAAGATTTTCCCTTTATTGAACAGGACAGACATATCAACGTCAAAGTAGGAGAGAGAGGGGGTGACATGCTGAAAAGGAGTGAGGGTGGAATCGAACCCACAGCCACTTCGCCAAGGTCACAGCCTTTTTGTACATGGGACGCCCGCTCCACCAGTTGAGCCCTGGGTGAGGAGCAATTTTGCCCAAATATTGTGTTGTGTTTATTTAAGCTATTTATTTATTTATTCTTAGTAATGTTCATGTGAGAGGAATTTGATTCATTTTATATACTATAAACATTTATCACATTTATTTATTTATTTATTATTTTTCCATGTCTGAGCATTTTTGAAAGAGTTATTTAAGACATTTTAATACCAATTAAGACATTCCGTTTTAGATTTAAGGATTTAACGTTTTTAAGACTTTTTAAGATCCCGGGAGCCCTGAGGAATTGTTTACATTGAGTGCGATTGAGCGAGATTTCAAATGCATAAAACAAGTGCAATCCAATGGGATAACATCAGGAAATTTCAAGGTGATGTTGCTGCATGTATTCTGTGACGACTCTGTTGTGTCTTAAATCCCAGTGGTAGTTTGATGAATTAAAAATGACAACACAAGTTATTAAGTGCCGTATATTGTCATTTTTCTAATTGGCTGGATCCTTTAAAATTATTAAGATCATGCTGTTTATTTAATAAAAAGACATTATTTTAATTTCCTTTAGACGGACTAAAATAAACTGAAGAGCAGGCAACAACATGAAGGTAACTACAGCTTATCTGGATCTGTTATTTATATTTGTTTACTTTTTATGAATTATCTTCAACAGAATAACTGTGGGCACTTACTGCTGTTAATAAATTCAAACAGGAAGTTAGAAACTCAGAAAAGGAAATTGCCAAATTCCACCAGTAAACACTGTCTTTTTTTTGGCTGGTATGTTGACTTATTTTCTATTAGCAGTTTCAGATGATTACATAAAGACAATGTTGGCATTTGTTGGTTGATTTGACTGTAAAATGAAGTCACCCAGGGGAATAGTGGAACTGTCTGTGTGTTTATAAAACCATGACCTACTGACAGATAGTTTAGTTTCCTGATTCTGATGCAACAAATGCCATCAGACCCACCCTGAAGGCAGATAAGCTCATATTTATTTCATTATTTTCTCTTCATCAGAATGCCTGTTGCATCATGTCAACATATGCAGAATTATATAGATATAAAAACACATATCTATAATGTGTTACACCTATCAAAGTATGGTGGAAACTTATTGCTAATTAACCAATTATCTGCCATTCTATAGTAATAGTTTTTTGTTTGTTTTACTTTTTCTTCACAGTTTTGAAGTAGCACAGTCAGTGGTCAATACATTCAGCTTAAAGACATTTTTTTAAAATTTTTCCAAGATATTTTCATGCTATAACAAGATTTATGTTATGTGAAGAGTCCTAGTTCTTGCACTTTAACAACGCAATCTGTGCTGTTATACTTATTTAAATTATTTCATGTGAATTAGTTCTTTCTCAGTCTGAAAAGCCATTTGGCAGCTCATCAACACCTCAGTGAATTAGGACATGAATAATTGAGGCCTCTCTAGAACCCATCAGAGGGATGCCTTGGGGTTTGGGGCTGGCCTGAGAGGATTGCTTTCTCCGAGAAAGGAATAGTGTCAAGAGTTGAGGAGTTCAATCTGAAGCCTTTTAGCTGGAGGGAGGAATGCATGATTTGACGTGATGGAGATGAGTAAAGAGAACAACGATTAGAAGTAGTCAAGCATAAACGCCAATCAATTACAACTGGGGTTGGAAATTGCACCACCCACCAGCCAAATTCTGGGACAATGTGCAAGTGGCTCCTAGATTTGCTTTACTCAACAGCCAGAAAAAAACAATGGTAATCTATGGAGTGCCACAGTGGCAGGTGGACAAAGACATTTATTTCCTTGCCTGTTCATAACGCACATTTTGGTTTGTTAACCCTGTATGTTGCACACATTATCTAGGGTTGCAGTGATATAACAACATCAAGGTAGAAGCATTTGTTTTCATTCCTTTAAGGGAAACTGGTGCTGATAATGATAACAGTAACTAAAATGTAAAACTGAGAGAGGTACCTTAAACTACTGTCTATGGCCATGATGCAAATTGAAGAAATACTGGTCCAAAATTCTATGTGAAATGGAGAAAATATTTGATATTGTTTCAGAAATATATCCAATGTCTTTGATATTTGGCCCCCCAAATCGACATACAACTGCTGCAACTTGCAAACAGTTTTGCAATATTCTTAATTTTTCTGCAAGAAAAAACATATTATTACAGTGGAAGCCCTTCTGTTACAGGTTGGTCTAAAGCTATTTTTGAGCAGATTTCTTTGGAATATCTTACACATACTACACATGGCAAAGCCGATCAGTTCTACAAAGTCAGGCTACCTATCTGAAAAATCTTCTTCTGCCATTATTTCACAAGGAGCTTCCTTGAACTGAACTCTTGTAATCTGTTGTTTACCTGAAACATAGATGGCACATTTGCTGTAACCTCCTGCATATGTCTGTTGGGCTGAGCTGCCTTTATTTGTTTTGTTTTGTTTTCTTCTTCTTCTTTTTTTTTATTTAAATGTTTTATTAGCTTGTACACATTTGTCTTAAGGCAGCAATGCTCAACTTGCTTTGCTTAGGGGCCACTTTTGCAAAATGACAAAAGGCCAGGGGCCAGTCGCAGAAGCCCCAAAAAATGTTTCTATGATTCCAGGACATTTCTCTAATTTTAGGCCATTGCTATGATTTTAGGACATTTCCCGTGTTTTAGGAAAGTTCTATGATTTGGGAAGTTTCTCATATTTGAGGACATTTCTCATATTTTACGGCTATTCTAGGATTTAGGACATTTCTCCTATTTTAGAACATTTCTTGGATTTTTTGCACATTTCTAGGGTTTTAGGATGTCTCTTGGATTTTAGGACATTTCTCCAATTTAAAGATGTAACTGGAATTTTTAGACGTTTATAGGATTTTAGCACGTTTCTTGGATTTTAGAGGGTTTTTAGGACTTGAGGAAGTGTCCAGGATTTTAGGATGTTTCTATGATTTTAGGACATATTTAGGACTGTAAGAAGTTTCAATGGTTCTAGGATGTTTCTGGGATTTTAGGACGTTCCTACGATTGTAGGGCATTCAAGAATTTTAGGACGTTTCCAAAATTTGAGGATTTTTCTAGGATTTTAGGAATTAGGACATTTCTATTATTTTAGGCCATTTCTATGATTTTAGGACTTTAGGGGTTAAGGCAGGACCTTTGTCGGGGGTTGTGGGGATCCTCCACTGTCTTTTTTTTTTGTTTGTTTTACAAACCAGTTCTATTTCGATGCTGTTTTATGCACTCTGGCACTTTATGTGTACCAAAAGTACAGAAACAATTTCCAGTGTGAATCCACATTTGGCCCGCGGGCCATAAGTTGAGCATTATTGTCTTACAGTGTTCTCGTGGTGGGGGGGGGCTCAATAAATACAGTTTTTAAAAAAAAAGAGTGATCCATGTATCTGTCTGTAGTACTGTGTGAAATAAATGCAGTTTGGTGAATGACAGCTGGGTGTAAAAATGTAGATATTTACCTCCAGAGCCTCCAAGCTGACAAAGCTCGCAATCGCGAAGCCATCAATGATGTCCTCCTCGCAGGACACGGACTCCCTCTTCCTCCGACGTGGAGGCCTGTGTCTCCCAAAACCGGGCCGGCATTCTCTCCCACCGGGACCCAGCACACTGTTCGTCCCACAAGCCTCCCGATCAGAGCCTGAGGACAGGGATGTGGCCCGCTCCTCGGCCAGGTCCACTCGCCTCCTCCGCCGCTCCCTGTCGCGCTGTGAACGGGACCGCCGGCTCTGCCTGAATCCAGTGCTCCTGCTCGGGCCCTCCATGTTCAAACCTCCCTTTTGTAACTCCAGTGAGACCCAAAGGCACTTTAGTCAAGTCCCGGTCCGGAGGAAGGGCACCGAACCGCAAATAAAACACCACCACACAGGCCCTCGCAGGGAGCCCCTGTTAAAATGGCGTTAATGGAACCAGTGGCTATTATTTACCGTCCTTTGACAAGAGTCTATCGGCATCGGAGCCTTTCTTTCGGCGAAATTTGAGTGTCATTTCAATGAATCTGAACGCAAACTTAGCTCCACATGGGGATTTAAATCATCCACGACACACAAATGTCAGGACATATTAGCCGATTGTGTCCCGTAGAAAGCTAGCATTAGCCACCTAGCTAGAAATTCAACCGATAACCACATAAGTCATGTAAACAACAAATAAAAGAGACAAGTGCAAGCCGTGTACGGACAAAACGGGCCTTTTGGATAAATTTCGAAATGAATATCACGCCAACATTGCTCAATCTTGCGTGAGGGATTTCCTAAATTTCTGCACACGCTGACAAATTTATTTGCCTGTTAGCAAAAAAATGATAGCTAGTTAGTTAGCAAGGCCCAAATATCCGGTATCAACACACTAACACCCGTGACATTATTGTGTATTATTATGAAATATTACTGCTGACAGCTACTGTGAATTACCCCAAATCTAAAATGAGTAAAATTAGCTGTCTGGCTGAGTTAAATTAATGCTAAATGCCAATTAGCTCATTTGGTTAGCATGTACACGGCTAACTCGATGCGTTTCAATATATTCAACCTAAGAATAAAACTATATTCTTAAAACGAGTCTGGAAACACCGACAAGCCGGACAGTTTGCTATAAATCTAGCTAATATCCCGCATCTAAGATAATAATTGTTTTTTCCTGTCGAAACACTGATGGCCGTTAGTAACGGTTGAATTCGCATCAAAAGAAAGACGTAACGTTAGCACTGTGGCTAGCTAGCGTTAGCCGATCCAGCTGTTAGCCACTAGCAAAACCTTTCATTTTTTTTAAGGAAGCCGGAACAATATGTTATTTTTACACAAACAATCGCCCGTAAAATGATAATATCTCGTTTCTTTAATCGCAACTCTTCCCTCGTTGCACCTCCATCATAAAGAAAAAAAATCAAGGCCCAAATATCAAAGCCTCGGTGTCGATTTCCATAAACGAGGGTGTCGGCCAAGCCCCCGTCGGGCTGGGCAGCTCCTTCATGCAGCCTCTCTGTGTAATCCAATGTTTTTAGGATTAGTTTGGACCACTCGCCGACGTTTCCGGTCAAAGATTTCGTATTCTCGCTTTAAAACAACAAAAAAATCCAAAGTGCAGATTCACACGGAGAGCAGGAGGACGGCTCCGCTGCTGCCTCCCTCACAAGTTTCCACTGAATTGGAAATTTATGGTGAAAATCAGGGAGACACAACCCTTGTCAGCCGAGCAGTGCATTGTGTGCGCCGCTCTTCTTCCTCAGTCACCAGGCTGGATCGATGGAGGCTCCGCCGCCGCAGACCGCCGCCCCGTGGACGGTCTGTGGAGCTGCTGCAGTTTTCTCCGGGTTTCATGATATCTGACGGCGTTTTAAATACTTTATTATAAACACGAGTACAAGTTTTTTTTTATTCTTAGTTACTGTTTCTATGTTAGTCTATATCAAGGAACTTTATTGTTGTAACAAGATGTTTTCATGTTTTTACGTGATATTTTCAGGTTATAACAAAATGATTTCATGTTATAATATTTATTGGCTATTGGAATTGATTCAACAATTTTTTATGACGTGATTTTACTCTATTTATCGTATGTGGTTTTTTTTTGTTTGTTTGTTTTATGGACCCTGAGTTACATGATTCATATGTGTGTAAGATGTTTTTATTTTAAATCAACATATATTTTAATGTAAGATGTCTTTGGCGTTTTTAGAAATTTTTTACATGATATTTTAAGGTTATAACAAAATGTTTTCATGTTATTATATATATATGCTATTGGCATTGATTGAACTATTTTTATGACTTGATTTTACTCTATTTATCATATGTCTTTTTTGGGGGTTTTTTTATGGACCCTGAGTCTGGAATACATGATTGATTGATTGATTGATATGTAAGATGTTTTTATTTTATATCAAGAACGTTTTCTTGTTATATCAATATATTTCTTGTTCTAAAAAGAAAAGTTAGGGGGCCTCATTTAACTGTTAATATATATTTTCTTCTCCTTACACGCTGTTTCAAACCAATTGCCAAATCTAACAATATCAAACCATAATCATCATAAAAAAAGGTGATTCATAAAGTCTTAAACGATGGTGAGAACATGGCCTTTGTGTCCTCAGTGGTAAATGGTGCTGGCAGTTAAAACCCATAACGATATTATCATAACAACACAGAAACGGATGGAAAACCAATATGAACAAGAGTCAATATGATCAATATGATCAGTTCAGACCTCCTAATTAACTTTACTTTGACGGACACATTGCCCAGAGTAGATGGAGGCTTTTGTTTTGTTTTTTGTTTTGTACAGCATGGACAAAAACCCTCCGACATAATTTTAACTATTTCAAGAGGGCAATGGTGCAACATTTTAAAGGATAATCCTGGTGTTATTCTATTTTTTTTAGTGTAAACTAACCCCAGCAGAAGATCAAATGTCATTTCTGTCTAGCAATACTTTCAGGAAGTCAGTCAGTTAAAAACACAGGATTTTCCTAAAAAAACAACACACAGCAATAGACTCATACATAATTTATCTCATTTTTCACTTATGACTCACTGGAAGTCTGTGGCGGTGTGTTTTTCTGCAGTCTGCCCTCTGTCTGTATTTTCTTGCTGTTATTGTCTCAGTTTGGGATGTTTCTGTGGCCGCACAGCGCTCAGGTGAGGCTGGGACATAATAAAAAGGAAGTGATCAGGTGTCAGACCGTGAGCAGCAGATATCCAAGAGGCACAAAAATAAAGATTTTAAAAATAAAAGCATATATAGCAAGGAAAAACGCCAAAAAAGATGTATCTGGAGATACCTTTCACTTTTGCTGACGAACATATACACAAACCAACAATCCTATTTTCAATAATTAAAAAATTGTCAAAATTAAGAAGCATTATTTTAAAAAATGATCATTTTACAGAACAGCTGGGCACTGTAGTTTTTTAATTTATCTTTTTAAATTAAACATTACTCAAAGAGGAGGAAGTAGTGCATTTGTTAGGGACTATTTTCAGCGGTGGATTAATCCACATTTGGTACAATCGTGAGTATTTGTGGCGGAAGAACAGTGCGTGAGAAAAATCTGCAAAGCATCTTAAATTTAGACACTTTTCCACCATTACAGCTGTTTGAATGCCTTATTTCAGATATTGTTTTAATTTATTGTAAATGTATTTAATTACACATCTACACCATAACATGCTTGCTATCCTGAATTTTTTAATTATTATTATTATTATTATTTTTTAGCTATTTACATTGTTATTACTGTTTATTGTTTTGAATGATTTCATTGATAATAACTGTTATTTGTTGGCTTGTTAACTGTTCTTCATGTCTTTGTTCAAGCTCTGCATCATTGAAAATTAGGGTCTCCCTCAATTGATTTCCTGAGTCTTAAATAAAGGTTTGAATGAATGAGTTTTGTGTTGGAATTTGTTATATCTCAAATTCTAAATATTGACAGAAATATGTTTTTTGTTTGTTTGTTTGTTTGTTTTTTGTTTGTTTGTTTTTGCAAATGCATATTGCTTCCAAGTATTGGTTATCGGTCTAAGGGTAAGGGTATCGGTAAATATAAATAATCGGTATCGGCGCTGGAAAAAAAAAACATTGGTCGACCCCTATAGTCGTTTTAAATATGTGCTAAATAAAAATTACATTTTCATTTACATCAACATGTTTAATTCTTCATCTTTTACAGATATTTTTTTGGTGTCCATCATCCGGCGGAGCGTCTGGAGGACAGCAGCGCGTGCAGCAGGATTCCTGTGGCTACAGAGACGTTGAGGGACTCTATCCCGGGGTGCAGGTCTCTGCCGGCCGGGATGGTGAGCAGAGTCTGGCACAGAGACAGCAGCCGCCGGGACAAACCGTCCCCTTCGCCTCCCATCAGCAGCACGGTGGGTTTGGTCATCTGAAAGTCTGCGCACTGGGTGACGGGAATCTGGGACTCCTCCGGTCCGGCTCCGACTGTACCCACAACCTGCCAGCCCCGCGCCACCTTCACCTGCAGCATGTCCTCGAGGTCTTCATACCCGTACACCCCGAGCACCTCCATGACCCCCGAGCTGGCCTTGCTGACCACCGGGGACAACGGACAGCTGTGGCGAAGACTGCTGGCAACTCTGTCCACCCCGAGGAAATACGCCGAGCGCAGGATGGCACCAAGGTTCATCGGGTCCTGGATTTTCTCCAGGACGAGCCACAAAGGGGTGTCCCCTCTGTGTCTTCTGCTGGAGTCCCTGTCCTCGGTGAGATAGCTCAGAGGACTTGCCTGCAGACACACTCCTTGATGCACTCGTCCAGAAGACATCTTGTCCAGATCCCTCTTGCTGACTCGCTGGACTTGGACTCCTCGTCGGTGAGCCTCCTCACACACCTGGAGCAGAGACGTCCTCTGAGATGTCTCGCCGTCTTTTACAAACAGTCTCCGGGGTTTGCGCCTTCCCTGTGTGAGAGCCAAGAGACAGGGAGCGACGCCAAACACAACCTCATAGTTGTCCACCTTGGAGTCCAGTGTTGACCTCTGTCCCACCTGTCTCTCCCTCTCTGCAGGGAAGTCCTCCACACTCAGTCTCCTGAGCTCAGAAGACACTCTGCTGTCCGCAAACATCCTCTGATTCGGCATCTGCAACACCGGGGGCTCATTTTTCCACACTTTGCTCCGAGCTGACTTCTTTCGATCCTCAGATAAAACAGGTTTGGGGTTTTTTAACACACCGCGGCGTGTCCTCACCACAGGTTTGATGCTGCTGTCCTCTGGGTGCAGGACAGGAGCTGAGACATGATAAGAGCCCCCTCCTGACGCCGGCTCGTGCCATCTTTTAGTCCAAACAAGCAGGAACTTGTGCTGATGTGAAACACTGAATACCCTCATACTGAAATAGGAAATATGTCCAGAGGGACCGAGAGGGACAACAGACACGTGACTCAGCTGCCTGAAGAGTCCATTAATCCATCAATGACGCGTCCAACAGGTTTCACTGAGTATCAGTCATGAAGTGTTTCCTTTGTCCTACCATCAGCACCGATTATCTTCCTCCACAGCTGAGAAGTTTGTCACCTTCACGTGAGATTCGCACATGTGCAAACCGGCTGCAGAAAGCGCACGAGATTATGACCGGATGTGAAGCGCTTTACCTGTAAAATAAAAGTTGTTACGGTTTGCCAAAGTCCAGTGCTATTTGTGTGCACAAAATAAAATAAAATAAAAGTTTAAAGTTTGTATTGAACCAAGCAACATATAACTACAGATACAACATAAATACAAAAAATAAAATACAATTTAAAAAAATCGAGACGTGTGATAATATCATAGTCAACATCAATATTATAAAAAAGATTTATAAACTGACACATAATATATTATAATATAATATAATATAATAATTTTCTTTTGTAACTTTAAAAAATCAATTTAGTGGTATCTATTGTAATACAAAATAATGATAATGATTATAATTATCATAATCACTATATAATGCATACATTGATAACATAAAACAAAAAAATTAATGAAAAAGTTGTGCTTTTGATATTTTTTATTCTGAAAAAATAAAATAAAGTAAAATAAAATAAAATAAAATAAGCGATATTTACAGAGAGAAGTGGAGAAGAGAAGAAGAAGTACAGACTTATTTAATCCCACTCCTTCTCCATAAGTCACTGAATTATAAGTATATATATATATATATTTACATACACACACACATTATTTTGAAAGCTCGTTTCTTTCTCTAGTGTGCGTAAACTTGACGCCATGACGTCAGGGAAAAAAAATCATCGTACGCGATTACGTCATTTCCCGGAAGTGAAACTATCGCAACACGGAAGAGCAGGAACGAAAACAAATAATCGTTTAAATTTGTCTTTTCTTCAAGTCGGAGAAGAACAAACGTCTCTGTGGATCACCGTCATTTACCAACATGGTGAGAGCGACACGCTGCGGGGCTTTGCCGTCACAAAGTGGGCTTTAAGTCCGCGATGGAGCTAAGTGAACAGATTTAGAGGCAGATTTTAGGGGCGGACAGCCGAGCTAAAGGCAGCTAAACACGGCTGAACCGAGACCGTCACAGGCCGCCACACACTTTAATTACTGCTGAGTAATACTTTCCGCCAAACAACAAGGTCATCGCAACACTAACGTCAAACAACGTGAGAAACTGACCAAAATAAGGTAGAAAATAACCAAAGTACTCCGGCAAAGTACTTTATACTTCTACTCCACCACAGCTCAGAGGTACACACTGTACTTACTGTCTGACATCTTTAGTCACTTTGTAAATATAGATTTTTGCACTAAAAATGGCATATAATTTTGCGTTGATCAAGTAATTGTTTCAGTTTTATACATGAAATCTCATCTAAATCTTATTCACACTAAAGCTTAAACGATTAATCGATTAGTTATCAACTATCAGGTTAACTGGCAGGTAATTCGGTAATAGATAAACCAATTTGAGGTCGAAATTGTCTGATTCTGGCTTCTTTCTTTACTTCTCTATGACAGTAAACTGAATATGGTTGGATTTATTATGGATGTATATGTTATTTGATATATAATGTTGTTTTATTTGATCATGTTTAAACATTGAATACCTGGATCAATATCAATATCAAAAATGGGTTTGATTTATTTCTAAAGCATGGAAACAATATAATAAATAACTCTGTAAGAAGTCTTGCACACTGTGAAATATTAATAAAAGGTGACAAAAATGATCTGAAAATAAGATGGGATGGATTGTTAAATATATATTTAATTTAAAAAAAACAAGTAAAAATGCCCCAAAAGCTGTATTCATAATTCTATTAATTGTGCATTTTTTTTTAGCACTTTCTAGAAGTTGTCTTGTTTATTTTGTATTTGTTTTTTACTTTTTTAAAAGAATGTAATTTATTTTATGAAATATATATAAGATATGTCACTTAATCAGGGGTCGGTAGTTTACTCAATAAT
This sequence comes from Plectropomus leopardus, assembly GCF_026936395.1. Lineage (NCBI taxonomy): Eukaryota > Metazoa > Chordata > Actinopteri > Perciformes > Serranidae > Plectropomus > Plectropomus leopardus. The sequence goes on from NC_142194.1 coordinate 4,075,119, forward strand.
AGAAAGAGATCCCTCAAGGATAAAGGTTAGAAACCATTGGATTAACTGACTCATCATGTCAGTGCTAGTGTATTTTTTGTTCCTGTTTAACTTTACCTCATTAAAATCCTGCTTTTGTTATTTTTAAACAGATGAGTGCACTATTTGGGAGGAGGAAGACTCCTGAGGAGATGCTAAGGCAGAATCAGAGGGCGCTCAGCCGAGCCATAAGAGAACTGGACCGAGAGCGAAACAAACTGGAGCAACAGGAGAAGAAGATCATCGCTGACATAAAGAAAATGGCCAAACAGGGACAAATGGTGAGACAAAGAAAAATAACTTGTGTTTCATGAAAATAAACTATATGTAATCTTAATTTTGATTTTTAATCCCTGCAGGACGCCGTCAAGATCATGGCCAAAGATCTGGTTCGCACACGGCGCTACGTCAAAAAGTTCATCATGATGAAAGCCAACATTCAGGCCGTCAGTCTAAAGATACAGACACTCAAGTCCAACAACAGCATGGCGCAGGCGATGAAAGGCGTCACCAAAGCCATGGCCACCATGAACAAACAGGTCTGTCCAAGAGATCACTTAAAAACACAAAAAAACAACAACAAATAAACCTCCTGACTTATATTTATTCCTTCTCCGCAGATGAAATTGCCTCAGATTCAGAGGATCATGATGGAGTTTGAAAAACAGAGTGAAATCATGGAAATGAAGGAGGAGATGATGAACGACGCCATCGACGATGCCATGGGTGACGAGGATGATGAGGACGAGAGGTGAGGGGCTCAACGAGCATCCGTTATTTTTGTTTTTGGGCCAAACTTTTATTCCACATTTAGGTATGATCTTTTTCTATTCAATATAGCAACTTCTCACCAAAGGAATGAAAGAAAGTGTGAACCAAAGTGTCAAAACAGTGCATCGTGGTTTTACAGAGAAAGTCTGATTTTTTACCTGAAACAGCTTTGTTTAGTGTTTTTACCAGTTTTAATCACAGGGTCAGTTTGTTTTGGAGAAGAGACCTCAGCGGATAATTCGGCTCCCAGTAAAAACCTCCGAAACATCTGCATTTTAAATTATCAGAGAAAAAAAGGTCAACACACAGAGCAGGTGCTTGGTCGAGCCGCCTGTCTACAACATGCCAAACAGCATAGGAGAAACCCCGATGTTTAACGTGATTCTGCTTTTTCAGAGTTTTTACTGATCTAAAGCATTGGGTTGGTTTGTTTTTAGTCGGCTCCTGGTAAAAACAAAAACTTAACAGTGAATACTGACCGAATTTTAAGCGGGAGACATTACAGCTGGTTGCAATCTGCAACCCCACCCCTCGCTAAATCTCTCAAAATCCTACAAACTTGACCTTTAAATCTAAACTCATTCTTGATTCACCTTTCACAGTGTAATAAAACTAACCCAATTAACATTTTGCATTCGCCACAGTGACGCCATCGTGTCCCAAGTGCTGGACGAGCTGGGTCTCACTCTGTCCGATCAACTGTCAGGTAAGAAAATTCAACACTTTGAGCACAACTACGTAAAGTCTACACGCATTTCCTTCGTTTTCTGTCTGGTATTTGACGTTTGCTTACATCGCGGGATGATTGTTGCACATTTCAGATCTTCCAAGCACCGGGGGAAGCTTGTCGGTGGCCGGAGCGAAGAAGGCCGAGCCCACAGCCGCCCTGGCCGACGCGGACGCCGACCTGGAGGAGCGGCTGAATAACCTGCGGAGAAAATGAGCCAGACACTGTGTTAGAACAGATACAAACATACTCAAATCTCTGTTTAGATTCTTTTTTTGACGGTAAAACTGGCAGAACACCTGCTGTTTCAGCTGTGTTATGAAGGTGTGTGGCTTTCAGTTTAGGTGTTTTCATTTTATGCGCGTATTATGTATTCTATCAAAAAAAAGAAGAAAAACCTTATTGCCAAGTGACACAAATTCTTTGAAAGTGAAAAAAAAATTGCAGTTTGTGTGAATACTAACTACTTCAGGCATGATGATTTTTCCACATTTAAATTAACACTAAAATGTTGAAAGGAACCAAATGAAAGGTGGTAACACGACAGATCTTTTATGTCAGTACTTTTGTACATCAGGCTGGTTTGGGGTTCTTTATTTTATCATCATCATATATAAATGCGTCGTTTTGGCCCTGATGTTAGCTCTTTGCTGACTTTTGATGTTTGAGCTGACGGTAGTCGGGGTGTGAGAAGTGTGTTATCTCAAAATCTTTTCTGTCTAAATTTACTCACGGGACAGTTTATTTTACACAAATATATAAAGGAAGGAAGAAAGGTTTGCTCAGAGGACTCTTCAGTCTGACTGGTCTGAGTCTGAGTGGTGTTTTTCAGACAGGCAGGATTGTCACCAAAACATCAGTAAAGAGTCGGTAGCTTTTAATTTTGAGAAACTGTCCTGTTTTTGCTTTTCGTTATTAAATAAACATTTTTCTATTCCAGAATTAAGCAACTCTTTTGTCTGATTGAAAGAATTTTACACTTTAATTTCATTTTTTGATATCATCAATATTATTGAATAACCAGGTAGGGAAAAGGAAAAAAGGGGAATAAAAGAAAAAAACGTTTAAGAAAGCAGAAAGCAACTGAAAAATTAGATAATTTAAATGAAAAACTTGCTAAAAAATAGGACTTTAAAAAATTTAATCCTTTGAAATTTGAGCAATTAATTTTCTTTCAAAAATATTAGAAGGCATCTTAGAAAGAAAATTACCTGAATTAAGCAAAAAAAGTTAATCAAAATTACACAAGCAAATAACATACAAAATATATTTTTCTGTAAATATAATATTTTTATTTTTTAATTAATGCCCTTACCCCATTTTTAAAGCTTATTTTCAAGTCACTTAACTGTCACCTTTGACTAATTTATTCTAATTCACGGGATATCCAAATGATCCACAAGATCCAAATGATCGTAGACATGTTAATTTTATTCCAAAAAAATGTAACTTTCAAAACTGTCAATTTTGTCAACATACAATCATAGAACAATATTGAATGTACTCAACACGTCTGACATTAAATAATAAAAAAATAACAGCCATGTTTTATGTACATTTGTTTCTGGAAGCTATGTACAGAAAAACAAACAAAACAAAACAACTTTGTATTTCCAAAATATGCCTACACGTACGCCTGGCAGGTGAAAGTGTTGCAGAAAGCCTTTGCATCGAATGTAAAAAAATAGAGGAAGAAAACAGCGTCAGAAATCAAAGATTGAGGTTAAATCAGAGAGATTATCTGGCAGCAGGTTAAAGAGCATACCGGAGAACATCGCTAGAACTACAGCTAGAAAGCTTATTTATTATCGTCTAAAGTGGTTCCCTTGAGTGTCAGACAGCATCCGCAAGAGACCAAATGCATACACACGACTCGCCTAATATTTACTGGATGTAAGCGTATTGTGAAGATTGGAAACACCAAAGATCGAGACTGTTATTATCAGGTTGAGCGCAGCAGCTCTCACTGAACGGAGCAGCCAAAAGTCATGCTTTCAGATATTGTTTTTGTAGCCCGATGAGCGGAGATTCCTCTCCATTTTGGGGTGAAGCCATGCTACCATGTTTTTCTTTTTAAAACAGCTAAATAGAGCCCATGCAACTCACATTTAAAAAAACAAAACAAACCCAAAACAAAACAGGGAGCAGAACCCTGGGTTAACAACGGTCTAATTTTCCGTGCCGTTGTTTTCATAAAGAACACAGAACAATCGTTTGGTTGCTTTTTGTTATTTTCTTACATTAAACTGGCTGCAAGTTTTTTAAATATGAAATCATGCTGAGTGTGGCTCAAACCTCCCGATATCACACTGAACATTGATAAAATTTTATTTTAAGTTGTGCGTGAACAACGATATAGGCAACACACAGCACGATACAGTCAGATTTTGACTTTTTTTTTTTTTATCCCACTAAGGCAGAGAGAACGAGTGATACCCAGGGCTAAAATATTGCTCCCGAGCTCGAGCTCTAGTCAAAAATTTGGCGACCAACGCGCTCAAGATTAGAGTCTCTTGTCGGCTGCACAAGAAGCGACGCTTTTCTGAGATAAAATCAATTATGGATGGCACAGCTGCTACAAAACGTATTTTAAACATGTTACAGAACATGCACATAACTGTTCATACTTTTTTTTTTGGAATACAAACTGTAATCTTAAACAGCAGCGGACATGGGGACTGTAATCTTGCAGCATTAATCTCCCTTTCAGAGGTGTGAATTTCACTGTCGCGGCGATCTCAGCCGGTCAGCGGCGACACGTTGAGACTTCAGACTGAAAGAAACAGCAGTTATACATAGCGACTGGAGACTTGTCTTCTCTCCCCCACAAGGCAAGACAAATATAGCATTTTCTAATCTGGGCGTGGAGCGGCGTCCCTCCGCCGCGGACGCCACACAACAGGGTTTCACTTCCGACAGGTCCGGTGAGGAGTGTGTTTTTTGGGCACCTCAATGCGACACCGGCTTCTGTCGTCCAGCCAAGGCAGCTCGAAGTTCCTGGAGGAAGAACATAACATTTTACTTTTGTTAAAAATTGTAAAAAACGATCGAATCCTGGAGCGTTTTAACACCCAAAAGTCTGAACCAGGATTCCTGCCGTTTATGGCCAAATAGATTTAAGACTTTTCTTTTTAATGCCACTCGGTATTAAGTTTAAACCCTTTAACAGCTGAGAAAACTGGCCTGATTTCTGTCAAAGGCACGAGTGGAAAAAAGTAATTAGCAACGTAAACAAATAATGCTCCAAAAATTTGCAGGAAATTTACCAAAAAGTGACAAGAAAATTACCTGAAAATAAGCAACAAAAAAGAAAAGTAAAAAACAAATACAAGAAAATGACCTTAATATGCAAAAAAAAAGTCAAAAAAATGTTTTATTTGGTAAAATAACTAAAAGTATATTGGTTAGATTTATTACAACAACACCGCTGAGAGGCTCCAAAAAGCCGCTAAATAACGATAAAGTTGGCACGTTAGTAGTCCTCTCCCACGTCACCCCTAGATCGTCTTGTTCGTTTGTTTTTGGACACGGAAATGTTTTATTACATAAAATCCTTAACAGTGTCCCCAACACTACAGAGAAAACACTGATCGACGGAAAATCTCGTCAATGGCGGGGAAAGAGTTAAAAAAAAGAAAGAAAAAGAAACAATGGGTTAAACCCTGCTGCTGACTGATGACATGTTGTGACTGATCCAGCAGCCGCAGTTTGACACGCAGCAAACTGATCAAAGCAGTTATTATCGTTTCTATTTATCGGTCAAAATTTTTATTATCGAATTATTGGTATGACGTCATAAATCCCATTATCGGCCGATAATTATCGTGCATCTCTAGTCATGACCTCTGTGAGTCGCTACCTGTTACCCGAATCCTCTCATGCTCTCTGAAGAGATTTAACTTTTAGGGACTGCTCGGCGCAGTTTTCCTGCTTTTCATTCTTGGTTTTTTGACATTTTTGTTTAATCTTGGAATTTCCGTGACTTTTTATTCAATGTCGACATTTTAGAGGAGACTGACTTGACTGGATTGGACAGGTAACTCACACTATTTTATGTTTTTGAAATAACTGAAACAACTTCAAATAAACACATTAACAGAACAATGCAGGAAGTTTAAAGTTTAAGTTTAAGTTAAAAACAAACTTACTGTTGGGAGAGTTTAGGCAACGGCCGGCCAAATGCAACCACGGGCAAGAAGGGAGTAATCACTATAGTTTCAACTGGCAGAGATAAAAATAAAAAAAGTTAGAAATCTCTTGAATCGACTACAAAACACAAATAAATGACATTTTAAAATATATATATATATATATGCAGACGAACCATCTTCAGTGTCGGGGTAGAAGGATGAAAGCTCTGGCTCGGTCTCCGGTACGACTTTCTTCCTGTTCATGCGCTGCTGTAAACGCTGAAACATGCGCTGCTCTCTGATTCGCTGGATGTCCCACCTGAAAAAAAACCCCCAAAACAAAACACACAAGATCAATTAAACAAATAACAGGAGCAAAAAGGGGAAGAACGACTGAGAAAACTCTCCTTACTGCTGGATTAAATTACTAATTATTTGCAGTTTACAGAGTTGACAGACGGCTGGGAAATTTATATTTAGTGTAAAACTTCAATGAATAGCCCGGGGGGCTTTTATTTGCTTAAATCATTAAACTCAACAGACTTATATTTGGGACAGGTGTTTTTTTGGGACAGGCTTTTAACCAGCTATCGTCCACTGTGTGGCCGCCACGCCAGCCTCCCCCGTCGCTTAGGGATACGGACTGTTATTGTCAAGTTCAAAACAAATTAAAACAATTAACATTAAGAAAGAATAAAAATAGTAAATTTAAATAGAATAAGACCTAAGATAAAAATATAAAAGCAATACAAAAACAGAATATAAAGAACACAAAATGTTTGTGCAAAAGGGGCAATGGAGGGATTCTACAGTTGTGCATAAGCTGAAGTTTATATAGTATAATTATATTTCCCTTCATAACTATTATCCCCATGAATGATGACTCTGTCCCATCCAAGTGTCTCTCTAAGCCGTAACACTTACATGATGTTAGAAAAAGTACAGTTATTGTGTTAATCCGACTAAAACTGGACATTTAAAATACATATAAACATGTTAGTCCGACAGAAACCTGTCCAAGTTGAATTTGGACTAACACTCAGATAACGATTGGAAGTCGAGCTTTTCCATCATGTAATCACCTACGTGCTTCTAGTCGCTGCGCCTGCCTCCCATGGTAGTTAGGGACTGCTGGTTATTTATTTCTGAGGGTGGAAGGGATGCTGAAAACAAGTCGGCATTGTTAAAAACATTAAGCACTGACGAGGGACTTGTGTTTTTAATTATGTCTTAGGTGAGGGACGTACGACTTGAAAAGGTAGTCGTTTATATTTATTTTAAATTAAAAACATCACACTGCAGCCGCACCCCTCCTCTGAAAAATAAAGTACAGTCCCACAACATCAAGACAGAAGCTAAGTGATGGACTGCTGTGGACAAAGCTGCAGGAAAACATATTTTAGCCAACTAGAAAAAAAAATCTATATCAGTTGACACTGTATTGAAATATTTCCACAGCTGATCTGTGCAGCGATGGCGCAGCAGCAACTCCAGCGTTTGGTGATTTTGTTACTGCATACGAGCTGAAGAGAATCTCTGCACACCCGAATGCGTGACAGGTGCGTCCGCAGAGGATGCATTTTATAAACAAAGAGAGAAACTCCCACGCAGTGTCCCGCTTACCGCCGACAGTAACACACCTTCATCAGGTGTATCAGGTAAACCCGATGAAGATCTGTCAGACTGAAACGTCGTTTTATTCGTTCAATTAATATGTTTCATTATTTATAGACACCACAAGAGAGAAATAATCACAGACTGGTGGACTGTTGACTGATAAAAGTATTTTTTCCCGATGCCATTTAATGTGTAGAAGAAAGTTAATGATGAGAAATACACGATAACTATGTTTATATTTTATGTTACAAAACAGATGCATTTCTGTAACTTTCACGAGCAAAAAATGAATTAAAATAAAAAATATGACCACAGTGTTGCAGTTACAGCCCTACAATCAACTCATGAAAATTTCTATTTAAATTAGTAAAGCCTCATTGTTCTTAACCTTGATTTATGTTTATTAATACTACTGATTTGTCATACTTGTACATTTTTGTGCTCTGTTCCTGTGAACAGCGAGGTGGAAGATAAATTACTGAATGCGTAGTGGGAGGTGTATTGCCATTGAGTGGGTACTTAGTATGTTGAAAATGGACATAAAAAGACCAAAAATAAAAGTATGTGAGTATGTTGTGAACATCTCTTCTGTGTTATATGTGTTATCTTTATGTTGTATAAATAAAAAGTTCAATAAATAATAAGTAAAGCCGATGTTTGGTACCTTTTCCTTCTCTTCTCATCCAACTCGAGCTTCAAGTGGCGTTTCAGAAACACGCTGTCGTCCAGCGGCTTGACGGGGGACACAAATTCACACGTGTAACTCAACAGTTACATGATTTTTGACTAAATGTGACTTTTTTAAACTCCAGAATTATTAGCGTCTCACCTCGGGGGGGTTAAAGGAGGGGTCCTCCTCCAAAGGCTCTATGTGATTTTCCCTCCAAGACGGGACTATGAGGAGCAAAGAAGGAGGGACAGGAAGTTACTCAGAGACAGTGTGAGGAGGACATTTGATGGATATAGTGATTAAAGATGGGATATAGGTTACGCTTACAAACAATCAGCATATCATGTACTACATGAGGAGTCCACTCACTGGCCACCTCTTCCTCCTTTTTAGGGGAAGTCTCCCGCAGAGGAGACAGAGGAGGTTGGTTCCAGCAGCAGAGGTACATCTCTGTAGTAGACATGAAGGGCAGGTCTTCGATCTGACAGCTCAGCTCGGGCTCCTCTTTGCACGGGAGCATAATGTCCCTTTCTGCCCCTGTCCTCACGGGGACGGTCTTCTCTGGGGTTTCTTTACTGCGCAGCTCTCTTTGATTGGGAGAGCCGGGCTGAATCTCAGACTTCTGGGGGCTGAGCTTGGCGCTTTTGCCCCGGGATTTCTGGACTTTTGCATCTCCAAAGCAGGATTTCCTGCATGTGCAAAGAAAAGAAGAAGACTTTTTAAAGGGAAACCTGAGAGGGGAGGGCAGGTAAGTCTTATGATCAGCTGTGTGCTCTTTGTGGTGGTGGGCGATATGAAAATGCGCAAGTACAGACTTTAGTTTAACAGTCCAAAGCCAGCGAAACACGCCGGCGGCAGAGGAGCAATATCATGGCGCTGGTTAGATGGAGGGAAGTTTACCACAGTTCATTTTCGCATGTTGGGCTGCATTTCTTGTATGAAAGGTGCTATACAAATAAAGTTTATTATTATTATTAGTATTAACACATATTACCCACATTGTTTTAATACACAGCTGGTTGAAAATTTGCAGAGTATCGGTTTTAAGGCACATACGCAAACTCAATGCTGTGTTGACATTATACAAGGTAGATTCATTTTTTAAACTATGAATAAAAAATAATAATAATAATAATAATAACATCTTTTGCTGTCAAAGGAGGAGTTCAGGATTATCACAGTCTGGGGAGTCTGGTGTATCTTTTCCCAGATGTAAGCAGGGTGAACTGATTATTATTATCATTTACCTCTTTTGACCTTTGCCACCCCGACTAAAAGGGAGCGGAGTGGCTGCGTTGGGCTGTGGACTCTCCTCTACATCCAGATCCCACATGTCCTCTTTGTCGGGGGTCCATGGCTCCAGGGGCTGGAAAAGACGCTTGTCACGTGGCGGATCCTTTTTTGTGAGCTGCAGGCGACGCTCCATGCGCTCAATCCGCGCAAGCAGCTGCAAAAAAGACACAAAGACCTTAAATACTTTCAAAATCAACACATTATATAACACAATTTAGGCTAATAAACACATTTACTTACTGTCTCCTTGTCTGCTTTGAGCTCATCTATCTCCTTGTCCTTGGACTGCAGCTGTTGTTGCTGTTGTTCGATGAGGTCCAGTTGAAGGAGGAGGATTTGCCGGAGGCAGTTGGCCTGTGTGTGAGGATTTGCAGGGGTCTTCCTGATGTTCCTCCACTTGCCCTCAGAGGACAGTTCAATGGATGCGGTGCCGAGGACTCCGGGGACGACCCCCTTCACACTGTCATCCGCACCTGCATCTTTGGGGTTATTGTTCACAGCCATCTGAGGGTTATCCATGTTGTCAGCAGAGAGGGGTTTACCTTTCACCGGGGTTCCCTCACCCCCCATTTGTCTGACAGGGGACAATATCCCCACAGTTTTATTTTCTCCTTGAACTGCTTCTGCAACTGTGGTCGGGAGGGAAACTTTACTTGTCATGTAATTCTGCTCTAAGTCCTTGGATTTGCTCGGGATCTCTCCCCTGCGTGCGTTTTGGACATCGATGCAGGACTCCCTTTTGGGTCTCACGGCTCCAAAATGCGTTTTGTCAAAGTCGATGGTGTCAGTGTCCTGCTTGAATCCTGGATTTGGAAACAGCGTGGACCTCAGAGTCATGGCGAGCACAGAGAGCGATCATCCTGCAGCGCCTCGGCGGTGCATTTCAACCACTGAGACCTCCCATCAGCGGCCGCTTTCCTGCAAAATACACACAAATAAAGACATACTCTATCTGCATTTTAAACTGGAATAATCCTGTCTTTTAACTGGGAGTGAAATATGACTGCTAACACTTGCACAACCCGAAGAACTAACGCAGTTCGAGTGTGTGATCCCGGGCATCCTTTTCCTAAAATCACCCGGTTAGAAAACGAAGCTAAGCTACATTAGCACCGCGGCGAGAATACGCGTTAAAACTAGTGATTTTAGGAATATTTGGACTCCGAGGTGCGTCAGGGAGGACAATTTAGCGGTAGGGGTTCAAACAAGGACTCGGGAGTGGCTGTGTAGGACACTCGCAGCAGCCTTCTCCTCCATTTTGGTTCTCGCGAAATCATGAAAAACAATAACAGCTAAGCTAGCAGGCTAACGTTAGCCGGCCGGTTTAAACTACAAAACGCGCGTGAAGAGCGAAGCGGTTTCCACGTCCACGTTATTAAACATTTATTACTCAGCGGATGTGTTTTTATTTATGCGGATTTATTGCGTTTTGAGCTTACCTCGACTGTTATTCAAGTCCACCTGCGGGAGCCTTCATGTTCCCTCCTCAAGACTTGTTTTAAAGCGCCGACTACTGCGCATGCGTAATTTGCTGGATGGCCATTTCTTGTGTTTTGGAGAGAAGAGCGTCACCAGCAGCAGAGGGACACACTGTCCACAGAGGACACACTGTCCACTCTGTCCTCACACTGGTTACAATGTCCACAGAGGATACGCTGTCCACTCTATCCTCACAATGTTTACACTGTCCACAGAGGATACACACTGTCCACACATTGTCCACAGAGGACACACTGGCCACAGAGGATAGACACTGTCCACACATTGTCCACAGAGGACACACTGTCCACAGAGGATAGACACTGTCCACACTATCCTATCACTGTTTACACTGTCCATACACTGTCCACACAGGACACACTGTCCTCACACATTGTATACACTGTCCACACACTGTCCACATGGGACACACTCTGCCCACGCACTGTCCACAGAGGACACACCGTCCACAGAGGATACACACTGTCCACAAAGGATACACTGTCCTCACACATTGTATACACTGTCCACACAGGACAACTCTGCCCACACACTGTCCACTCTGTCCACAGAGGACACACTGTCCACAGAGGATACACACTGTCCACACAGGATACACTGTCCTCACACATTGTATACATTGTCCACATACTGCCCACACACTGTCCACTCTGTCCACAGAGGATACACACTGTCCTCACACTGTCCACAGAGAACACACAGATTTAGATTAGCTGATGGACACCAAGCTGTTGCATCACACACACACACACACACACACACACACACACACACACACACACACACACACACACACACACACACACACACACACACACACACACACGTCCCCAGAAATTTGTGTCATTTTTTTGGAAGAACTAAATCAAGTTTTGTTTTTATTTTTTATTCATTGGAGACGTCTGTCCCTGAAATAAGCTTCTGTCAAACGTGCTGATACTGAGCATTTAGGCTACACTCTTCCCCTCGTGTGTTATCAACAAACCATTAGCTTTTAATATGCAACTAAAGAAAAGTGACACTTCTCTGGATGTTTAATGCTCAGTGAATATTTTCTTGTGGGCACTAAAATAATTATAAACCAGTTCACTCTCCAATTTAATCACAGTGCTGATCTCATTAGTACACCTGCAGGTATGTTTCATTATTAATGTGCTGGAACTAAAATGTTTTTTTAGCTTCTGTGTCACATATTACCTCTGAGAAAATTGTAAATAAGCCCATTTTCTGAAGCTAAACCATCAGGGTAAGCAAGTTATTAAGCATTTTTTATTGCTGTTTTTTAAAATCCCTATTTAAATGTAAGAAAATGTGTCTTGGTTGAAGGAAATATTGTCAATGCAGTCAAAATCAGGACAGCACTCCTATTATGGATTTTTAAAAATCATTTTTACAGTTATTATTATTATTGTCACAAGGACGTTTTAGACCAGACAACCGTCTTTATTCAGCAATAATACAAAGAAAAGTCCAAATAAAGAAAACACCTACAGTACATCCCAGCGGAGGGAACCAGTATTTTAAAAGCTCAGAATCACAGTAATATTGATAAATAACAAAAACAATAACCATAAATAATAATACAATTAAAATAAAAATAACATTATTATTATTACTACTATTTTTTAATTATCAGTAATATCAAGATACAATAAAATAAAAACAAATTTAAAATCAAATATAAATGACTACTTTTTTCAACTAAAAAAATTGAAATGAGAAAAAATGAAAACAAAAATGAAATAAAATGTATACTAAATGAAAGAATACAGTGATACAATATTTTAATAAACTTGAAAACGAAAATATAAAAATATTTTGGTTTATGAAAATAACCCAAACATCTAAAGTTTCTTTATTTTATATTTTTGTATTATTTTTTATTTATTTTCCTATGTTTTTTTACTCTTTAGCTTTTATGATTTATTCCGCTGCAGTTCCCACACTGACCTGCGTTATCCGCCAAGACTCTAGGGGGCGGTGTAGCAGTGCGTGTTGACGTCACCGAGGAGGGAGAACTTCACTTCCGTGTAATCAAAATGGAAACAGTGCTAAAGTAGCTTTAAAATAGCATCAATCTTGTTATTTTTCCGGACTTTTGTGCATTTTCCAGCACTTTTCGAGTTCACTTTAATAGCAGGCTGCTCGCGTGAAAGCTAACGTTGTCGAAGAAGTTCGTATTTAGGGGAAAATTCCAACTAAAGTGACCAAAACAAGAAATATCCTCGAAGCTAACATTAGCTCAGTTTAACCTAAGCTAAACACAACCTTAAAATCAGCTTGCCTTACACTTTTCTGCGATAAAATCGGTCAAATTATTCATTATCTATTTAAAGTTTGGACCGGACGACAGCAGGATGCATCGGAGAGGAGTCGGTGCGGGAGCTATCGCCAAAAAGAAGCTCGCAGAGGTAAAGATACACTTTTTTTTAAACATTTGAGTTTAAGGTTAGCTATTTTATTTAGAAACGCACTGTAATGTCTATAATGTGCTCTTTTTGTTTTATTTAGGCCAAATATAAAGAAAGAGGAACTGTTCTTGCAGAGGACCAAATTGTCCAGGTGAGTTCTTGTGTCAATATAATTCCTTTATTTAAATAGATTTAAAAAGAAACAACGACAACTTTTATTTTTTTATATATAAATAAATAATAATATATTTTTGTATATATAAAGATATTTACACTGGTGCAAAGTGCATTTGATCAGTAATATACTAAAGTGTAATTTTGAGGTACTTATACTTGAGTATTTACATTTTATGCTACTTTTTTTTTTTTTACTTCTGCCCCACTGTAACTCAGATATTGTGCTGGTTACCTCACTATATTTATCTGACATCATCAGTTACTATGCCGATTAATAATATTAAAATAAATGTAAAGAATATCATGGATTATGGTGTTATAGTACGGATTAAACTACCCTTTTACCAGGTGCAACATTAAAGTGACACTGAAACAAGAAGATTAATGCTTCAATTATTATCATCCAATAACAATAACTGTATTGTTCTAAAATGGGGCATTCTGCATAATCAGTAATATGTTTTCTCATTAAAATTTTATGTCACTTTTTTTTACACTTAAAATGTCACCTATGCTCATCAAATCAAATGTCATATATATGTGTATATATACCAAAAAAAGATACATAAAAATCTTTAAAATATACTAAATAGAAATACATAAATAATACAAAAAATAATAATAACAATAAAACATGCAAAATAAATGCTCATCTGTCCACTTCGCAACATATTTCTCAGATTTGTTCATACGATGGAACTATTCGTACTCTCTCTTGATGGTAGTACCTTTGTGCTTTTATGTAAATAACATTTAGATTGCAGGACTTTTACTTGTAACAGGATATTTCAACAATTTAATATTGTTACTTTTACTGAAGTTAAAGGTTTGAGAACTTGGACATGTTGCCTTCATGCTCATTTGTAAATCTTAAATGAAGTTAATATTGTTTATGCACTACTGGTATTTAACATATCAAACTAGACATTTTAATTACTGCAGTAAGAGGGATGCGAGCAGTTAAACATTGCTTGTTGACACCAGTAATTCCAGTCAGTTAAACTTATTCTTTATTTTTTTATTATGTTATGCAGTTGTCTTAATTTAGTGAAAATGTTGTCGTAATAATCCGGCACAAATATTTATTTTCCCAAGAAATATTTTTTGCTCTTAATTTTGTGAGTTGTTGTCATGTTGACTCAGAGAAAAGTGCCGCACATTTCAGTGGTATTTAAAACCAGAATACATATTTTCTATACATTCGCTGCGTTCAGTTACAAATCTATATTTGCCGTATACTGTATATACATTTTGTATGCAGATTTTTCCTCAGCTGTTATTGTTTTTCTGCCAGATGTCGAAGCAGTTGGAGACCTTCAAGTCCAACCTGGAGGAGTTTGCCAGCAAACATAAACAAGAAATCCGAAAGAATCCTCAGTTCAGGGTTCAGTTTCAGGAGATGTGCGCCACCATCGGAGTCGACCCACTCGCCTGTAAGAAACATTTGGAATATAAACTGGAAAAAAAATAAATTAAAAGAAACAGCCTGGGAGAAATGTGTTTTAATCATATGTTTTAAATTTGAAAATCTCTTCACGTTGCATTCAATATAAGATAAATATTGGGACATACATTCATGAATATTTAGGAATGCCCTAAAATCTCAAAATTCTGCAGTAATATTCCTCAGAGCAACAAATTTGAACTAAAAATAACCAAAGATTCAAGCCTCTTTGTGCTTAGACTGGCATCTAACACACTGTCCCTGAGTAAATCTGGCTTCAAACTGTGCAACAAACTCCTTCTGCTGGCTACGAGATTTATGTCAACGCAGTGGATAATTGACAAACTTCCCTCAGTCACGCAAGCAGTAGAAAGACTAACGGCAGGAGTGAAGAGGGATGAAGATCGTTTTTGAGAAAAGTTGGTCACATTTCTTAATGTACCTGCCTCTTTGAGTAAAGATTGGATTTTTCCCTTTATTTTCTCTTTGTTGTCATTATTTTATTTCATTTTATTTTATTATTTGTCTGTTAGTTAGAATGTGGAGAGAGATTTAATTTTTATTCTTTTTTATTTCACAGCTGGAAAAGGTTTTTGGTCTGAGATGCTCGGCGTCGGTGACTTCTATTATGAGCTCGGTGTACAGATTATCGAAGTGTGTCTGGCCCTGAAACACAGAAATGGAGGTTTGTCATTTCTCTGGAAATCACGATAATCAACATGTTTGTCGGGTAACGAGTCGACAAAAATGTCTTTGATCAGAGGCAACTGAGTCCGTCTCGATCTGAACTTCATATATTCTGCATGATAATTCAGTAACACCTGCATGATAAATAATCGTTTTTGGCTTTTAAATGTTGATGTTGATGGTCTTTCAGGGCTCATTACTTTGGATGAACTCCATCAGAGAGTGCTGAAGGGAAGAGGTAAATACGCTCAGGATGTGAGCCAGTAAGTGTCACTAATTTCAATATTTCGTGTATCAGAGAACATAATATTTGGATCATTTCGTGCCCATGTGTCAGTCCTTAGTTATGTGATTTATTGAAGTCGTTAAAAACGTGCTTCCCAGAGACGACTTGATGAGAGCCATAAAGAAACTGAAGGTGATGGGTAACGGTTTCGGGATGATTCCTGTCGGCGGTTCTTACCTGGTGCAGTCGGTCCCAGCAGAGCTCAACATGGACCACACTGTCGTCCTGCAGCTGGCTGAGGTAACACGCAACTAAATTATCCCGAAAAAGAGCTCCCACTGTTGTTTTTTCACTGACATTTTCTGTTCCTGGAGGTCTTTTCAGTAGAAACCCCTTTTTCAGACATTCACTAGAAATGTAAAATGGCCAACACATATGCGCTCACTGTTTCAGGGATAAAATAAATTTAACTCACAACAAGTTTTAAGGTTTACCACTTGATGTCGCTGTGTGCCAACTTACTGCTGCTGCCCTCCACCTGTTGTGCCACCATGGTGAGGAGGAGAGGAGGCTCTTCCCCATGTAGAAACACATATGCACCGAACCTGAGAGGTGACATGGATGTGTGTTTTTTATTTGTTATTTTTTAAAATGCTCTGAAATTACTAAATCAAGCCCACAAGATTTATTCGTATTTTTCTTGCGCATTTTAAAAGACAGAAACAGCCTTTAAGTTACAAGATAGAAGCTGCAATCACTGTCATTTTATGTGATGTATTGGTCTTTTAAATGAATATAAACTGGTAAAAAGCACTGGAGTGGTTACGGTCCATCAATTGCAACTCTTAAGAATAAAATCATTATTATAAGTCATTTTGAAGCCAAAACAGCCTTCAGTTACAACATAGGAGTGGCAATCACTTTTTGGCAGGTTGAAAAAGTGCATTTTATGTGTAGAATTGGCTCTTTAAAGACATTTAAACAGGTAAACGGGACTGTATGGGCTATAATCTTTCAAATATGATCAATATGAATTAAATTAAGTCATTCTGAGGCAGGAACAGCCTTTCAGTGACAACATAGGAACGTCAATCACTTGAAAAAGGGTTCAGAAAGTGCATTTTATGTGTAAAATTGGCTCTTTAAAGACATTGAAACAGGTTAAAGGGACTGCGTGGGCTATAATCTGTCAAATATGCTTAATATGAATGAAATCAAGTCATTCTGAGGCAGAAACAGCCTTTCAGTTACAACATAGGAGCGGAAATCACTTTTTGTCAGGTTGAAAAAATGCATTTTATGTGTTGTATTATTAATTCGTGCACAGGCTTTAAAAAAACCAAAAACATATCCACTTCACCTCCTGGGCTCTGTACATATGTATATAAATATCAGTGTTTCCTCCTCCCTCTTACCACCAGGTACCAAAAGTCATTATTTTAACAGAGAGACGTAGACAGAAATGTTTACATGTTTTATTTCTGAAAAGGGAGTTTAATCCTAAAAAAGAGATCATGGCTGTCGTGCAGAGTGAAATCTGTTTGTGTTTTTTTTGTTTATTTGTAGAAAAAGGGCTTCGTCACAGTGAGCGAGATCAAGGACAGCCTGAAGTGGGAGAAGGAGCGGGCTTGTCACGTCCTGGTGAGTGAACAGAAAGCAGCTCGTTTCAGGTCACTGTTTGTGACAGTTTGACTCTTAGACAGTTTCTCTGCAGCTCTAAAACATCTTCAAAAAAACATTCAATGATTACAAGTCTCCAATTTCGGTTATAAAAGTCTAAAATAATTTCTCTTGTTTGGAGACGTTTCACATCTAGAAAGTTCAATAAAAAGTGACCTCAGTTAGCTACAGTAATTATTAAGGTCTTTTTGTAATAATGGGCAAGTTACACTTTTAAAAACATTAATGAATTTATCATTAAAATTGGTCAATCCCTCAATCAAATCTCTGCTGCTTATCCTGGGTCAGGATAAGCAGCAGCATTTAATTTATTATATCAACAGGGACCATTTAGGGTCGATAACTGAATAATAGTTTTAAATGTTTTTCAAGCAAAAATGCCCAAATTCTCTGTTTTCAGCTCCTTAATTGAGTAAATTTGCTGTTTTTTTTGTCATGTACGACTGCAAATCAAATATTTTGACTTTTGATGGCATCACTTTGAGCTCTGACAATTTATGAATGGCATTTTCACTGTTTTTTTTAGGGCTGCAAACAACAGTTATTCTCTTATTTTAAAATAGTGTGGCCATTAACTTTTTAGTTACTTGTTTTGTAAGCATGCACTGTGAAATTTTCCGGAGCCCAACGTGACTTCTTCAATTTCTCCCAAAATCCAAAGTTTGTTTGATTAAGAAAAGTATGAAATTCTCACATTTAAAGAGCAAAAACCAGCAAATGTTGGTCCAAAATGATTATTCCATTACCAAAATAGTTGCCAATTTATTTTTTGTTGATCAGTCAACTGTTATTTACAGTTGGTTTTTTTTTTTAAATAATGTGGCCGTGTGTAATTTCCCAGAGCTTAATTTTTTTTAATCTGACCAACAGTCCCAAAATTCAAAGATAGTCAGTTTATGTATGATAAAGAGAAGCTTTGATGCTTGGAAAAAATGAAATAATAATAATAAATAATTCAAAGCCATTTTGTCCTATTCCATTATACTTTTACACTTACATTAGACGGCAGAGAAAAGGTATTTAATTGTGTTCTGTGTGGTATCAATCGGGTTGGTGAACTCGGCAGAATCACCGTTGACCTTTGCTCTTATTTCCAGGATCACCTGCTGAAGGAGGGCTTGGCCTGGTTGGACTCTCAGGCAGCTGGCGAGGCTCAGTACTGGCTGCCCGCTCTCTTCTCTGAGCTCACCTCCCGTGACGTCACGCCAGAGGAGGCCAATCAGATGACGCCTTAGGACCTCCAGCTGGCGACAGCATTAGAGACATGTTGGTAAACAAAATGTGCCAAAAAAGGTTTGGAGGGCTCATGTGACGGCGTTGGCTGGGCAAACTCCCTCTGAGATCATTTTGTGGACACGAGGAGGGACAACCGTCCTCAGCGGCTTCTGTGCAGCGAGTGCACGCGCGTTATCGACACCACGCTGCGTATGAGCGTCGTGTTGCAGGTGTCACGGTTTATGGATGGTTATGGGTCGACGTACACAAGAACTGATAAAATGTTCATGTATAAATAATAACTTTTAAAAGAATCAATCAGCATTGAGATTTTTATTATATCAGCAGGAGCATTTAAATGCACGTACATTCATTTGATTTCATCATTTACATAAATTGTCACGTCGCTCGTCCACATTTTATTCCTTCACACACACTTTAAAATCAGCGGAAATTAAGAGTTAAATAAACACTTACAGCAGATCATCAACTTCATCTGAATGAAAAATTACACTGGATATAGAATTGTAGTTAGTACATTCAATTTTAAATGTAATGTGCAAAATATTTTAAATTCATCTACTTATAGGAGCATTATTTGGTTTAAGCATGTTTTAGACTTTTTACTACAAATCACACGTTCCTCCCTGCTGTTTATGTTCCAAAGCATACGGCAAGTTTTTATTTTTACATAATTGTCAGTAATTTTAGTGCATATGAAAATCAGTCGTCAGTTTCTTTTTTTAGTTGAAATCATAAGTTTTCTGATGACAGTCAGTACTTTTACAGTATAGATTGAAAGGAATCCAAATTAGATGATACCAATAGCTGATATCGAATGTCGGGTTGCATTCATGATCTTATTTCTTTTTTTGGTGATAATTCCTGATTTAAAAATCTGCACATCGAGATGACTAAAGAAGAAAGAAACAGAGTCCGCAGACTAGACTGTTCTGCCATAAATATTTATTTAATATGCCAAATGTATCTTTCAACATGAAACACGGCCTTTTTCAAATCTGAAAGTTAGATGATCGACTGCAAATGCTGACGTTTCTTCAGTGAAATACATAGAAAACAATGAACATATTATCATTATCTTGTTCATTTGTCAAGTATATATGTGTTCTCTTCTGATCTGTGTGACATAAATGCAAGAGAATTTCAGTAAATTTCACCATTTATTCGGAGATTTTCCCACAAAACAACAAGAAAAAACGATTCATGGTATCCTACTTTCTATGTTTTTGAATTTTTAAGACTTTTGAAAGATTTATTTATATTAGGGCCTCATTTTTATATTACTGAATTCCATGAATTTTAAAAAATTTAAGGAGCTGCAGAAACTCTGATAAAAAGGACAAATTAATATTTGAATTCAACAGCAAACTTTATTGTTTAGAATATGTCTGCTGGTTTACAACAGGCAACATTTAATATTTTTGTACTTCAATACAGAAACACTGAATGTACAAAAAGTATTCAAACGATGCTCAGTTGCGTGATTGTTGACTTTTAAATAATGCATTAACGTGCAGTGATGAGAAACTGTTTGACCAAAATAAACAAGAACACGATGTTCACTGCGATGGGTTAAATTACTCAGCCGGCTTTACGTCTCTGCCAGCTGATTCTTTCTGCATGATGGACACTAACAGCTGGAAAAAAAGGCTAAAACTCTTGCGTATGCTTTGGAAAATAGTCAACAGGAAGATAAATTTGCAGTGAAAATGTGCAAAAGTATCGGTATGGTCCTTTTACATATGACCACCCGACTTATAAGACTGTTTTTTTTTTTGTTTTTTGTTTCTGCAGGCGTATAATAATAAAGCGCTCTCACACGTCGTGTCCGTAGACGTGATCCTCGAACGCGGACTGCTCCATGTTGTCGCAGATCATCGGGCAGAAGGGACACAGTCGGTGACTCTGCTCGTGCTGCGCCAGCTCCTCCGGGGTTATGTAGGGGAAACTCTCCTGGCAGTGACGGCACACCAGACACTGCCAGAAGACAGAAATAGAGATCAGAGGAGGTAACAGAATAGGGAGCGGATTATGCTTTAAGTCCTCCTTCGAAAATAAACGGTAAACAGCCGCGTCACCGGGGCTCATGAGGGTATCATGAGTGGAGGAGGGAGGTTTTGGAGTTGAGAGTTTTCTCGAGTTCAGCTTCTTTAAGCTTGATTTGTTTATTTCAGTTCTAGGTTGTGTTAAAATAATAATAATAACTTAATTTATATAGCACCTTTAAAAACAGTTGTTTACAAAGTGTCAACAAGATTACAGCACTAAAAGGAATAAAAGTGATACGGCCGGCAGATCTCAAACGGCAGTTAAAGAACTGAATTAATTTGAGAAAATTGAAGAATAAAAGCAGTAAAAGGCAATAAAAATAATATAAGACGTAGTGTAAGAAGACGACAACACATCAGAGGGAATAAAAGAAAGATAAGTAGATACAAAGAGATAAATAGTAAATAAATGAGCAAGTAAATAAAAAAAGTTAAGAACAGGAACTTTAGAAGGATAAGGAGTGGATAAAAAGAGAGTGAGTGACAAAATAAATGAACAGATTGAAAGAGATTAAAGATGGATAAATAAATAGTGATTCAATCACATAAAAGCACGTCTGTAAAAGTGAGTTTTAAGCGGTCATTTAAAAGATGTCACTGATTCTGCAGCCTTGTCTCCTCAGGCAGATCGTTCCAGTTCTGCTACAAGTTTCCATTTTCTACTATTTTTACATGTTTTCATTGTGTAAAAGAAATATGGAAAGGATTTCTTAGCAAACGCTTTGATTGGAAAGATTAGAAAAGAAAATCATACATGCATGAGCAGCTGTGGCTCACTGACAGCATGTTTGGAGTGACAGTTTTTGACTCACCTCCTCTTCTCGTTCTGGAACTCCCCCTGCAAGGAAAGCACAATCAGTTAACGTCACGTTAATCAAAACAATTCATATTTTTTATCTAGGACTGTAGCTATATGTTTGTTTTTATTATTAGTGACTCCTGATTATGAAAAAAATAAGAAATTTGTTGGGAGGGTCAAGAAGCCAGAGAGATCAAAAATTAAACAAAAAAAGAAGAAAAAAAACCCAAACTACGCTAACAAAATTTAGAAAAATAAATAATAATAATAAATAATGAAAAATTCAATAAATAGATGCAAAAAATTGGGGAAAAAACACAATACAAATGTTTACACATTAAGCAAAACATTTTTTTCTAGGATTGTAGCTAATGTTAGTTTTTATTATTAGTGACTCCTGATAATGAAAAAAATAAGAACTTTGAAAGGATAAGTCAAGAAGCCAGAAAAACAACATTAAACAGAAAAAAACCAAAAAACTAAGCTAACGTAATTTAGAAAAATAAAGAATAAATAAATAACTACAAGCAAACAAAACCTAACCAATCAGTAGTCAACAACACAACAAAAACGTTTGCTGTGTGAATCCAACAATTGAAAAATGCAGACACTTCATCCCAATAATTATATAAAAAAACAAAAAAACAAAGCAGTCCTACACGCTGTTTTGGGTCTAATTCAGGAAACATGCTGAAGCTTCTGTTGTATAAACAGTGAGACAAAATATTTGGCGGTTGCTGCTTTTATGTCGTCTCACAGTTTATATCGTCATACGATTACGTGATTTAACCGAGTCATTGTTTCTGGAAAAGACATCTTCCATCAAAGTATATTCCCTGAAGCTCTGCAATCAAAAATCCATTCAGCTCCATCATCTCACATATGTGAAAATCTCAGGTAAGAAAATATTTACACCACTAAAGGGAAGAGGGAAAATGTTTTGGGTTTTATTTTGTAATTTGAGTGAACCAGCCCTTATGCTGCACGAAAATCATACTGAGAATTATCTTTTTTTCTGCTTTTAAAACAGCAAAAAGTCCAAAGTGGGACTTTAAATTTGATTTAAAATATCTTTCACATAACAGAGATGATGTCTTAATGTCTCGATGTCTAAACCCTTTGAAGCCTGAGCAAATTTGCTTGATTTCTTCCAAAAAACATGGAGAGAAGGCAACTTAACAACTGATCCAAAAATCATAAAGGATGTACTAAAAAGTTAAACAAAAATCACAGGAATATGAGTGAAATCCCCACCAAAATAGAAAAGTAAAAGAATGAAAAAAAAGTGCTAAAATTAAATAATTATATATTTTACTGTACTTACTTGACATATATAACAATCACAAATATTAATATGTCTGTATATATTTCTCCAGTTCTTTGATAATTTCTTTAATGATTCTCCTACTGTTCTTTTTTATTTATTTATTTTTATTTTTGTCCTTTTACTGTTTTTTTTTTTTTTGGTTTTTTTTTGCTTATTTGCAGGACATTTTATGCCAAGCTGCTGACTGCTTCTTTTTCCCATGTGTTCACAAAACAAAACAAAATTAAATAAATTTGCTCATGTTTCAGTTCAGGTTTAAATGCTTATGTCAGTCCAGGTGTTAAAGGGTTAATTGTGAACCTAATGGAAATGGACTTGAACCATGATGTTTTTTCTACCCCATTTTTCCCTTTTCCTTCTTCTTACTATTATTTATTAATGTATTTCTTTATTTTATTAATATACTTTTTTAATGTATCCTTGTGTGCTTTTTCTTATTTACCTGCTAATTATTACCTTTGAGCACTTGAATTTGTGGTGATTTATTAATCACTAAAACAGGCTTTAAGTAAAGTTTTTGTAACTCTTTTTTTTGTAAATCTGGCTGCAAATGGGGAAAAAAAAATTAAAAGTAATTTCTGTGACTCACTTATGCTCTCATACAGGCTCTCGGCCTGTTCAGGTGCGTCCTGCTGTTGCTGGTTTTGGGTGGCAGCTGGTGACGTGCTCTCAGGCTGAATGTGCGGCGAATCGACGGGGGAAGCCGCTTGGAGTTCGTCGCAAATTCTGCGCAGCCCCTCGATATCTTTCGTGAGACTCTGACGGGATAAATGCCGTTTAATAAAGTGAATCTCCATGTGTGTTGATGAGTAAAGACGGCGTTTTGTGTAAACGTACCTCGACTTCTCTGGTGAGCTCTTCTCTCTCGTGTGTCATCAGCAGCATCATGCGGTCCTTCTCCTCGATGACGCCGTCTTTATCTGCGATCGCTTCATGCGCCTCTCTGAGCAGCAGCTGAAAAAGAATGAAACAAGCCACAGCTTTTAATAGGTGATTTAGCTTAAACCTTTTATTTTGTGTGTCCTTCACGTAATCTGACTGCTTTTACATTTTGCTGATATTCTCTCCGTCTTCCCCTTTTTGTAACTTCTGTGTTAAAAAGTGTTACATAATCAAAGCTGCTGAAAGAGAATGATGGAAAACAAACTGTTTCTTTTGTGGGCTGTACACTTTAATCTGATTTTACATTTTGTTTTCTGTCTCATCTTCTCTCCGTCTTCCCTTTTTCTCCTTTTTGTAACCTCTGTGTTGAAAACAAAGCTGCTTGGGTGTGCACAGGGGCGTTGTCGTGTTGAAACAGGAAAGAGCTTTTCCACAAACGGTTGGGATCTCACTGTACTCTATAAAGCAGTACCACTGTGTGCTGCAGTGTTAAGATTTCCCTTCAAAGTAGCAAAAACTGCCCAGACATGTATTAAAGTTGTAACAATCGTAAATTTAAACCACATATCTAAAGTTCACCTCTAGTTTGCCACTTTTCCGCTCTGCCTCTTCACACGCAGAGATCACCCTCTCCAGCTGGTCTCTGGCCTGCTGCAGATGTCTTTCCAGGTATTCAGTCTGGTTCTTGGTGGTTTTGGCGTCCTCTCTCTCGGCCGCCAGCTTCGCCTGAGCTTCATGTAGCTGGCTGACAAGAGTCTGACACCTCACCTGAAGAGGACAGTAAGTTTTCAGCACCAAGGGAAGCTCATGTCAGTGTTGTTCCTATTTAAAATAATTTAACCCTCTTTTTTCCTTTACCTTTAGATCGTCATCTGGACAGTTCTGCACCGCCTCCTGCTGCGACAGCCGCCTACACAACTCCTGGTTCTCGCGCTTCACGTCGTCTACGTTGTGTGCGATGCTTTGCAGCTTCTGCAGCTCGGCAGAGAGCCTCTCCTTCTCCTTCTCACTGCTCTGAAGGTCAACCTGACGGAGGTAAAGCACACACAGGAACAAAACTTCTGATCTGGACCAAAACGCTCTTTACTGGACACAAAAGATCCTGTCAGTGCAAAAATGACAGTATTTTTTATAAAGTTTTAAAGGACTAGGCTGTTAATGCTCTCTATATTTTTTTTTTATAGTCGTTAAAACCCTTAAACAACCCAAACTAACAGCAAATGTATCTAAAAATGAGTATTGTGTGTGTGTATCAGAGCTTAATTAATCTAGATTTTTGTGTAAAACAGCTCCATGGTTGTCCAAAAGAATATTACAAACACATCACTGATGTATTTCTTCATTACCATGAACATACACGTTGTAGTTTATTTTTATTCGATGACACAAACACCATCCTGCTGGCAAAAGTACTCAATAGAGCATCAAACTTTGATTAATCCGCTGCTAAAAATAGTCCCTAACACATGCACTATTTCCTCCTGTTTCATTGACATTTGGAAAAAAACTACGACACCCAAATGTTCTTATTTATGTGACAGTGAAGTTCAGTTTTCATAGATTTACCTGAAGAAGCTGTATGCTGTCTTTTGTTTTGAGCAGTTCCCTTTCTTGTTCTCTGAGTTTGGAATTTAGCCTGACAAAAAAAACAGCTGTTAGTGGCCAAAGAAATTTAACAGGTTTTAAAGGGTTAACCATGAAAACGGATCAAAACGTGCAGGCTTGACTCACTTGGCAATCTCCGAACTCTGAGCATCAACCTTCCCCTTCAGCTCCTCACGCTCCTCTTTGAGCAGGTTGATCTTCATCACAGCTCTGTCGTATTTCTGAAAAAATTCAACAAAAAATGTAAAATACGAGATTCTGTCAGAGCCTTTCGGGGTTAAAGAGGTGACTTTATCTTACTTCATTTTGTGCTGATTCTCCCTCTAATCTCAAGCTTTGACTCCGTTGTTTCTGCTCATGCTGCTGTAAATCCATCTGCTTTGTCTTTTGGGTCAACAGCTCCTCCTGGTAGTCACATCAAAGTTAGATTTCACAATTAAACTTTGGTCTAAAATTTAGATTTCACACTGGGACTGTAGACAAACCTTTAAGTTGTCCGTCTCTTTCTGCTGCTGCTGTAAAGTGCTCTTCAAGTTTTCATTTTGCTCCTTGATTTGATCCATTTCTTTGACCAGTTGACTCATTTCTTTCTCCTTCTGCTCATTCTGCCCCTGCAGAAATAAATCGCACCGTGTCAAATATCAAAGTTCAAATCCCAATTTAACGATTTTCTCTCTCATTGTGCAATGAGCAAATGTGATCACTCGCTTTCAGCAGACCTTCAAGCTGGCGGCTTCTTGCTGATTCTTCTGCAGGTCGTTTTTTAAGGTTTCGTTTTCCTCTTTCATCTGATTCAACTCTTTCTGCAGTTCGGCTTTCTCGCGTACGCTCTGTTCGACCTGCTCCTGGGTTCAAAAAAACACAACATAAAATGAATAGAAAGCTATTTACTTCTGCCGTCATACTGCTTCATTACATATAAACACTTGTATCTTTTCCCAAAGCTTTACAATCAATCAGAAACCCTGCTGCAAATTTAAAATACAAGCTGATTATTAAATATTTCCACAAGTCATTTATCGTCACAGCTGTTTAAAAACAGTCTCTTGCTTTCGCTCCGTATCTGTCCTTTGCACTGATACCTGTGTTGTAATAACGAGGAGGTCATCGTCCGGGCTGCTCTCCATGCTTTGCTCCACCGGGTTTTTGAAACAGAACGGCGTGCTGGCTCCTCGCACTTGACCCGTACTGTCAACGTAGCAGAACTGGTAAAACTCGATCTCATCTTTAGGCAGGTAGTACTCTGAGGGGACAGGAACGATTCAATTATTCTTCTGCAGGGCTCATTGATGATCAACCATTTTATTTGATGTATAAAATGTGAGAGAATAGTGAAGAGGTCCAGTTACTATATCTTAAAAACACATTTTATGTATTAAAATTGAAAAAAAAATATTCAATTTGGGCCAAAGGTGTACATGGGAGATATGCCCATTCCCAAAATAAACATTAAGGGTCAAAAGATAAGCAAAAATAGAGTTCTGTTATACAACATTGTGTTTACTGTTTTTTTGGCACTCCTGTAATGTTTGCTGTGTTCACGTGAAACACTGCATGCAACTCTTTGGGGCCAAAAATTAAACTAACCGAGAGAGAAAATGAACAGTTCAGGGCCACACGGGGCTGTAACCTGCTATGACAGGTCATAAACAGACATTACTTAATTCTACGGGGTCACGAGCCAAAAAGTTTAGAAACCACTGATCTAGAAGACCTTGAAACTGCTGGACATGGATCACCCAAAAAAAAGTGTGACTCTTAAGTTTGCATCGAGAATGTGACTGCAGCAGATATGATGTCAACAACGCCGAGCCAGAGGATTAAATGTCATAGAAGCTCATTAAAAACAGATTTAAGAGCTCGAGGGTTAAATTATGCCGAAACTGTTTTCACATTTCACACTCCGAGTGTTCGGAAACATCTGACGGTGAGCGGGCATTATAAACATGACGAAGCATTTCCAGCCTGCAGTAAAAGTAAAACTATTTCTTACCCTTAAAAACAACCTGCCCGGTTGCGTCCTGACCGACCACATCCACGCTCGGCTCCACCCACACAAAGGTGTGATAATCCTTTGTTGTGCTCCAACCGACCTGGACACGAAAAGTTGGTCAAAAGATTCCTAAAAGCATCACACTGACGGCGGTGGAAGAAGTAAATTGATGCATTACATAAAGTACTAATACCACACTGTGAAAATATTCCACTGCAAGAAGTAGTCCTGCATTCAAAGCCTTAGTTAACCCTTTAAAACTTGTAATAAGTTCAATGTTCTTGTGCTGCTTTCACATGAATTTTACATGCATTTAAACCTTTGAGCCATGACAAAATTGTTTTTTGTTTTTTTTTTAACATGGGTAACAAGGTATTGGGCAACTTGGCAAGAAATGTTCCACAAATGAGAGAGACAGAGATGAAGAGAAAATATAAGAAGATAATAATGTAAGAAAAAAAGGGAACAATGTCCAAAAACTATATTTAATAATAATAGTAATAATAATAATACATTTTATTTATAAAGTGCCTTTAAAGGAACTCAAAGCCTCTGTGTAAAAGTTATAAAGCAGCATAAACATAACACACAAATCCACAGCAATAATAATAATAAGAATCATAATAATAATTATTATTATTTGCTTTTGGCTTTTATTCTTTTTACTGTTTTAACTTTCAACTGTATGTTTTTATCTAGTTGACTTTCATTTTATTCTCATAACCAACTGTCCACACTATTTTTTTTTTTAATTTAATTTTTAATTTGTAACCCTTTGAACCCTGAGCACACTGGTTTAAATTCTTTCTAAAAGGTGGCTAGAAAACTACCTAAATAGTTTTATACCTAATAGTTTTTAAAAAGAGGGTTAGATTATCAGAAAATTTGAGAAAAAGCCCAAAACATGGAAGATATCCAAAAAACTGCATTTAAAGTTATGACAATTTTATCGTCTTATTTTGTTTTTTGTTGTTGTTTGTTTGTTTTTACAGAAAGAAAGAAAATAAATAGCCTGCATATCTTTAATTTTAATACTTTTTGGCTGATTTACCTATATGTTTTTATTTTTACCTTTTTTTTCCTTTGTGCTCATTTTCAGGTAATTTTCTTGAAACTTTTCAACTGTTTTTTTGTTGCTAATTTTGGGCCATGCCTTACAGGGAAAAAAAAAACTACATATCTTCACATTTTGGGGTGTTTTTTCGTTGTTTTTTTGTTTGTTTGTTTTTACTTTTTTGCGTTTGTGCTTATTTCCAGGTTGTTTTTTTGGCCTCTTTTTTAAAGGTGCTAAAAATACATTATTAGCTATACAGTACTTGATTAAATGTGCATATTGCGTTCTCAGATATTAAAGCAGATGTAGTTTCCTCACCTTAAAGATGCCCACCCAGTCCCTTCGGTTTGGCTGGAAGGCAGCGGACAGGCTGTAGCAGCAGGTGATGGGGGTCGCAGGCGGGTATGAGTGCGGGGTGTCCGTGAACGCCACCTGGGAGAAGGTGCACGCTGCGGGGTCAGCAGCCTCTGCGGGGCTCGCCATGCTGAACTACATCCAGTAAACATATAAA
Organism: Plectropomus leopardus; assembly: GCF_026936395.1. Taxonomy (NCBI): domain Eukaryota; kingdom Metazoa; phylum Chordata; class Actinopteri; order Perciformes; family Serranidae; genus Plectropomus; species Plectropomus leopardus. Next base: position 4,103,925 of record NC_142194.1, read on the forward strand.
GAGCGATGATGAAACATATGGTGACTGATGACAGCAGGTGTCAGTGCACAGAGAGCAGCGCCGGTGTGTTTACAAGCTTCCCTCTTCCCGTCGTTGTTTTGACGTACTTTAAATTCTAGTTTCAGTTGTTGCCAACTCCATTGCGCATTCACAAATTACCCAAAAACACTTTTTTTAACCCCCTCCAACGCTGAAACGAATCAATATTAAAACGCCTCCCTCCTGATGAATTTTAATGTCAACTTTTCAACGAGTGAGCTTAATTTAAACAGTAAAATAAAGAAACCGAAAGTAAATTAACCAAAAAAAAAAGACCACACCCGAACGATTATGTAATGTTTACTTTGTTAAACAAAACAGTTTTAATATCAAAGGTTTTAACAAAACAACAATTTTGATGAAATGTCCAGAAAAATACAGAAAACTTACATGTTAGCCTTCACTTGTCACAGCAGCGACAGCAACCAACATCAAGCGCGAGCGTCGCCTGTCAGGACTGTGCCGCGTTCACGTGCACCTCGGGCATTTGTACTGCCAGGCTCCCAAATAAGACACGACACTTTTGTAAACATTTTTGATTATTTATTTAATATTTTTCCAAATATCCAAACCATAGACTTAATACATCCATGGAACAAAAATACAAAATATACACCACCGAAGTGAATAATAATACAATTATTAAAAACAATAATATAAAACACAAAAAGAACAAAAAAAAAGAAAGTTAGCTCAAGGAAGGACTAAAAAGTATCTTAATATAAACTATAAACAAAACATAAAAATAAAACTAATCAAAGACCAGCTAAGATACTCCCTGACATTAGCATGTACAAGATGACATACAAAAGTGTAATAATCTACAATAAAATAGCTTAAAAAGTGGGCATTTAACTTATTGCCTCCACAATCACAGCAGCGCTCAAATCGCAATGTTGCTAATTTGCCCGATTGTAATCAACGCATCAGGAGTTGCGTTGTGGGAACGTCTGTGGGGTGCATTGTGGGAAATGAAGGCCTATTTGAAAACACATTCCTTAATCTCTTCTGCAGTGTGAGATAAAAACACAGGAGGGAGCCAAACTCTTTTCCGTCGTTGAACTAATCATGTTTATTAAACCTGCTTTTTAACGCTGAATGCGTTATAATAATAGTTATTTTATGAGCTTATAGCGATCATAATAAAGACGACTTTGTAGTCTATAATAAACACCTATTTATTTATTTTTTAAATTAATATTATATTTTTTTATATTTTTAAATATAAAATAAGAAATAAAATAAAATTGAAATAAAACGTCAAGAACTTAAGTGCTCTGTAATTTGAACAATATACAAATAGTGCAAAGAAATAAACTCTGAATGTATGTGCATACAATGTAAATCAGACTGGTAATTTTAAAAGAAGAAACTGAATGTAAACAGGAATTTAGTAAATGTATGTATAATCAGAAGTATAAATGCCTATTTAAAGAGATATAAACAGCTGATGGAGTTATTTTATCTGAATGCTGCAGTAAAATGGCAAATATTATAATATGTGGGATGTTTTAGAGCATGCGTGATCAGCATGTTCATTTTAGAAATAACAATAATTAATTGTTTATAACAGACTGCATAACCTCATAAAGTGCAAGTTTTTTCCCCACAGCTTTATTTAACGAAAATATGCACAAAATATATCAGGCTAACAAGAACACAAACTTACACGAGAGAGCACAGATAAATGACATTCTTCACAGAACATAATATAAATAAATAAATAATAAATTATATCAGTACATAGATAAAAAAAAATCTAAAAAACAAGAGCAAGCAAACAAAATTAACAGCAAGGTGCACCTGTGGATCATCCTAGAGATGTATCTTTTCTCATCGGTGAGCCAACAACCAATCAGAGACGAGAACTCTCGCAGCCCCTCGCTTATGATTGGCTAGACCATAAAAGGGGACGTTCCATCTGAAAAGGCACCTCGCGTGTGTGCCTCGAGCTCGCTCATGTTTACATTTATAGGTCACGTCGCCGCCGTGCTTTAAGCCAAGAGGGTTACAACACGACGCGAAAACAACAACAACAACAACATTACACGAGGCTGCTCGGTCGGTGTTACCGGCCCGTAGAGAGGGGGTACACTTTTTTAACGGTAATGTCAAGTTTATGACGTTTTTTGTCGTTTAAAAGTTGGTTTTCGCTAGCCGGTTAGTTAGCCGCGAGAAGTCAGCAGTACGTTACCATAGCAACAGCACAGACCATATAGTTAGCATAAAGCTGGCTATACGTTAACTGTTGGGTTTAGCTTCAATTTGTGCCGTGATAAAGACTAATTTAGACGTCCACCCATTGATATATAATTATGCGTTGATTAGTGAAAATTAAATTCAGTGTTTTACGTTTAAACTATGGCTCCTGTATGGTGTCAACGTGAAATTTATTGAGCTAAACATCTGTTTTTTAATTATTACCAGATACATAATGCCTAATATTAAAGTCATGCTTAGGAGCAATTAGGGGGAGTCTTTATTTAGGTAAAAGCAGCAATATCACAATGAAAATTCTCAATTGAAGTAAAAGTCCTGTCTTCAATACTTTAGTACAAGTAGCCCACAGCATTGTTATCAGCTAAATATGACCTACTTAAAGTTTTCAAAGTATTCAAAAACTAGAACAGTCCTGAGTTTTAGTCTATATTACTTATCATTATATATATTACCTATCATTAATTCTGATACATTACTGTATTTTGCTTATTGTAGTAGTTTGTATTATTTAAAAAAATGATCAGTTTTTTTGTTTTATATAAAAAAAAACTTATTCTGAAAAGTCGCAAGTAACTTCATCTGTTAAATAAGTAAAAAGTGCAGTATTACCTTCTGAAAAGTAGAGTAGTACAGGTATAAAATAGCATAATATATACATACTTAACTACTTTGAGTTACCAGTAGTATAGTTCTTGTACTTACATTTCATAAAGAGATACACAAATTTAATTTCCTTTGATGAATGAATGCACTTCAGTACAAATGAGCATTTATAGTATGAGCAGAAAATACATCAGAATGACCTGATAAAGTGTTGCAGCTGTATCCACTGAGTGTCATCCTGTATTTTAATCGATGTTATCAAAAAAAAATGATGGTCACAGCTGTGAAAACACCGTCAGTGTGACCCTGTGTAAATACTAGAGATATGGTAACAGATTTTGGTAGCTGTAATAACAGAAACATGGTGGCTATTGGTGTATAGATTACTGTTTGTACAACACCAACACTTCCAGTGTTGAAGGAGGGAGGCATTGCAACACCTGCAGTTTTCTCCACAATGCATTTCATTTAGAGGGCACTCCTTTCAAAAATTATGATGATTTTATTTTATTTTATTTTGTTAATTCTGAGTTTGGCTGTGCGCCATAGGGCTTATCTGGACAGATTTTAGTTCCCTTTGTAGCTACAAATTTTCTTCACCTATTCATAAAAAACTTACTTTTCAAGGTGAAATACTTGGCAATATTTAAGGTATGATTTTTACCTGGTCATGTTATGTATGCTATTAATGTGGCCTCAGCAGGTTTTAGCATGTTTGGTACCAAATGCACAACAAATTAAAAACTGATACACAGAATTAATTAACAAAACAACAATTGTTAATCTCATAGAGCAGAATTTGAAAACCAATCACCAGTTTGGATATTCAAAAACAAAACCGCAAAACTAAATGCCAAAATAGCTTGTTCATCATTTCCTATCTTATTGAATAACACACCTGTGACCTTTTATTTTTTACACATGAGCAAAAACCGATCATGAAATTCTCCTACTTGCATTTAATATTTCTCTAAAAACCCTCCATTGTCACATTAACTGAGAATGGCTCTGCTCTGTAATTGTATGAGAGCTCATGTTGGCCATGTTACTCAAACACAAATACTTAAAAATGCTCACAGAGACATGTTTTGTCAATTTAGCCACTGACATCTGTACTGGAAGCCCAGCAGGTGACTTTTGAAGCATCATAAGAAAGACAAAAGGTAGATAAGTGAGCATGGAAGAGTGCAGGATGTCAAGTAATATTTAATTAATGTTGATTAATGGATTAATTAAGAAATTGTTTCAGCACTTGATTGTAGCCATGCTGTGGTTTTGTCATTTTTTGTTATTCTACCACGCTATTTTTAAATAGTTTTGTTTTGATACCAGGTTGGCTGTAACGTAAGCTACAGCGTCCTGTTTATCTACTTTCTTTTCTTCTTTGACCAGCGTTTCCCCTTCTGCATGTGCTCCATTTTTAATGTCTTCAATGGAAGGCTAAGCTTCAACTGAAGGTTCTCCATTTCAACTTGGCTAACAAGATGGATGTCCAGCCTGTTCACTTACACCACACACCGCCACGCCGCTTTTCAGCACAGATTTAAATTTAACAACTCGGAGCGTTGAAAAACACATCTCCTATTTCAGCGAACAAATATCAGGGATTATCCCTCTCCTCTTCTCCCTGCTGAGGTCTCCTGCTCATTTTCTCTCCATCATGTCAGATGGGATCAGGTGTTTGTCTCCACAGTTTCTAATTGGTCACCAGATCCACCGCCGGGCCTGCTGCTTGAGTGTGTAAGACAATCTGAACTGAAGCCATCCTTGTGATGATATAAATCTACTCTCTTTTCTTTTTAAGGAATCCACAGGCAGACGAGGTGGAGATGCGGCTCACTGGTTTGTCTGCTGAGGAGTGTGACAGCGTCTTAATGGGCTCTTGAAAGCTTGTGCATCAAAGACGTGCGGAGGCGGACGGACAGGGCACAGCATCTTCCAACACCTCTGTCCTCACAAATGTAGGCTCAACAGCCCAGGTGAGTAAGAGCCATCTCCCAAAAGACAATTTTAGCCAATTTATGAGGTATAAATAGCTAAAACTTGAGCAGTCTGCTGAAGAGTTTCTAATATTTATTTCACCCCGTTTATATAAATGAGGGCACTCTAAATGTTGAATTCAAATCATCGTAAAGAGAGAATTGTTTTGCAGAATAATTGAATTAAACTGCATTAGTTTTAGCTGGTGTGTCAAATTATATGCTGAGTGTGTTCCATCACTAAAACCAAAAGCTAAAACTGCCAGGCCAGAGAGAAAAACTGAGCAGTATCAGGTAAAAAAAACCCAAATATATCGTTTTACATTTCTACAAGATAGTGTCATGTTGTAACAAGATGTTTTCTTATTATTAAAATAAAAATATATATTTTATTTATATTAGATTATTTTTGGGGTCTTTTGTGGCCTTTATTTGACAGGACAGCTCAAGAGATGATAGGAAATTGGGATGAGAGAAACTGGGGTTGACATGCAACAAACGACTCCCAGTCAGTCTTGCCCCCCGGGGCGGCTGTGAGAAGGACACATAGCCTCTGAATATGGGGCGCACGTTTTCCCAACTGAGCCGCACAGCACCCCCTTTTGTTTTTCTTTTAAAGAATCCAAACATTTCTTGTTATAACAAAAAAATATTTTTCACATTTTTACAGGATATTTTCATGCTATAAAAAGATGTTTTCCTGTTTTAACAAGAATTTTTTTCAATAAAGGTTTCTTGTCATAGCATAAAAATATTTTGTACAAACTTAAAGAATCTTGCAAAAATCTAAGCATCTTCTTATAACAATAACATATCTGTAAAAACTTAAAATAGATTTTGTTATAACTTGAAAACATCTTTTTGTAACATGAAAATATCTTGTAAAAACCTTTACAACATCTTGTTATAACAAGAAACTTTTCTTGTTATTACCTGATACAGATTGTTTTAATTTTTTCTGGTGTGGCAGTTTTACTAGTTACCACTTATGAACCACTCAACCAACTCAACAGAAAATTAGCTGATGGAGATTTTTATCAGATAGCATTATTGTGCTACTAACTTTCAAATGTGCAAAGATTTGCTGCTTTTCTGTTTCATATCATTATAGACAAAATTAGCTGTTTGTAGACGAGACATTGGGCTGTGGTAAAACTTTAGTAATCGCACTTTTATATACTTATAACTTACAGTGAAAACAACTGTTAGTTGCAGCATTCATTTTGAATCTTCACATGTGAGAGAGAGCGTGGTGTGTTCAATAATTTTGGAGAAGTTTTTGCATTTTATTCGATTATATTATATCAAATAAGCAGAAAGCTAGCATGAAGAGATAAATGTCTAAAATATCATGGTTATCCCCTCTAAACAAACTGTTGTAGTGAGGTTTTCGGTTGCAGTTTGTTTTTTAGTTTTAATAAGAAATTAGACAACAGTAAATGCTGCTTGCGTGGTGTTTCAGGGTGCAGCCTGAGCACTAGATGTTATGTTGAGACACGTAGCAATTACCAAAGTAATTCTTTGTTGAGGGCAGATAATACGAAGGTGTTATTCATGTACCTGTTGTTGTTGCACACTGAGGGAGAACCTTGGAGAAATCCTTTGCGGCAGCTGTAACTGTATCCGCGCTGAGGTCAGTGGGGCGTCTCGGCCCAGTGTAAAGCTCACAGTTCAGGGCCAGGATTATCCAGATCATTGGATCGTAATACTGTTACCGAGCACCGTAACCTCCCACAGTGTACCTGGGATGTCCCTCCTTACTGCCACCCCCCTGCAGTATTCTGCCAGGATCATTACCAGGAATTAACTTGACCTCACCTTCAACCCTGCAAGACACCAGATAGGAGGCAGAGGAGAACAGCTGAGACGCTGCTGGCTGCTGCGCTCGGGTCAGAGTGCAGACGGACATTAAACAGAAGAGGAGCACATAAGAAGAGCCTAAATTTATTTCTGTAAACTTTAGACTTTAAGCCACGAGGCAGAGGCAGCTCTCTGTGGATGACAGTATCGGTCACTTCGTTCAGACTGATATATCTCAGCAGTTTTTTGATGGATTATCATAATTTTTTACAGACATTTGTGGTCCCCAGAGGATGAATCCTAATGACTTTGGTGATCCTCTGACTTTTCATCTCGCCTAACCAGGACCACCATGAGGTTACATCTCTGCTGTGGAGTTTAATATCTCAATCATATGGATTGCCATGATATTTGGAAAAATATTCACATTTAACTGTATGTAAATATGGACACACTTACCCCTGCTATGCTTAAGTGAAGCTAAAATATCCCGGATACGGCCGCTGCCATCATCCCTGGTGACGTTATTTGGAGCCGGAGTCTGCGCAGTAGTGATGTCCACGGTGGGGGATTTCCCACCAAAACACCCATCTGACCAATCCAGAGCAGCTCCATGGCATGACATGATGCATGGATTGGATGTCACAGCTGTCAATCATGGCGGAAAATCTGCTTTTTATATAATTAAATAACTCATTAAAATCAAATTTAGCACAAAAACAATCATTTAAACAAACATTATGTTGATGAGATTTATTTAGGGTTTACCTTTAGTTTTTACTTTGGTCTATGTCCAATTCACTAACATGGAGGGGTGGGAGTTATGACCTATACTGCAGTCAGACACCAGGGGGCGATCCAGATTGAAAAGCTTAATTTTGGGGAAACTGTCACATTGTCTATATACAGTCCATGCTTCAGCATGAACTGTAATAGCTTTGTTGACCCCTTAACTTCCTTTCAGCCTCAGTTGTACTTTGTGTTTAGTACTAATTAGCAGATATCAGCATTTGAACGTCTTTAATTAAGACAATGAACATCTCGTTAAGGATGTTAGCATGCTGACATTAGCATTTAGCTCAAGTGCAGTCTCACAAGAGAATTGCTGTGGACTCTTGAAGATATACAATGCAGGGATTGTTAGCTACTGTGTTTTAGCAGTGTTACCAGTGAAAGTGAGAGCCGTCACCAGTTGTTTCTGCAATTTCTGTATCTTCCTTTTGGATGCATACTGCATATGGTCCAGCATTTGGGCGCGAGTCCCGGCCAGTCCTGCACGCTATGCAGAGGAACGTCCCGAACACAGCAAAACACACATTCAGAGAATTCACCAGATATTAATGAAAAATGGGGAATTGGACCGCTCATAAGACTGATCACAAAGGCATTAAAACCATCATATAAAGACTGAGATATATTAAGTTGTATTCGTGCAGTTTTTTTACCTCACTGACTTTACTTTTTGGTGATCCAAATAGTAAAATTAAAGTTCTGGTTGGCATCAGAGTTGATTCCCCCATGCTATTTTCGCACTGTTACCCACTATTGTATCCGTCCTGCCACAATAACTCTTGAATGGCGGCGTGTGACAATGTGCCGACAGCCAGAGCACTCACCTGATGAGAGAAATGGAAACGGAAACATGAGTCCGTGCGCGCGCTAACAGCATGTACTTTGTTCTGTTTGATTGAATTTCATTGTGAAGCTGCACCGCACACCGCATTAAAAACAAACTATGTACATGAATGTCAGACATGTAATGACCTCATTAGTTTTGTGTGTGTGTGTGTGTGTGTGTGTGTGTGTGTAAACTATCACAAGCTCTTTCGATCAAATGAGAAAAAACGTTTTTGTTTGTGCAGATCCAGGATGGGTCAACCTGTGGACAGCCCAGACAGAAATGAAGATGCACGTAAATATGAGCAGCAGGGAGAAGGAGAGGGTGGCGAAAGCCAAAGTGAAGCGTGCACCCGCACCACACCGCCCATCAACAACAAGAAGAAGAGGAAAAGCAAGAAGAGGTACTTTACTGCTGGATCTCTTCCATTTGTACTTGTACAGCATTTATTTCCCACTGCAGGTGCATTCACTTCAGACTCCCTGACAGTTATGATTCTGTAACTTTGTCCTGGAGGCTCTTACGTTTTCGTTTTCTCACTTATCCTCATCATTTTGGAGAGGAAGATGAGCGTAATGTGGCATTTGTAGGACCTTGCAGCAAAGCAGATGTCTGTCCCTCTTTCTGTCTCTCTTCTGTTCCAGATGACTGTGGATCAACCTCACCAACTGCAAATATGAAAGTGGTACGTTTGAGCCAAAGGACACTAAATCATAATGTCTATCCACAATACTCGGCACCATTACAGCTGTTTATCCATTGCACAGATACTTCAGTCATGTAGAGTAAAAACACAGCCTGTATTGGAAGTCAGGAAACACTACTTACACTACATGGCCAAAAATATGTGGACAGCCCTGTCCATATTACCGGATTTCTTGCTTGGGTCAGGACTTACAGAAACATTTTAATGCTACAGCATAGGATGATATTTTAGATTTTAGGAGTTTTGAATTTTTATAATCTCATTAATTCAGAAAAAAGCATTTTTTTTGTCATTAAATGCTTTTTCATAATTTTAGCTAATAGTGTTACAAATTTAAAAAACAAAGCAGATCTTTTTTCTCATTTAAACCTTTCTCATAATTTTACATAATAATTTTATTTATTAAAAAAGAGAGTAGAAATTTTTTCTCATTTAAACCTTTCTCATAAATGTACATAATAATTTGATTATTCCAGAAATACTGACCAGTTTCAATTTTTTTCCAGAAAAAAACTTTATCATAATTTAAAAAAAAAAAAATCTCAAGGGAATGTATTGTGTTGCCTTGGATCAGTCCTTGTAATAGAAAAGTTTTACAAGAACACGAAACCACAATAATACACACACACACACACTCACACACAGAGTAAAAACACTCCTTGCTGTTTGTTTCTTCAGTGCGGCGTGCTGCTCGCAGATATGGCCTCAGAGAGGCGATGGAAGGGGACGACTGGACCCTCTTTTGGACGGACTGCTCTGTGTCTTTAGACCGTGTTAAGGACATGAAGCGTTACCAGGTATTCCACTGAATTCACTCACACCAACACCCTCATCATTACCATCGTCATGGAAGACTAATTAAACTGAATTCAATTGTATGAAGCTGAAAATCAATTAGTGGGGAGTAGTAATTCTGCTCTGTCAAATTTTAATATCCTTACATGTAATTTAAATTCTTCTGCTCAATATGCACATGAAATAGTAAAAAATATGATTTCCATAGAGATTTTCTCATTGCTCCTAATAGCTTTTTAGCTCAAGCAATTAACTAATCTGATTGATTAATTCAGTGCAGGAAGTATTCAGCACCAACGATTCGACCCTCTTTGAATGAATAAGGTGGATTAGTTTATTTTGTCATTGTCTCACTTAGACTGTATAAAATCTCACAGATAAAAAAAATAACTATTTGTGTGTGTTTGTTGCTTTTTCAGAAAATAAACCATTTCCCAGGGATGAGTGAAATCTGCCGCAAAGACTTATTAGCGAGAAACATGAACCGTATGCTCAAGCTTTTCCCCAAAGACTACAACATCTTCCCCAGAACGTGGTGCCTTCCTGCAGAGTCAGTTTGCACTTTTCACCGTGGTCACTCTCTTTTATCTTGTTTCTTTCGGTGTGTCGTAACATACTGACTCCTGATCTGGTTGCACTCTGCAGCTACAGTGACTTCCAAGCTTACACCAGGGCCAAAAAGTGCAAGACGTACATCTGTAAGCCAGATACCGGCTGCCAAGGCAAAGGTATCATCATCACCAAGTCAAGTAGAGACATTCAGCCTGGAGAACATATGATCTGCCAGGTTTACATCTCAAAGGTGAGGCTCTGATTAACAGCACACACACAGAAACACACACAGACATGATGTTTAAATAAGTTTTTTTTATTCCCTCTTCAGCCTTTTATAATCGACGGGTACAAGTTTGACTTGCGTATCTATGTGCTGGTGACGTCGTGTGACCCATTCAGCATATTCATGTTCAAAGAGGGACTGGCTCGCTTCTGCACCACCAAGTACAACGAACCAACACACAGCAATGTGGTGAGAGATGTTGTTAAAGTAATGCATTACTTTACTTAATTACTCTGTGTGAAAAGCAATTTGTTACACTACTCGTTACATTACGTTTGTCTTATTCTACAAAATTACCTGTGATGTAATATCACGTAACTGCCAGTTAAGAATAAAATATTAAACCTTACATATGCCCGCACATTAGCACAAATACATGTCTATGCAAGAGGGAACACAGACTTAAAAGGGGAAAAAAGCTGAAAAAATGTTTAACCCTTTAAAACCAGAGCAAATTGGTGTGATTCCTTTGAAACATGGCCCAAAAATCGGCAAATTAGAGAGAATAAGAAAAACTGCTGAAATAAAACAATACATATGTATTTATTTTATATATTTTATGATATACTCATTCCTGTAACATAATTTTAAATATAAAATAATTGTAATTATAAATATAGTTTTCTGGACATTTAACCCTTTTTTTATTCTCTAATAATCCTGCCCTTTTTTCAAACAATTTTTTAGATAGAATTGCATGCAGTTTGTTGGACATTTCTTGCCAAGTTGGTCATTGCCTGTTTTCTCCATGCTTTAAAAAAGAAAAAATTAAACCAATTTCCGCAGAGTCAGATAGCTTGTGAAATGCAGCTAAAAGAAATTATTAAAATTGTTGCAGATTTGTGTTTTTTCTGCCAATTAATCAACTAATTGTTGCAGCTCCATTAACATTCTGTATATTTCTCTCCAATAGCTGATATATTTCTCTTCCCTCTCCCGTCAGGATGATGTGTGCATGCATCTCACCAACTACTCCATCAACAAGAACAGCGAGAACTTTGTCCGTGACGAAGACACGGGCAGCAAAAGGTAAACACAAACACAATGCTCATTGTTTTGCATTGCTAATACACAAAATGCTGCATATTTATTGATTTTTTGTTGTTTTTGTTGTCCCCCAGAAAGCTGTCCACCCTGAACAAGCTCCTGGAGTCCATCAGCTGCAACACGGACAAGATGTGGAACGACATCGAGGACGTGATCATAAAGACTCTGATCTCGGCTCACCCGATCCTCAAACACAATTACCACACATGCTTCCCCAACCACACCACCGGCAGCGCCTGCTTCGAAATCTTGGGCTTTGATGTGCTGCTCGATCACCGGCTCAGACCCTGGGTGCTCGAGGTGAATAACCAGACTACTTTTACTTTACTTTTTTTATTTATTTATTTTTTTTAAACTAATTTTCAGGTATGCTTTCTGGAAACTTTTTACAAATTTCTTGCTAATTTTGGGGTAATTTCTTGTTAAGTTGCTCATGCCTTTTTTCAATGTTTTTGAAAGAAATCAAGACAAATCGATCAGATTTCAAAGGGTTAAGTTTCCCCACTAGAATTTAGAATTAATGTCTGTGGTTTTAAACAGAATCTGGCTGCACAGCATGAGTTTGCAATAAAGTTTAAGGACTTTAAATGTTACTCAGGAACTTTGCAATCTTATCAGACGTCTGAATCAATCAGCATATTTGTATTCCAGGTGAATCACTCCCCAAGTTTTACCACCGACTCGCAGCTGGACCGCGAGGTGAAGGACGCGTTGCTGTATGACACTCTGGTTCTTATCAACTTGGGCGCCTGCGACCGTCGAAAGATAACCAAAGAGGAGAGACGGCGGGTGAAGGACAGGCTGCAGCAGAACAGCACCAGAGAGGCCAGGTACAGTTCTGTCAGATACTAATGGTTTGTTTCCCTCCAAGGTCATGCACTTGTTCCTGTGAGCCTCCTGCCGACACGTGCAGGTGACTGTTACTGCGTGTGTGTGCAGGTCAGAGGAGCTGCGTCAGTGCCAGGCCGCCACGGTGGAGCAGATGGAGAGATACGAGGCCAAACACCTGGGAGGCTTCAAGAGGATCTACCCGAGAGAGGGAGGGGAGAAATACGACAAATACTTCAAACACAGCAGCTCGCTCTTCCAGGAGACCGCAGCGTCCAAGGCCAGAGAGGAGTGTGCCAGGTACCTGCAGCACACTGTCACCACCCCGATACAATTCAGTAAAGAACAGATTCAGTTAGTGATGCACATCGATTTAAAAAAAAAATTGTGTGGACATCCGCAAAAAAATAGGAAAAGAGAGGATTTGTTTAATTCAAGCACTGAAGGGGACAAAGAATCAGACAAAGGTTAGAAAAGGTCAGATTTATTTTATGAGGCTCTGTTGACAAAATTAATAACACTTGGCAACCCTTTAATTAACATTTATACTGAATTTTGCAAATTACAGTGTTTTTGTTGAGTTTGATTAGCGAAAAAAACAATAAACAGACATAAAAAAAAGAATCAGACGAAGTTTTAATGTCATGTAGGTTTTCACTTACATGGAGTTTACTTTGGTGCGTACAGTAAACATATTAAGAGGAACTAAAGACAAAAAAACATAGACATAAAATAGAAAAATGTCATTAAAATGTGAAAAACATAAAAATACACATATATTTACAGCGTAACTGTTTTAGAATGAGAACAGTTTTGTGCAGGATGTGTGAAAATATTGAGACCACAAGACACACAAGACAGTTAAACTTGCAGCTTCACTGCAGCTAAGTGAGTTTGTGCATCATGACGAGATTGACAGCGTCATTAAATTCTGCTCTGCTAGTGCTGATCAATTATTCGAGTTGATTAGCTGATCCGCTAAACATTAATTGACAACAATAAGTTGGAAAACACAAGTGTTTGTGTTAGTGACGACAAGCCTATAAAATAAATGATTAACACTGATCAGAGCAATGCATTTCACTCAGCACTTCAATCAATCAGCAACAATTTTGACAATCTGTCAATCAGTAAAACTTTTTAAGTGAAACTTTTATCAGATTTATCAGATTTATCAGTGAGGCTGAGACCACATCTGACAATTATTCAGACATGGTTTTGTACTTATTATTCCAAGCAGAGTATTTTTAATATGTCTTAAAAATATACAAAAGAAGAGTCATTATTAATTAAAAGGGACCAAAATTCAAATATGGCTAAAAGAGTGTCATCTGAAGGCAGAACTGGTCATGAAAACAGTATTTATGGAAGGTCATTGGTGGAGAACATGATCATCCTCCTAGATTTACAAGCTTTTGCTCAGTGTCAAAGAAAAAACAGACATTTACTGCAGAGGCAGCAAACAGCTGAATCACTGTCACCTGCTGATCAGCAAACAGGAAAACCTGATCCTGATCCTGATCTCCAGCATCTAGTGGTGTCTGTTCTCTCCTGCAGTTTTCACGTCAGCAGGTGACAGTGATTCAGCTGATTGCTGCTGCTACAAGAAAAGCCTGTTTTCTCTTTCTCACTCGGCTGAGGAGGATTTTGTAGATCAAAAATGCTTCCCTAAAAGAAAAGAGAAAGTAACTCTTTATTTGGAGCTCACTCATCTTTGTGAAGTATTCTTAGTCTTGCACCTGAGTTATTTTGCCTTTGATGTGCTCACGCTTAGTCCATTTTATGTGCAGCATGAACAAACTGATCAAATTGAACCTGCTCTCAGAACTCGATTGCACAGTCAAAAATATTTATTGCACAAACCCATAACATATAAAAAGGAAATGTTCACATATTCTACTTAAGTAAAGGTAACAATACCACAACAATACTCCACCCACCCCCAACCATGATAACATCAGAGGGTGCACAACTTATACTGTGCAAGAAAAATAAGTAAATAAATTAAAAAATAAAAATATGCCATTTAAATTAATGGTCAAAAAAAGGATAAACACAAATAGACAAATAATGTAAAATAATAACATTTAAAGAAGAGAAAAAAAATAAATTAAGAAGCATATATATGAAAATAATGTTAAATAGTTATTATTTTAAAAATAATGAATAAATAAATACAGAAATAAATAATAATACGGTATTGGGGTCAAGGACATTACACCCTATTATTAATTTTGCTATTATTAAATAAATTTAATTACTTTAATTTTTGGTTTGCGCTTTAGGAATAGATTAGTCAGAGGAGGACAAAATCATTTTTAAATCAGTAATTGCCATGAAGAAAGATGTTGTCTGATTGTTAAATAATGTTATAAAGATTAAATATTATAAATTAAATAAATAATTATTGTTACAATGAAAAAAAATCTTTTGAGTTCATATCAGAGAAAGATGCTCAAGTTTTTGTGTGTGTTTTTGTGTTTAGGCAACAACTGCAGGAGCTGCGTCTGAAGCAGGAGCAGAAGGAGAGAGACCTGAAGGGAGGCCGGAGGAGAGACCTGCAGGGGGAGACGGCGGGGGAGAGAGTGAAACCACGAAGAGCACAAACACAACCCCCCAATTCAAACGCTGACTGTGACCTGCAGCCGGTGAGGCTGTCCTATCGAGTCATTAAAGAGGCAGTGTCCACATGAAACCACAAGAGGGCGTCACACAGCGTCTGTCTTATGATGAATGCTTCATATTCTGGCTGACCCCTTTGAGTAAATGGACTCTTGCCCAATTTAAATTAGCTGGAATAATATTTCTGTAGATAATTTTTATTGGACATCTCTCATTTGAAACTCAAATATCTTTTATTGTCCGGTCGGGAAAAACAAACAGTGTTATCAAACGTTATTCAGTGACAGTAATTGCTAATATATTGTAAATGCATACATACGCAGTAAGGCAATAAAAACAAATTGAATCAGATGTCTCTCTTTATTTTTCTGCAGCCGTCGCTGTCCGGCATGTCGGTCGATCCTGAAGCTGCAGAAGTCCGAGAGGAGAAACAGGAGGAGGAGCAGGAGAAGGAGGAGGAGAAGGAGGCAGATATGAAGGAGCAGGAGCGGGTGGACGCGCTCCTCCAGAGGAAGAAACTGCTGCAGGACCTGGGGGTGGTGGAAAAGATCCAGCAGCTGCTGCAGGGCCGAACAGACGGAGGGGGAGTCCTGCAGGACGCCAAGGACGCCTGCAGCCAGCAGCAGAGTAAACACGCTCATCAGAGACAACAGCAGACGAAGGTGAGACACAAACACAGGTACTGTGTCACAAACAGCCAACACAAACACACCAGTAACAAACAGGATTTAAGGAACATCTTTGGTTGTGTGGTTTCAATTTTCACTTCTATTCAAAGCCAGCAACTGCACTGTTTTTCTTTTATTTCAGTTGGAGTCTTTGACACAGTTTTCCCAACGGACGAAGCAGCAGCAGCAGGCCTGCACTCAGATCTCACGGCAGGTAGAGACAACACCAATCCAATCAAAATAACGCCAATTTTTAAGGCAAAATCTGATTTATTAAAAGAAATTAGGAATCTTAGGTGCCCTGCCCCTTTGAGAGGTGACATAAAAATTATAATTTCAGATTCAAATACTTAAAAATTGTCCCCAAGAAGAAAAAAAGTAAAGTAAAAAAGAAAATACGTCTTTTTAAAATATTAAAGGTCAAAAAATGGTGGAAAAAATGCCATTGACAATTTCTTAGCCCCAAATGTCCTGAAGAAGAAAAAAAAGGAAAGAAAAATTAAGACAAAAATATATGTTTTAATATATGAAATGTTTAAAAATTGTCGAAAAAATGCCATTAACTATTTCTGAACCCAAAATGTCCTGAAGATTAAAAAAGTAGAAAGAAAAAAAAGAAGAAAAAAAGACAAAATATATTTTAAAAATACAATATGTTAAAATGGTGGAAAACCGCCACCATCAACAATTAACGAGGATTTTTTAAATATAAAATGCTAAAAAAAAATGGTGAACAAATGCCATTCACTTTGTCTGAGCCCATACTTTGCTTTTTTAAATCCAAACAACAGTTTTAAACCTAAAACACTCAGTTTAGTCTCATATAAGACAAAGAAAGCACCTTTTCACATTTGAGGAGCTGAAACCAGAGAATATTTGCAATGAAAAAACGACTGAAACAATTAATCAAATATCTAACTTGTGCAGATTAAATATCTTTTAATAGATTATGGACTACTTGTACTTGCAACATATATTATGAATGAAATTTAAGACAGGATTTTAAGTAAAAGAAATGTTTTCAAATAAAACTGTAGGTTCTGTCAGGGGCCCATCAGTGCAAAACGGTCGGTTTTAACTCTGAACCTGTAGAAATTAAAAGTATTCAGATGTAAATCCACATTCACAGTTCATTTTAAATGTTAAATGTAATTTTAAAAATAAACAGGGGTTTTTGACGACCGTCCCCAGAACTGAAGCAGCAGTCGAATCATCATATAAAGAATGAAAACGTATTAACGGTGGAGATTTTGGGCTCATTGTCAGTGATTATATAACACTCAGGCTGTTCACATGAAGGGGCCCGCTGCTGAATATCGCTGATAATTCTCAGCACTAATGAAACATCATGGTGAAGTAGAATTAAAATGACATAATAATAACTTGGCTGACTCGCAGCACATCCACTCCCACACGACTCAGCAGCGTCTGCCGAGGCCCTCGATGGAGCAGAGGAGCCTGAACGAGTCGGAGCCCGAGAGCCACAACAGAGCGGCAGAAATACGCAGGACCATCAGCGCCGCGCGGATACACTGGACAGGTAAACGCGTCTCTGCATGATGTGATTCCACTGACATGATCTCAACACGGCAGCTAAACGCAGGTATTTGATTTTTTTTCCTTTGGTTGTTTCTTGAGCTTGTGCAGAGAGTATTTAAGCTGCTTTGGGCTTTTTTCACAACTGCAGAGGCAGAATTTATCTGCTGTTTTCATTATTTGTTGTATATTATTTTTACATTTTATAAAAAAAATAATAATAAATGCTGTATCATTCACTATATTCTAAAATTTAAGAAAAAAAGAAATGAAGAAAATATTACTTACCACAAAAAACTGCCTCATTTAGGCTGTAACTAATGATTATTTTCATTTTCTATTAATCTGTCAATTATTTTTTTCCAATTAATCACTTAGTTGTTAGTTAAAGTTAGTTAGTGGTCTATAAATTGTCAGAATATGATTTTAAAAAATGTCTCCAAATGTACTGTTTTGTCCATGAGCCAAAGATATTAAGTTAGAGGAGTTAGAAAAACAGATAAGAATACTTTTAAGAAGCTAAAACGTTACCCCAACAGAAGAATAATTGAAATTAATTGGCGATTAATTTAATAGTTTACGACTAATCACTGCAGCTCTAAGGTAAATTAGCTTTATCTGGGAAAAAGTGAGAAAACTGCCTCAAAACATTTCCAGGTTTACATCTTTAATTACCCATTATATTCATATTATATTAATAAAATTCAACTTAATTTAAGTAATTAATTTATACTTTTAATTAAGATTTAAAAGAACTTTTTTTTAAATTATTGCACTGATTTGCCTTGTTTTGAATAAGTTGTGTGAATTTTAAAATCACAAAAGATGTTTCCAGACAGCCACATTATTTAACACAAATTTCAAAGCAACTTAATGTTGCTTTGAAATTTAATTTTGTATATTTTGTATGTTTGATATGTATTTTTCATATATTTGCACTTTCATTGTTTATTTTTTATTTAATTTTTGCACTGTTTCCTACTTTGTATTGCAGCTGCTGCACAGAAGTTTCCCTCCGGATAAATAAAGTTCTCTCTCATCTTATATCCTAAAAACAACAGCAAACTTAAACCTCGCAGCCTGATTGTTGTCGATTTATTTCCAGTTAAATTTTCAGATTTTTTGTCTCCTCACCAGTCGGAGGCTCTCTGGCTGTCAGGCAGGACACCAGGAGCAGCTCGTACACTGACGCCCGCTCCCGTCCCAGCATCCCCATCGTAAACCACGTCGTCCCTAAAGGAGGTCCGCGCTGTGCCTACATGTCCCACGACCCCGAAGCCCTCCAGAGCCTGCTCGTCATCTCCACCCGCGCCCCCCTGGTCAGGAGGCCTGGCTTCTCTCACATCGTCCGCAACTCCTCCCGCAGAGCCCCCCAGCAGCACGGTAAAGGCCAGTGAGGAGCCTCCACGCAGACCTGAAAACGACTGCAGACACACTCGGGACCTGAGGAGAACTGGAGGTAGAGAGGCGTTAAACTGTGAAAATACAGAAACACACTGTGCCTACGATGACTATCTCACGTCTGTAGATAGATTTTATATCTGGACTCCTGCAGTTTACTCTGCTTGCCACTATATAACCTCCAGCTCTGCAGAAAACAGCATTATGGCTTTTTAACTTTTTCTACCCACTGTGTGTGCTCACATATGTGTAACATTTTCCTCCGGGGATGAATTATCTCAAACAAACCTCACCTACAGTGCCAAAATAAACACAGGAGAGCCTGATTTAACACCGAACAGCGTGTGATCCAAATACTCTCACAAAAATGCAGCAGAATAATAAACATAGCAATATTTATTATCCAGAAAAGTGGAAATGTGCCCTCAGCTTCACAGGTTGGATAAAACACATCATAAAAAAATCATAATACATACAATATATAAGACAACATGCACAATCCAGACAAAAACATGGTTTCAGTGAGAATGGCATTTACAAAAAATAGCAAAGTTTTTGCATTTGGCATGAAACTCTAAAGTTGATATCAGCTTGAGTTGACTAAATGGGAATAAATGAATATCAAAGTCTTATTTTAATTAAGATTAAAACACAATTCAAAGATAAATTGGGCAAATAAAGGCCTTCTGCTTCTTTTCTCAAGGAAATTTGTTTGTGCAGTCAAATATTACAAATCTTTTTTTTTGCACTTATGGTATATAAAATATATTTTTTAATGTGATTTATTTTCATCATCATTGTTATTGATGATTTTTTTTAAAATTCAATTTCCCGAAAAAAACGAATAAGATTAGTTTAATTACTTTTGTATTATTTTTATTCTGCTACTATCCTACTGTTATTTATCACTTTAGAGTTATATTTAATTATTTTAAGTATTTTTAGAGGTTATATTTTGTAAAAAAAAAAAAAAAAGTTTATCTTTTTAACAGTTATTATTATTTTGCACCTATATCGTTCATTTTTGCCGCAAAGTTATTAATTAATGCGCGGAAATAAGTTCGCTCGTGTTTGCGTGGCTTCATCCTGAAGCTTTTCACTGTGAAAGTTAAAGAGGCCATAAAGTTTTACAGCATCTCTGCATCCGGTTGCTTTGTTTTGATCGCAGACTGAAGACAGAAAGAGACAAAAAGACGAAAAGACGAAATTCTTAAAAAAAAAAAAAAAGCAAAGCGAACTGTGAGAACCGTATTGTTCGTTTATTAGAGATGATGTCTAGCTCGGGAAATAGTTTTGTGCACCTGAAGTGTGCAGAAAAATATTAATATTATAGTCATATATTAGATTGATGTCGTGCATAAGACCGAGAAGACGTTTTAAATATCTAATCATGCGCCCAAAGCTTATAAAACTTAAATGTGTCGACTGAATTGAATCGAAAGAGATTTTATTAAATATATCTGATGAAACAAGGCCTCTGTCTGCAGAAGTATGGAGGACTTTTAATTTTTTAACTAAAATATTACTTGGACAGAAACTCACAGGCCTACACAGAAAAATAAAACATCTTTCAATAAAAGGCCTAATTACATTTATAATTATTGACGAGCTTGTAATTAAAAATAAAACTGAGACTTTATTAAATGTGTTTTTATTTAAATATTTAACATTTTAACGAAAGCGACAGATACTTTGTGGGAGTTTCTGCCTCGAAACGAAGGACGGATGGTTGCATTTAAGGAATTTATGGTTTTATTGCGTCTGTAAATGTCGGAAATCCTCCTTGTTGGTGGAAATCAGCAGATGTCAGCTGGAATAAAAGCCCCTTTTTAAAAAAAAAAAACAAAAACGGAAATAAGTCATTAGAAATAAAAATAACAGCATTAAATAGGTTTATAACGAATTAATTTGGCCGTGAATTACTTTAAGAGTTTAGTTTTCTCCTAATGGAAAAGTTGGCGAAGAATTAAAGTTTTGTGACCTTAAAATCTCCCTCAGGACTGCGAATTTCCATCTTTGGTCAATGCCAAATTGATCTGAAGGAAATCATCCTTTTTTTAGAGACCATAATAGTCTTTAATGCGTGAATATTTTTAGCCTGAAACCATTTTATTTAAGCAGAAAAGAAGCTCAATCATCCGCATTTAAGGTGTAAAGATTACACAATTTTAAGGTGCGTATTGAAGGCGAAACCAATGTGAAGAAATAGATCCCTCCAGGTTGAATATTTAGGAGGATTGAAGCCTAAATCAGCTAATCTGCTCTGATTGAAGCTCTTAAATACAAGCAGCTGTGATTAGAAGACAATTAGAAGCCGTACAGACCTGTTTTAGTTAGAAACCAGCAGCTGGAACAGCATTCACACACTAAAAAAATAAAAATAAATAAATAAAAAATCACATTTCCACATTTTTACACTTTCCCTTTTCACCCTGCATCAAATTCACACATCTCAGGCCTTGGAGAAAATAAAGATGGCGATGAGAAAAGCATGTCTAAAGCACAAAAACGGCTGCTGTTTATGAAAATTTACAACTTTGCCATGGAAGTTTACGACTCGGCGGGCTCCGGGATTGGTCGCTGGCGGTCATGTGGACAGCAGGAATGGGAACTTATTTCCCATGAGGTTATATTGCAGCTGCTGTTTTCCAACCGCTCATTCACTTTAGTAACACAACCTTTTTCTTGGCTCTTTGTTTATGCAATGCGCAGAGTTGTTGTGGGAGACGCTGCAAAACGTGCGTCATTTTCCCCCCTAAAATAAAAACAAACAAAAAAAAAATGCGCGATGGAGGCTCGGCGTGATGGCGCGCGCCATGTTAATGTTGGTATATGTTCGTGAAAATGAGGGATCATGACACTCCTTTGGATGGTGGGATTACTTTCGTGAAATCACTTGAGCTAAAGTGGGGGATTTTTTTGGGGAGGAGAAGAAGTCCCTGAGAGGAAGGCGCTGAGCGGAGTGGCACCAACACAGGAAATGATGGATTATCAACAAAGGTAAGGGCACCATGTTTCTAATATGCCAGCGATTAACTCCGGCACGAGCGCACCGCTGCAGCTCTGTTGTGGCTAAACTGTCACTGTAAGGCCTGATGTTTGGATTACTGCAAATGGGAAGATCTGTCTTTCAGAAATGGCAAATATCCAGAGCATCTTGTGTGTCTTTTCTGCGTGATTTTCACAACCAGCTGCCTGATCTGCGTGTCTGGTTAACCCTTTGATGTGCTGCAGAGCTAAATTTCTGCGCCAAAAAATGTGTGAATATAATCTATGTGCAAAGTTTGAGGCCTTTTTTGGACGCCAGCGATGTTATATAATTAGTTTGTGAGGCAGACAGGTTTGACTTTGATGAAGATATGATGATGGTGGTGGTGGTGATGCTCGTGCAGGGCCTATGCAGCTGCTTGGGCACGCTTTTCTTAAAAAATCTGCAAAATTTGTTCACTTTTTTCTCATCTAATGGCTTTAATTCAATTTTATGTTATTTTATATTGTTTTATTTTATTGTTTTATTCTGAAAATCGTGTCTGGGTTGAGTCAGGTTTGATATTGCGCCGCGCTGTCTCATTGTCGAGCTGGTTCGCTTCCTTTTTTAATCAAATATTTTCTGTTTTTGCACAAACATTTGCTCGGATTGTTGCTTATTTTTGATTTTGCTGTCTGTTATCGCCACGTTGAGCATTTTGTTGTATTTCAGACGCCTCTGCGGCGCTTTGCATGTGTCGTGTTTGATGCTGCAGTTTTATACGAGCTTACATAAGACCATGTGATCTTGTGAAAACATGGCATTGTCTCTTTTTTTGTCTTTCTGTCTGTTTAGTTTAATCTGTTTGTTTGCACTTCTCAAATGTCCTTCAGCTGTCAGTATGCAGGACTGCGGCCTGGTTGAAAGGCGTTATTTACTTATTGGAGCAAAAATACAAAATAATTTTAAATTTAAACATAAATCCAAATTATTTCTAAACGGATTTTATCAAAATAATAGATATATAAAATATATTGAACCCTGTTTTACAAAAAATATTCAGGGCGCTCTGGAACTGAAGCTAAGAAAGAAAGACGAAAACAGTTTTATTCGTTTTTTACTAAGCTAACATCCTGTACATATTTGTTTTTCTGCATTATTCATTCAAAACACTATAATCCCATTAATATTTCACAATATTTTAACGACATTGTGCATTATTTCGTTATTTCTATTCACCCCTTATCTTATCTGCAGACTTTTTAAAAGGTAAAAGCTAATTGAAAAGGTAGAAATTGTCATTATAGGATTAAAAACATCATACATATAAATTAAAATACTTACTTTAACAAATTCGCGTGTTTTTTTGCAAGAACATGTAAAATTGTATAATTAACAATAAAAATGGGCTTCAACTACAAAAATAGGCAATAAAATTTAAGGTTTTTGATTATATTAAGCAGCTAACGTGCTTAATTTATACATAATGAACTTAAAATGAATAATAGCCATTAGTAACGTTAATTGTCATAATAATTATAATAATAACTGCTAGATATTGACGTTAATTGATCTTGATTATTTGTAAATGCAGTTATTAAAAGCTGACTCAATTATTTCACATGTTGATACTCACACAGTTTTTTTTTTAAATGGGTGAATAAGTTTCCACTTGATCACGGTGGATGAGGAAGATGATGATGATGATGATGATGGTGATCTGTGTGGAAGCGCGTGTCCTCCCTCGTGCCCTCTGCGCGTCTTCATGGACTTGAGTCACAGTTGCATCAAACACCTTTTTAAAGAAGTGAAATATGAACATTATTGACGCATTTTGAATTTTTTTTTCTGATGAGATTTGGATTCATTATTGGTTGTTATTAGGATTTCTGGCGTTGAGAATATATTTGTGTTTATTAGTTGTTAGATTTAGAGGATGGGAGTGAAGGTTGGAGGAAGAGGAGCAAAAAGAGGGAGCTGGTGATTTGTGCGTAAATGGAAATAATACGCAAAATCTTTGGCGCTTCATTGCTTTTTTTGTCTTTTTTGCATTGTGTGTGTGTGTGTGTGTGTGTGTGTGTGTGTGTGTGTGTGTGTGTGTGTGTGTGTGTGTGTGTGTATGAAAGACAGAGAGAGAGTTTGTGCACGCGGGCTTGTTTATAATGGAAAAAATGTGCTTTATTTGACTGTATTTGCAAGAAACGGAAAGTTATTATAGAAACAGTTATTCTATATTGTTTCTATATGTATTTCTATGAGTCGCAGCATCTCTTGTGAGTGTGTGCGTGAGCGTGCGTAAAGACCGACAGGCTCGAGCGCTTCATTTCGATTCACCGGGGACCCCTGCGCGCAACAAGAGCCCCCCATGGGTGCAATAGTGCAAGCACAGACGGCGGTGATTGGCCAGAGGTTGATCAGATGGTACACTTCCCCTCTGTATTCAGTGGCACCTCACAACCCCCCCTTTCAGCAAAAACCAAATCTCGGATAAAGTAATGGCAAAACCACTTGGACTATAAAAGACAACAAATCATATTCCTCCGGAGTATATACACCCCGTTGTCCACCCAATGAGTTCCTATTTTGTTAACTCAACTTTTCCCGTGTCTCTGCCGGGAGGACAGGACTCTCTCCTGGGTCAGATACCGTTATATTCCTCGGGATACACCGATCCGTTAAGACACTACTCGAACGCGGCCACATATGGAGCAGCCAACATGCAGGAGAAGGTTTACCCGGCGTCCTACTACCAGCAGACGGGCGCAGCGGCCGCGGCCATCTACGGGAGGGCCGGCGGCGGAGCGCCCTGCGACTACAACCCGGTCGGGACTTTCTACAAGGACGCGGAGGGCTCGTGCGCTTTCTCTAACCGCGACGAGCAGCCGCTGTTTGTCACTCAGGAGCAGCGCAAAGCGGCGGAGTGCCCGGAGCAGACTGTCAGCATGAGCAGCAGCATCGACGACAAGTCCTCCACTCTCATCTACCCGTGGATGCAGAGGATGAACGCCTGCTCCGCCGGTGAGTACAAAACGGTCACTGTTTGTTTGTTGTCACGCAGCCTGGAGGTAGATATAAGACTCCTGCGCGTGATCATCCCGAGCCCTCCACACAGTTACCTGTCAGCTACGCGCAGCGCCACACTTACTCTGATATTTAATAGAAACATCTAATAATTAGAACCATTACCGGAGAATTTGAGATGATTGCGCACGGATCTCCATGCGCCTTCGGGGCTTTGGCTGCTACATCATCATCACCACATACATACGCGCGCGCGCACACGCACGCACACACAGACTTGGCCTACAACTTAAAGCTCATAGTGTCACATGGCATCTCCTGAATGGGCTTTTTTCAGTTTTGGATTAACTTTAAATATCGCAGAAATGCTTTTAAATGCAATTTTAATGCCCCAAAACGTGAATTCAGTGCTAATATAAAAAAACAAAACGCAATATAAGATTTGTTCATCACTGCGCACTTTGACTGTACATCCCTATTGTAATGGTATGGAACAATACACTGCTGTCATAGGAGAGGAAACGCACCGTGAGGGCACTTTTACGCACGCAGCTTACACATGAAAGGCTACATCCTATTGTAGCCAACATTAATGGCATTATTTTGGATTTTTCTTTTTTAATCAAATAAATGTTAAGATCATAAACTCGCTATAAGGTGTGTCATGTTTAAGTATACACGTAATATAGGAAAATATTGTAATATTATAGTTAAAAATGAATTTAAGCTCTTGTGTGCCATTTACGCACCTATAAGAATGTGCTTTTATAGGAATATTATAGGAGATTTTTTTTTAAAAAATGCATGTAATAAAGTACAGCTAATTACTTTATCATTATTTGCTACTTTATACAGAGTAAAATATTAGATTTGGATGTTGTAAGACTGTGATTTGGAGCTGAAATGCACCAAAAGATCTGAATTCCCACTTTATTTTTTCAGACACACCACTACAGATTTCAAGTGCACTCTCAGGTAGATTTTTCTCCTACATTTTCGAGATTAACTCAAACCCAAGAATTATTAATTCATGATATTCCTCATTTGTGTGTGTGTGTGTGTGGGTGTGTGTGTGCGCCAGGTCCTTTTGGCAACAGTGGCCGCAGGGGCCGACAGACCTACACCCGCTACCAGACTCTGGAGCTGGAGAAGGAGTTCCACTTTAACCGCTACCTGACCAGAAGGCGCCGGATAGAGATCTCCCACGCCCTGTGTCTGACGGAGAGACAGATCAAAATCTGGTTTCAGAACCGCAGGATGAAGTGGAAAAAGGAGAACAAACTCCTCAATCCCTCAAAGACACCCGAGGAGGAGGAACAAGCGGAGAAAAAGAGCTAAAGAAGAAAAAAAGACACTGGGGAAAAAAGAAAGAAAAGGCATGTGTGTGCTTGTGTGCACACTCCCTAAAATAAAAAAATATGTATTATTTCTTTGTAGATAAAGTGCTGCAAATCACATGTTAGAAGACGTGTAGAGTGATAGACTTTTATTTCAGTATCTGCACGGTGATAATGTCTGCATTAAAAATCAGGTCCTCCTCTGTTTGTCCTACTGTGCTCGTGTGTTTTTTTTATTTAGGGGACTATGCAAAAATCCGCCAAAATGTAAATAATTTTTAAGTGTTTAGTTCCTGACAATGTCGTTACCTCATTCTCGTAGGCCCTACTGAGTTTTGTTTTTATTACTTTTTATGACATTTAAATGTCCTTTTACTGTATGTGGTGTTAGTTGTTCTATAATAGGCTTGTTGTTTACAGCTGTGCCACTTGTACAGATGATACATGTTATTTATTGTTGTTCACATTGTGTTCAATGCACATCTGGATATTGTGTGCAATATTTTGTTTAGGAAATTGTACATAGAAATAAAGGCTTTTTGATGTATATTGGAAAATCTTGTGGCGTCATTTATACTCAAGAAAAACATTATAATTAAAAGGATGAATATAAAATATTTAAGGGGAGAAAATGCGTCTAAAGTCACTATAAACCACAAAAATAAGCCTATAAATTCACACAAAACGTACGTAAAGATTGAAATAATTTCCATTTTGACACTTTACGTGTTAAACTGCCAACAGTATGGCTGATAAGTCTCTGTTATGTGTTACCTGAGCCTTTTGTGGCCTATATTATGAGCGCGTTACATAAATGATGGATGACTCCGCGGCCTGACAGCGCGTCCCGGCGGGGCGCTACCGCCGCTGTCCGGAAGATGGCGCTCTCTGCCTGCGCGGCTCTCGGGGCGCAGCGGGGAGGCACCATTGACTGGAGCCTAACGACCATTATTTCGTCATCATTTGTAACCATGGAGCATGAATTACCTCTTGAAGTCATCAGTGAGGATTTACGACTGGTCAACAAAGGCACGTGATTCCCGAACGCTCTCCCATATTTGGCCGCATACCTGGCAAAGTACAGTAGGGCTTCATTGCTTATAATTCATGATTGCATCCATAAATCGTGCAAGCACACAGGATTATAGCGACAAAGATCTACAAATCGAGGCTTTAAAAATCCAAGCAAATGAGCTCTTACTTTGTAAACTCGTTCTCAGGGCGCTATCCAAATGGCTCCGACTATCAGTTACTAAATTATGGGACTAACGGCGCTGTGAGCGGTTCCTTCAGAGACCCTGGCACCATGCACTCCGGGTCTTTCGGCTACAACTACAATGGCATGGACCTAACCGTGAACCGCACCAACACCGGCAGCCACTTCGGGGCCGTGAGAGAGGATGCCCGGGGATTCGCGCCGGACGCCCGCTACAGACAGACGCCCAACTGCTCTCTCTCGTCTCCAGATCCGGTGCCGCCGTCGTGCGCCACGGCCAGCCGGGAGCCGCTGGAACTAAAAAGCCCCTCTCCACCTTCTGACCGGAGCTCGACCTCGAGCGGCAACAAAAGCAACAACGCGGCTCATTTCACGGAGATAGAGGACGCCACGGTCGCCTCCGAGACCGAGGAGGGCGCGCACAGCAGCGGCGGCGGATCCAGCACGGCACCGCGGGCGCAGCAGCAGCAGCAGCAGCAGCAGCACCAAGATCCCAACGCCACCTCCTCCACTAACACATCAAATGATTGCCAATCGCCACAAATATTCCCCTGGATGCGGAAACTGCACATAAGCCATGGTATATTTACTAATAATATTTAAGGATGTCACGCTGCTGGTGTCATAAATCTGTCAAGTGTTGCATGAGTGAGCAGGTTGGAGGGGAAAAGGGCTGTGTTTGTGGACAGGTGAGAGGTTGTGAGATTTTAATGGCTGGCTTTGTAGATGAGTGTTATGTGTCGTGTTGGTTGCATGTGCATCATTTCCACGTTGTGTGCATCCTCATGGTGAAGCCAAAACCCCCAAAACTCTAGCCGTGCAACTTCCTTGTTGTTGTTGTTGTTGTTGTTGTTGCAGTGCGGTTGCTAATTTTCTTGGATTTTCTGCAAAATTTTGTAGATATGACTGGACCTGATGGGAAAAGGGCCCGAACCGCGTACACCCGGTACCAGACGCTAGAGCTGGAGAAAGAGTTTCACTTCAATAGGTACCTAACCAGGCGGCGGAGGATAGAGATAGCCCACGCCCTGTGTCTTTCCGAAAGACAGATCAAAATCTGGTTTCAGAACCGCAGGATGAAGTGGAAGAAGGACAATAAACTGAAAAGCATGAGTCTTGTGACAGGAGGCAGCGCCTTCCACAACTGAATAACTTTTTGGTTGAAGCGTAAAAAACAAATAATTAAAAAAAAAGCAGAGAAAAAAGAATTCATGAGTACTGTATTTGAAAAGCGCAGCACCTTCCAGCATGCCATTGTGATAGAAAAAGAAGTATTCTGTGGTCTTAAGAAAAGAAAATGCCATTTTTAGTTGTTGTAGCTTATAGATGTCCTATTTGGAAGATGTAAATATTATTGGGGGTAATAATTGTCTTTTTTGCTCTTTCTCTCCCTCTATCTCTCTTGAAGGTGTTTCAACTTGAGCTCTTTATTGTGTGACGGTCTAACAGGAGTAAAATTCATTGTACAGTTACAAAAAAGAAAAGAAAAAAGAAAGAAAAAAGTTTCCAAACCATATGCTGCTCTTCATTGAATGTAATGTATTCCGGGGGCCATAAAAAGCGCTTTAGTGTAACTGCTATTTCTGATCTTGTGGCCACATCCATAAAAGTTTCAAGCCAATGTGTAGCTTTAGGATATTTTGTGCATCTATTATTATTATTATTATTATTATTGTTTAGGATAATTATGAGCAATGCAAATGTATTCAACCTGTCAATGTGATAAATTTTTAGTGCAAAGGGTTATTCTGTGGATAGGCAGTGATGTGAGCTTTTTTCGCCAATAAGCTTTTTGTATTTGTAAGTGAACTCATAGCGCTTGGAAATAAAAGTTTCTCTCAATTTGCGTTGTCTCGACTGTCAATTAAATATTTTCTAAAAGCAGCTGCGTAAAAAAAAAAAAAAACTTTCCCTTTCTCTCCAAAAATAAACTCACTAATGATTAACCAAGAATTATAAAAGTGTCACACGAACAAGGCGACATTTTTTTTGTGGGGCTCTTTGGAGCAGAGACAAAGTGACAGAGAAAACAAACTTACCTCCTCTGACTCTCCTGCAGCGTGTTTGCCAAATTTGTTGTGGTGATAAAATCCCCCAAAATTAGAGTGGCTTTGGCTTACAGGTATATAGGCAAGGCTGAAGTTGGTAAAAATCCCCCTTACCAAAGATTGTATAGGCCTATATTACTTACAGACTGTGAAAAGTCACGTGAGGTCCATAAAGTTGGTTTTATGGTTTTGGGGAGTAGACAATGTACTATATAATTCACAACCTTGAATGAAAGTGACGGCTTAACTGCATGGATGGGACTGGAAAGGCTGGACTGGGGAAGGAAGTGGACTCCAGTTATATTTGGTTAGTTTAGCTGCTGGAAAAACTTGGACAAACACTTTGTATAATAAAAAATATTATGTCTGCTTGAATTTTAAATAGATTAAATATTACGTTTTTGCGCGTCTTTCATAGAGAAAATCACACTTGCAGATAAAAGTTAGATTTCCTCCACAATCACACGTAAAATAACTCCAATTCTAAGACATTTCTAATGTTTAAAATTAAAATATAACTTATTTTTGAAAAACAATGCATCTTTTTCTGCTTGGCTAAAAATTAATGTCTCGCTTAAAAAAAGACAAAAACAAAAAATGCTTTGATATGCAAAATGCTTTTTGGAGTTAAAAAATAAATAAAATCAAAATAATTATTCGACTTTAACTCGAGGCTTTATGCAAGTGACATGAAACGAACTTGAGCGAGCTCGTGGAGTGATTTATCCCAAACTGTCAAGTCACCGAGCGGCCAAAGGTGAAGTCTCGGACAACCCAGAGCTGGACTCACAAGCCTCACTGATTTAACATAAAGAAATCTGCAGGCTACACACACACACACACACACACACACATATATATATATATATATGTATATGCGTGTGTGTGTGTGTGTGTGTGGGCTTATATGCATTTGACTAATAAAACGTAATGATATTATCTCCAGGAAACTAAAGGTTATATGAGACTTCTGCAATATTTTCCAAAGTCTTTTCATTTCAGGTAGCTTTAAAAAAAAAAGTTAAAACCAGTGGTGGGCTATATGGGTCCCAGACAGTTTCCACATATTCATAACTATTAAGTGGCAATTTAACCAGCGTAATGAGTATTGCATATTGATAGGGGTAATCTGTACCCGGATCTCATGCATAATTCATGGCGGCGGGGATCATCGCTGGGTCAGGAGACGATGTAGACTGCTGCTGCTGCAGCCGCAGATGCGTCAGGAGGAGGAAGAAGCTGCCACACTTTGCACTGTCACGATCGAGAAAAAAAGTGTGTTTTGCACGTGGGATAAAACACTGAAATAGTTTAATTTTTAAAATATTTTCAGTGCTAGTAGAAGTGATTTTGGTGCAAAATCACTGGAAATATGCTGCGTAAAATCCACAGAATTTGTCTGCTCTGCGTTGCAATAAGAGTCGATTGATAGTGTAAACACGTGGATAGAAAGTGTCTGTGTTTTGCACGTGAGATATGCACTTAAATGTTCCAATTTCTAAAACATTTTGAAGTCTAGTAGTAGTGGTTTTGTTGTAAAATCACTGCAAACATGGTGCGTAAAATTTCACAGAATTTGTCTGCTCTGCTTTGCAACTACACTCGTTTGATGGTTTAAACATGAGGATAGAAAATCTCTGTGTTTTGTATGTGAGATATGTACTTAAATACAATAATTTTTAAAATATTTCTATTTCTAGTGGTATTGGTTTTGGTGCAAAATCAATGCAAACTTGCTGCGTAAAATTCACAGAAGTCGTCTGCTCTGCTTTACAATAAGATTCCTTTGATAGTTTAAATATGTGGATACAGAGTGTATGTGTTTTGCACGTGATATTTTTTATTGTTGAACGTGAGATATGAACTCAAATGCTCTAACTTTTAAAGTATTTCAAATTCTAGTTGTGGTTTTGGTGCAAAATGACTGCAACCATGCTGCGTAAAATTAGCAGGATCTGTCTGCTCTGGCTCGTTTGATGGTTCAAACATGTGAAGTGTCTGTGTATTGCACGCGAGATCTGTGTTTTGCACGTGAACTATGCACTTAAATGCTTTAATGTTTAAAAATATTTCACTTTCTAGTGGTGGTTTTGGTGAAAAATCCCTGCAAACATGATGTCTGAAATTAACAGAATTTTCTCTTTTTTCTTCTTCTCAGTTTTGCAATAAGACTTCGTTTGATAGTTTAAACATGTGCATATAAATTGTCTGTTTTCCATATGAGATAATACAAGTAAATGCTTTAATTTCTAAAATATTTCAAAATCTAGTAGAAGTGGATTTCGTGAAAAATCACTGCATACATGCTACGTAAATTTAACAGAATTTGCAGTAAGACTTGTTTTATAGTTTAAACTTGTGTGCAGAAAGTGTCCATGTTTTGCACGTAAGATTATACACTTAAAATGTTTAATTTTAAAAAACATTTAAAATTTTAGGTGCAGTGGTTTTGGTGAGAAATCACTGCAAACATGCTGCATATATTAGATAAAATTTTCTCTTTTTTTTGTTTGCATTGCAGTAGGAGTAGTTTTATAGTTTAATCAGGTGTATAGAAATGGTGTGTGTTTTGCACACTTAAATGTTTTTATTTCTAAAATATTTGAAATTCTAGACAATGTTGTGTTGGTGCAAAATCACTGAAAATCTGCTGCTTAAATATAACAGAATTTCGGCTTTTTCCTGCTATGTTTTACAACAAAACTAATTTAAGAGTTTAAAAATGAGTACAGTGGTGCCTTATAGAGTGAATAAAAACAACCATAAAGCATCATAAAAGCTAGTTTTAACCACATATGGGTTCTTATTTTCATATTCAATCTATTTAAACACTTATTCCGGATGCAGCTTCAGTTTCAGTGCAATTATCATACATACTGCACCCCAAAATTAGTTCTAAGATTAAATGTAAGTGAAGAAATGTGTTTATTTTACAATCAAACAAAAATAATTTAATATCAGTGTTAAATTCGCCACATGCACATGGGATTTAACACGTTTATGTGATCATAATGATGGAAAACATGAAGCAAATGTCACCTTGAATGCTCTTTTTTGTAATATTTGGGAGGCCAGTTTATGGTGTCATGGATGCTCAACATCTGGCTGAGCAGGATGTGTGTGAGTGTGTGTGAGTGTGTGTGCGGTGCTGTGATGTGATGCAGATGTGGGTCCAGCAGAGGGCGCCTCAGACCGGCCCCGGCTGATGATGGATGAGTTTTTCTCTCCTCGTGCACAGACTCTGGTCATGAGGAGCGTGAAGTGTTACAGAGCAGAAACACCAGAGTCACTCTGAGCCTGTTTGTTAGTTATCTCTTGATGTTTTTACAGGCTGAGTGGGCGGAATAAACCTTTAATCCTGCAGCACTTTGAGCTGAGAGAGAAACTCTGTTTGGAGGCTGAAGTTGTCTTTTTGTAGTATTGTGTGTAAGTATTTGAAATCAGGCTGAATCTTCTCTCATTTCATTATTCTAGAAAGCAGCTGAGTAACAGATTTACTCAAATATTGTAATTAAGTACAATCTGAGCAGCTTGTATTTTGCTTTACATGAGTATTTCCATGTATGCTGCGTTGAAATATTGCACTTTTTGCTCCACTGCAGTTATGTGAAAGTTTAGGGCTGCAGCAATATCATGATAATAATCTCTCAATTATATTCTTGATTAATTGATTAGTTTTTTGTTGTTGTTTGTTTGTTTGTTGTTAAATATTAAAGCAGTGGTTCCCAATTTTTTTAGGTTGTGACCAAAAAGTGAGTCATCATGCTTCAGGTGACGACAAGTTGTTAAAAGTTCCACCAAAGAAACATTTACACCTTAAAATTGTCACATGACTTCATTAAGCATCAATTTTAGGCCCAAATGTGTCAAATCAATAAATATTTCACAGAAAAATAAAAAATTATAGAGAACCCCAAAAACTGGAAACAGAGTCGTGTACCAGAATTAAGTTTCTTCTTCTTCTTCTTTTTTTTCTCCCATCTTTCATCTCAAGACCCCTCAGATTTACCTCGTGACCCTTTTAAGGGTCTTGACCCCTATGTTGACCACTGGACTAAAATACCAAACTGTATATAGAGAATATCCATTTAACTCCATTAAGTTTTCTCTAACACTGATGCTAAAGTATTAATGTATATAATCATTTTTCAGTCACTGCAGAATGAGTACTTCTACTTTTTGCTAGTTTTTTGTTACCAATACTTTTAGTAGGATTCCTAATGCAGGACTTTTACTTGGAGTGTTTTTCCATTGTGGTACTTTTGCTGAAACTCCGGTTTATGACCAACAAATATTTAAGGTCAAAGGCCACAGTTGTAAAAGTATTCCTGCAAATCTTTGTAGGTTTGTTAGATGAAAGTATTTTACTTTGAACATAAGTCTCTATTAAAGGTTCATAAATCATTAAATAAGATTCATACGTCTGTTGTAAGCCATAAATGCAAAACGTCTGGGTTGAAAACTGCAGATTTTGGAGATTAAAACTCATTGTTATGATTTTTTTTTTTTTTTTTTTTTACCATTTATAACTGTATAACTGTAGGATTAAAACTCATTATTAATGATGTGATAACCTCTATAATAGCTGAATTGATTTATTAAACCCCATTATTAATGACTATTAACATTAATAGCTGCACAGTTGATGTTTTAAACACTTTTATTAATACTAATTAACACTTATAACTGCAGAACTGGTGGATTAGATCTCATTATTAGGGATGTAATAACCTCTATAATAGCTGACTTGATTTATTAAACCCCTTTTATTAATATTTATAACTGCAGAATTGATGTTTTAAAGCCTTTTATTAATACTTTAACCCTAAACCCTAAACCTAACTAGACTGGATGGATTAAAACTCTTAATTAAATATTTAATAACATTTTTAACTACAGACTTTATATATTAAACCCTTTAGGCTAATAACGTTTTAACACTTATAACTGCAGACTTGGTGGATTAAACCTTCATTAAACTCCCAATAAATGTATAACATCACACTTGGTGTATAAAAACCCTTAATTTAAGAGTTGACATTTATAGCTGCAGAGTTTGTGTCCAATTAAAAAGTTATAAACCCATGCGCATTTATAAATTAATTACCTACATTTAGAAGAGAGAAACAACCTGGTAACAGATTGTTTTTTGTTCCACTGTAGGCCTTAACCCATAACACCATTAATAAAGCTGTTATTTAGTTATAAAACCTTAATAAAAGGCGCCATATGCTAAACTACTGATGACTTTCATGATGGTTAATCTCTGCATTTTAAATTTTGAGCGTTTTTAATATTTGGACATTATTATTTGTTGATTGCATGTTAAGGGGGGCTGCAGCTTCTGTGCTCGTGCACGCAGAGGTCGACCACCTGTCATCTATATATACCCTGTAGATCCGAATTTGTGTAAATATACCAGCAGCCACAAATTCGCGTCTTTGGGAGTATGTAGGTGATAACACTTCACCTCGAGAGGGACAAAACACTCATTTTACAGGCGAGAAAATACCCATTATTCTTTGTGTGTCCTTAAGTTTCAGTTTATTGCAAATAATGCTGCATGTTTGATGTGTTTGGCCTGGTAACACGTGTTTAAAGTGGTTTTTTAGTGATTCTGTGCGTTGTTTTGCTGCAGGCCTCCTGCACCAGACTCCATGCGCTGTTTTGAGTGTTTTTCTTTTCTCTCTCTTGTAGCTGCAGATCGCTGGAGAATATGACATCTGTGAAAGTTGCAGGACAGACCCTTCAATGTGGGCCTTTGTTCGGCGCATCATTTATCTTCTTTTCACCGCACTCCACTCGCCTGTTTGGTCGAGGAGGAGTTTTAGTTTTCAAGAGAAATGTGAGGAGGACCTCCACAAACAGACACGGCGCGGGCTGAGAATCTGAGCTGGTGCAGAAAATGAGACCCAGAGAGAAATGTAAGTTTATCAAAGATTATATTTGCTGTGTTTATAATGGACATGCACGTGCATGTGTGAGATTGCATTGAAATGTGGGCTGATATGGGTCACACTTAATAAGTATAAGTTAATTTGTTTATGTTGTCTGAATTTGAGAAAACAAGTTGAAATAGTTAAACTTATCTCAAATTCAGTCAACTTAAAATTTAAGGCAGCCTGGACAATAACTTTTTTAAAAGTCAAAACAAGTAGTCCCTTTTTACAGCGTGGGTCACACTTAACTGTAAGTGTTTACAAGCAGTAAACAAACAGTTAATAGAGGGTTTATTATGCACTATAATGTGGTTTCACGCAGATAAAAGGACAGTTTTACGTGTTAATTAATGCATATTATTTGTCAGCTATCATAATTTCTACACTGTAAAAAACTTTTTAACTTAAAATAAATCTAATGTCCCGGCTGCCATAAAATTGCACATTGACTGAATTTTAAAAGACGAATTGAGGTAATTTTGTAATAATTCAACTTGTCTTCTCAAATTCAGTCAACTTAAAAATTTACGGCAGCCTGGACACTAACTTTTTAAAGTTAAAACAATTAATTTCTCTTTTCATTTCATGTATGACAAGTTATTTTGTATTATTACAGCTGTATTTTACTATTTTCAAATTAATTATCTGTTTATCCACCAGCTTAAAGAGTTATATTTATTGATAAATGCATTAATTAATGGTTTAATCAGCTAATTGGCACATTACAGTGTGAGGAAACTAAAGGCCTCAGTGTTTAAGTCAAGTGTTGCTACAATACACTGTAAAAACTAACTATTTGTTCTAACTTTAAAAAGTTAGGGTCAGGGCTGCCTTAAAATTTTAGGTTGACTGAATTTGAGAAGCTGAGGTAATGTTTTAATGATTCAACTTGTCTTCATAAGTTCAATCAACTTTAAAGTTCAAATTTAAACTTAAACCATTTTAATTTAAAACCAATCGTTTCTTTTTTACAATTCATAAATAGAGTTATTTTATATTTTTACAATTGTATTTTACAATATTCCACTTAATTATCTGTTTATATGCCAGCTTCAAGATTTACATTTGTGATTAAATGCATAAATTAACCATTAAATCTGCTAATAACTACAAGTGTGATAGAAACCATTTCTTGCATGTTTATATAATGCTTAACTGATGCCATAACAGAGTTTAAGGCCTGTTGTGATTTAAATTGATGTTTTTAATTTTTCTTTTTTATTTATGATATAGAATAACTACTTTTTAAATCCACTTGAGGAAATTTAATTTAGCTACAAACAGTTTTTTGCCCTTTTTTTAACTTAGAAATCTGATTTTTTTTCCTCTATTTTAATTGCATATTAACCCTGTTTATTTGTGTATTTTGGATTTATTTGCTTTAATGCTTATGTCAGCTGTGGGAAGTGGCTTCTACTGTTGATTCAACTGCCTGTGAATTAATTCAGAGCTGTAAATCGTCCTCCTTGTGGACACGTGGTTCCTGCAGCTACTTGTCACGAGAGGTTTGTCAGCAGGCCTGCAGACTGCACAGAGGGGTGAGGAGGAGGAGGAGGAGGAGGAGGAGGAAGAGGAGGAGGGGGGTGGGGGTGGGTGCATGTCCATCACAGTTCAGACAGGCAGCCTGAAGAGTGCGGAGCTCACCTCGGTGATGAAGATGGGATGTAAAGTGCAGCTCAGGGATGTTGTCATGTGTGAATAATAACTGTCACCTCTGCAGGCCGCAGGGATCAAACATGAATTTATATTTTGACTGTACACTGACTTATCACGTCAGTCCATCTGCATCGTCTTCCTTCTCCTCTTCTTCTCCTCCTCGTAAATCACGGGAGGATTTAGACTTTTAAGACAGCACTTACTGCTGATTTTCTTTGTATTTATATGGCTCTTTTTATAGCCACATATAGGCCATCACAGAGATTTATGGAGCACATACACAGTGGTGGAAGAGGTTTTTAGACGCTTTAGGCTACTTAGAAGTAGAAATACCACAATCTAAAACTACTACATTACAAGTAAAAGTCCTGAATTCAAGATGTCATGATGCGGAAGTAATATCAGCAAAATGTACTTATGCAAGCTTGTAATGTTGTAGTTTATTAGTGTGGAGCCAGTTTGAGATTGTAGGTACTCATCATATTATAGATTTCTAGGGGATACAAGGGACATATTCCCTCAGTATTTAGAAAATGTGCATTTTCGCCCAAAATCGTCTCTCAAATCCCCCTGTTTCATATGTGCCAATGATAATGACTATACGATCTGAACAAATTTTCAAATATTTTCCTCTTGTTTTTAGGCTTTTCATTCTCTTTCATTCTTTCAGTCTCTAACTCTAATGCTCAAAACACTCCATTCCACCATTCCCCACTGTATTTAATATATATATATATAAATATATATATATATATATATATATATATATATATATATATATATAAATATATATAAAATATATAAACAAAGTTTGGTGGTGCCCTGCTTAGCTACGTATGTCCTTTTTCCATAGAGATCGCGTTATGGGGACACAAAGTCCCTTTATTATGCCACCTTGGCATTTTTACACAGAATATAACAATAGTGCCATCATGCAAACAGCAACAGTGACATAACTAATGTTTTTTAACTAACTTTTTCCCAATATGTGGACATTTATAACAAATTGTCAAAACGTCTCACCTGTCCTGCCCATGGTCCCGTCCTCCTGGCTGTCCCATTTATACAAACACCACCTTGTAATAAGGACAGTAAATGATTGTTATTGACATGTTATGCTGTTGTTATTGCTTAGAAAGTCTTATGTCACATTAGAGGTCAGTGCTGTTGTGTTGAACATCATGCCTCTTTTGATTCCACAGTGCCGGCATGCTGTCTGAAATCAAACACTGAAGCGTCACAGTGCTGCCGTTGTTTGGTTCTGTGTAAAAATGCAAAGGAGGCGTAAATAAGGGACTTAACAGCAGCCCCGTATTATATATATATATATATATATATATATATCTTTGTGTATAAAAAAGGCTTTCATGTACCTAATAAACTGGCAACTGAGTGGATATGCACGGAGATGTCATTTCCACTAGCAGGTGGATAACCTCAACCCCAAACCCCCCAAATTACGCTTAATATTCTAGGCCTACTGTTTGTCAGATTCTGGCTGAAAATGTGAATAAAGTTGCTGACTTTCCTCTAAAAAACAAAACAAAACAAAACCAGAAACCCACAATAAGAAGCAAATTTAGCATTTTACCACTCTGGTAGAATTTAGCATGACAGCCGACGCAATTATTTCTCAGATTTTATTCGGTTATTTTAATCTCTAAATTAATTTAGAAATGCAAGAAATTTGATTCAAATCACATTTCTTTTTTTTCTGGGGGACAGTGCCGTCATTGGGCCTTGAAGATCGAGGCTTCAGCTTTGAATGTTTAAGAACATATCTGATTGTTAAAAATAAAAGATCTAAATATCTGTCATCCCACTCATACGTATAGCCTACTTCAGTAAATGTAGGTCTATTTAGTTACATTCCACCACTTTCAAAATAAATATCTTACACTGAACTATGCTTTCAACTATAGTCAATACATTTTTAATGACAACATTTGTGAAGTATTCTGTACTGAAATCTACTCACAATATGGACTCCCAGGTCAAGCCCCTAATGTCCTGAAATCCTAGAAACGCCCCTGCTGTGGGAAAAAAAAACCCACCCCCCTTTTATTATGTCCTTCTCACTTCTCAAACCAAAGTTACGCTCGTGCATATGCATAAATCAGACATCTCACTCAACTTTGTTTTTTCAAATTTAAGATCAACTTTCTTATTCTGCAGCTCTGAAATAAAACTTTTTTTGACGCATCACTGACACAGATCAGGCGGTGCACGGCTCACAGATCAAAAGGTGCTCATTTGCATTAATTAACACTCCTCGGTTAAAAATTACCTCTCAGAGCCAATCAAAGTGATCGAGCAAAACATGGAGACGAGACATGAAAAGCGCCGCCAATCGATGCTCTGCAGCAGTCTGATGGTCACCGTGTAAACCAAACCGAGGCCTCATTACTGGATCTGCTTTTAAATGCACGCTGCTGACCACTGTCTCTCTGCCCCCCCAGTTTTTAAAATGACTCACTCATTTAAATTAAAAAAAATCTCATTACATAAACAAGACGTAATGCACTTGGTATGTGTGTTACAAAAAGCTCCAGACTAAATAGTTTCTTTGGCGGAGTAATTTATGGCATCTCTGCTGGCATCGCTCCTAAAGGCGACGTTTGAATTTATTGTAACAGTGCTGGACAAGTTCCCAGGACGAAAATAGCTTAAACGCAACTAAAAACAATCAGCTTTTTTTGCATTATTTTAATGCATGTTATAGTGATGGGAGGCGACTCTATAACAGAGAATTTTCATTATCTAAATCCACTTAAAATTAGATTTAATGTCATTTTTTTCTGGCGTCTCTTTTAGGATTTTCACGCTGCCATAAAGATGTATAGAAAATCTTTATTGCTGGTGAGCTATTTCCATATATGAGCTTGCATGATCAGCAGAAAGGGTTTTCTTTTTTGCACACACACACACACACACACACACACACACACACACACACACACACACACACACACACACACACACACACACACACAGAGGCTGACATTGTGTGCTATGCAGGGCGGTGTGAGCTGCAGAAACACTGTCCACTCCGCTTCACCCCACTGGCATGCAAAGCCACATCATCATCTAAGAGGCGCTTCTTTCTCTGCAGGGATTTTATTCTAATCTGGAGTTTTTTTAACCAACCAAGCCAAAAAAAAGGTGAGAGGAAGGTGTGTATTTGTTGGCGCGCGGATTGTTTCAGTGCGGGATGAATGTAGGTTGTGAAGGTAAGGCAGCCCGGGTGTTGTGCCGCGGACTGGGTTATGTGTCTTTATGATTTACGAGCCTGACTCCAGCCGCGGTTCAACCAGAGTTCATAAAGCTGCATGCCTCCAGACTTTATTCTCTCTCTCTCTCTCTTTCTCTCTTCTCCTTTAAAAACTGCTGCTTAATATTTCTGTTTCTGTGGAATTTAATTACGTTTTTGTTTTATTATTTTGTTTCATCTGAGAGCAGAAAAACAGCTGCAGTGCACAATAGACTATATTATTTTGTAGCATATGCGATGGAGATGGATAAGTTTTTTAGTAGCTTGTGATATAACATTTAATTATTTTCTCCTTGAAAATATTGCAGACAGGGTCATGCATTAGCCGAGAGAAGGGGGTTATTTATTAACACTCACAGGCCTAATGTAATGTCAGGAAACACACATTTAAAAAGAATTAAAATAACGTATTTATCTGTATTTTTATAGCCTGAAAGCATATTCTTTTTATGTGGTTGTCTGTTTGGATGTTGTTTACGTGCAGACTAATTGGTGTTGTCATTTCTTCTGCAATTTTTGTTCATCTTGTACTTAAGGCAGACAAAAAGAAATAATCTTGTTTCTTAAACCGAAATTTTTATATTTCGTTTGTTTTATCTGCATTACAAAAAAAAAAGAAAAAGAAAAAAGAAAAGATAATAAGCCTTGTTATTGGCTAGTTAGGGCTATACTGATTGTAAGGTTTTAGAACTAATTTAATTTCTGCAAAGATTATTCTCAAAATTGTGTTTTTCAGGGGGCATATTACCACCAGACACTTATTTATGTTTGGATATTTATGTGCAGGCTAATTAGTGTTTGCTTTTGTTGTTTTTGATGCTATTTTTGTTAATATTTTGTCATTCTGACAGATTAAAAAACCCCAGATAAACAAAACAAACTCGTTTACCTTAAATCTATATATTTTATTTGTTTTATCTGTATTAAATAATAAATAAATAAATAAACAACAAAAGAAACAAACAGTTACAGGCCAGTTGGGTAGAAGGGATTGTTGGGGGGGTTAAAAAAAGGAATATTTTAATTTTTGCAAAAATTATCCCCAAATTTGTGTTTTCCAAGGGCGTTATTTCCACTTAACTCTTATGTATGTTTGGATGTTTTTGTGCAGATGAGAGTTTGCCATTCGTCTTTGTTGCAATTTTTATTAATATCTTTTAATATTACAGGCAAACATTTGAAACCTTTATATGTCTTTTCTTTTATCTACATTTCAAAAAAGATAATGAGCCTTTTTGCAGGCCAGTGAGGTTTTAACGGATTGTAAGGATTTTTTTTTTTTTTTTTTAAAGAAGAAATAATTACATTTTTACACGAATAATCCTCGACTTTGGGGTTTTTCAGAGCGTCCATTTCCACCAAACTCTTTATTTTCGCTCTCAGGCCAGCAGAGGCTTTTGCTATTCATGTCAGCATACTATTGAGTTGATAAGATGGATCATGTGGTCTCCTCCCTGATTTCTGTCTCCGTCTCTCAGGGCCAGAAGCTGCAGGGCTCTCTGGAAACCTGCCATGTGACATTTGGCTGCCAGCGCTCCGTCGGAAGGTCAAAGGGGGGCCCCGGTGCACATTTCATGGAAATGCAGAAAACCAGTGCACAGACACAAAACCTCCAGCAGCACCATTACCAGCACGACTTCTTCTTCGGCGACTCTCTGGATGATGTCAGTGGGTTCGCGTGCGCTGCAGCCGCACAACAACAACCTCTGGCGCAAATGGAGACGTTTGATCGCCGGAGGTCAAAGCAGCAGCAGCAGTTTCCTCCGAGCAAAAAGATTTTCCCCTGGATGAAAGAGTCCAGACACTCAAACCAGAAACACGGAAGGAGAATCGCAGGTTTGTACGAAGTAAAAAGCAATTTATTTTCAAATGAGGCCTTTTCATTTATGTCCCCTATAATTAAGAAACTCTTTTTAAATGGAGGGAATTAGATTATATTTTCTTCGTTTCAGGTTCAAAAGGTCAGGCAGCTGTTAGTAAAGGGACAGTCAGACATGCAGCAGAAACATAAACACACCTGGGGTCAGTTTTAGCCTCATTTTCCTTACCATAATGACATGGCATTTATTTTCTCATAACAACAGCTCAAACAAATATTTCAAATAACAGAAATTAGTGGGATAATAGACAGAATTAAAAAAAATGTACTAACAAAACTGGTTTACTTCACTTTCACTAGTTTAAGTATGCAAAATACTAAACAAACAAACAAAATCTGTTGCCCCACATGTTCTAAACATTGAGGGGGCACGTCCCCTGCGTCCCCCCAAAATCTATGCCCATGATAGCATATATAACGAAAAGAAAAATCTAAATTTAAAAAATGGTGACCAAGAGTCTGTTTTTAAGGTCTGAAACTATTTGTTGATATATTAGATAGATATCTGGAGTTTTTCTTTAAATGCAGATTCAAAGATACAGATTGAAAAAGGCCTTTTTGACAAACTTATGTAGCCAATTAAAGAATCTTCACTTAATCTTTTGAAAGGAGAAATGACCCAAAGATTAGCAAGGAATTAGTAAAAAATAATTTTAAAAAGACACCCTAAAAATCAGCAAAAACAAAAAGGAAATGACCTTAAAATGTGCTTAAGTATAATAATAATATAATATAATATAATAATTATAATAATTCTGCAAAGTAATTTTAAATATACAATAAAATTAATTATGAAAAGGGTTTAGTTTTAGAGATTTTTCACTGTCTTAAAAAAAAATCCAAATTACTCATTTCTTGCAAATTGCAAGACATGTCTTGCATTTCACGTTGCTCATTACCTTTTCCCCATGTTTTCAAAAGCAATAAAACCAATATGCCCCAGGGTCAAAGGATATCGCTCCAGATTTCGAAGGGTTAAAAGTACAGATTATTATCCAGCCTTATAAAAAGTGAATTAAATGAAGGAAACATTCATTTATGTTTTCTTCAAAATTAAAGTCCTCTGCTTATTTCGTGTGGTTTCGGGCGGTGTCCCCATGTGTCCCCCTGACATCTACGCCTCTGTTGGTTTTTTTTTTTTTACAAACTAATAAATCAGAAAACTGGCTGTAAACAATGTGCAAACTCGGTGAAAACAGGCAGAATTTTTTTTAAATTGTCCTGAAGTCATAAATAAAAAAGAACAAACAAGGCAAACAAACAAACCTCCCATTAACCTCTTCCACCCCGTGATTTCAACCTGTTCAACTTCCCTGCTTGTCTCCACAGACTGCACCGTCAACGAGAAGTGTCCGAGCGCGACCCCGGCCTCCAAGAGGACGCGCACCGCGTACACGAGCGCGCAGCTGGTGGAGCTCGAGAAGGAGTTTCACTTCAGCCGCTACCTGTGCAGGCCGCGGCGCGTGGAGATGGCCGGCCTGCTCAACCTGCACGAGAGGCAGATCAAGATTTGGTTTCAGAACCGAAGGATGAAGCAGAAGAAGGACGAGAGAGTGCAGGGCCTCATCACCTCCTCCTCCTCCTCCTCCTCCACCAACACCTCCTCCTCCTCACCCCCGTCCTCCCCCTCCGCCCCGGGCAGCCCCACTCTGTCGAGCCTGGGTTATGTCCATCTGGGCGGGGATTACCAACCCGCCTCCCCTCCGCTAAAATCCCAACCGGTGTACCCGGAATACTCCAAATATCCAGCTCCGGGTTTCACGCAGCTTAATTATGACACGCGCACCGCCTCGCGCACAACTAACGTGGATCATAACGGGTCATATTTCCCACTGAGCTGCACTCAGGACAGAATCATGCAAGCTCCAAAACTGACTCATCTGTAGCAGAAACAGTTCCTCTCTGCAAAAAAAACCCTGTTCCCTTTAACTGACAAATCTGACAAGTTGATTTTACTTAACTCTTTGAAACCTGGAGCAACGTCATTATTTTACCCTTTTAATAATTAATTGATTCCTTCTTTGGTGATACATGTTCCACACATGGCAAGAAATTAGTAGATTTGGAATTTTTAAAAAAATATATTTTCTTTCGTTTATTTTATTTTAATATAATTTTCATTCCTCATTGCCCTCTTCGTGTTTCTTAAAGAAATCAAGCAAATGTGGTCAAGTTTAAAAGGCTTTAAAAAACTAATTTCTTTGAAAAATTAAGTAAATATAGCTAAATAGAATGATAGGGAATAGAAAATGTAATTCCCTGTGAATCCTTCACAGGGAATTACATTTTCATTCACAGCCAAGCCACACAAAACCACACATAACATAAAAGCACAACTGTAATAAATATTAATCGTAATTTGTTTACTTATATCTAGTTGTTGCATTTACTTCAAATTTAGTCATATGTACTTAATTTTTTGTAGTTGATGCAACTTAAAAATTAGAAATTTAACTAAGAAAGCAATAAGTCTTCAATTGTACCGCCACCTAGTGTCACTGAGTGGTATTATTGTTGACGCCACTGTCACAAAGACTCACGAGA
This sequence comes from Plectropomus leopardus, assembly GCF_026936395.1. NCBI lineage: Eukaryota > Metazoa > Chordata > Actinopteri > Perciformes > Serranidae > Plectropomus > Plectropomus leopardus. The sequence goes on from NC_142194.1 coordinate 4,148,504, forward strand.
TCGCTTTCCGTTTTCCTCAGAGCTTAACAAATATCTGACAAATCGACACTAAACAACATCAACACACACAACATTCAAGAGAGAAGGAAAATATGTTCACTGAAGACGTATTGTTATTTTGTTACTATTTTAGATAGTTATATTTTATTTATTATTTTTGTATCTTAACGTTTCTTAATTTTGACTGTTGCTGTGGACCAGCTACTTTCAAATGCATAATTTGACAAAATCACTTGTTCGCTGCAAAATTACTCGTTTGCTGCAGATAGCTAGCGCCAGACCCAGGAAAACAAACAGCACAGTTCTCTTTTTTTGTTGTGCAATTATTGACATGCTTCTTTTCGTACTGTAAATCCATCCTGATTTTCTGCAGGAGACCATATCCAGAGGCAGGCAGAACTGCAGAATCGCGAGCTAGTTTTAAACACGTTTTTTAAATTCTTTTATAGCCATTACATTGTGCAATTAACATTAAATTCAGAATTAAATGTTTAAAAAAGAAAATAGTTATCTCTTCAAGCTTTAAATAAATATTTCTAAGTTTTAGCAACTTAAGTGAACAAAATATATTGTACTATACATCTGTATTTTGCCAATGGCATATGTTAGCCATATTTGTATGTTCTCTAACATATTAACAAAAAAATAATTGGCAAAATCCTCTTTATCATGATCAAGTTAAGTCAGACTAACTTAGTTTACTGAAGTTGCTAAAACTTAGAAAGAACAAATTAGTTTCACTTGTTATTTTAGAGTAAGAAAAACTTCACAAAATGAATTAAATACAAATAAATTTAAAGTAAACTTATCACTTAGATATAAAGTAAACATAAATTAAGAAAGAGTAATAGTTATATTTACTTTCCTTTTTCAATGCAATCAGTTTCCAAAATTATTTTAAGTAAGATCAACTTGTCAGATTTTACAGTGTATCTGTATCGATGCATGCATCTTTTATCATTTATTTATTGGACTAATTAATCTAAATATTAGTCTCAAGTCTTATTTATTTATATTTATTTATCTTGAGTGTTTCTCATCAATTGTTCACTTTTACGCATGTGCCTCTTCTAAATATTTTTCCAACCAGCCCTGTAGATTTAAATGTTCACTGTTATTTCAGCTACATAAATAAACGAGATCTCTCTGCAGTAAATACTCCACAAAAAGACGACTGTAATGCAGCCAAACGTTGTTTTTCTTTAAAGCTTAATTAGCACTTGAGGTCTATAGCATCACATTAACTCTTGCTTAATTACAGGGTCCTTATACGGATGAGTTTTTTGGAAGATTTTGCGTTATGTGTCGTTTTTAAAAGGCTATATGGTTCTTAAAGGTGTCTTTTGTTCCTTTATGGGCGAAGTGGGCCACACAGGCTGTCAGTCTGTAAAAAGAGCGCATGATGGATCACTGGATTCACTGCGCTGCTTTTGAGTCAGTCTGCAGGATTCGTGGTGTCGACAGACCCAAGAAATGTTTTGAGAATAAAAAATAAAAAAATCCAACTAGATTTTTATTATTTTTTAGCATTATTTCTGCATTTATTTAGTCAGGTTTAGGTTCAGTTTAGAGCAAAAATTTGTCTTAAAAGAAACTTTGGACATCTTCAGGCCTTTTTTCAGAATTAGAATTAGAAGATGATTTATTTTTCACTCATAAGGAATTTGCTTTGTTTTGGGTTTTTTTCGACATATTAAGAAAATAAAAATAATAAAGATAAGGAAAATACTGCAACACTCAAAAACTTAAATACAGATTTAAAAAACTAAAATATGGAAAAGATAATGTAAAAGTATAACATGACAGCTGATGATTTATAATAAAATGTATTATACGAAATCACATTATTCTTATAATCCTAATTATTATTATGAATATGTTAAATATATAAGCATTATTTAATCTTTTTGCCATGAATTGTTTTATTTTTTGAGCTGCTGTAACAGCCTGAAATAAGTGTCCTGATGTTTGTGTTCTTATCAGATGGATGAGCGAGTTTGATTGAAGCATTTGTCATGTAAATGCGAGCCGTTTGATGGACGAGCCCGCAGACTTGACAGAGTGCTGTAGGTCCTTTGCCATTGGCGTTTAGCGGGTCACATGGTGTGTCAGGAAGGTGATATGAGAGTGGAAGGCAGTTTTACAGCTTTGACATACTACCTAGAAGGTTTAGGGCAAAGGGAGCACCGATTAATGACTGCTCGGTCTTGATCGAACAAACAATAAGGCCAATAAGGTTACAGGATGAACTCATACTTAGACTACCCCGTGTGCAACCGAGGAGCGAATATTTTTAGCGCCAAGGCCGGATACCACAATTTAAACCATGGATACATGTCGTCCAACTCGTGTGCAACAAGTGATGGTTACGCACAGGACGGACGACTAGTTGCTGCGACTTCTGCAGCGACGCACCAAAACCCGAGTCTCCCGCTGCACCACCAGACACATTTGGATCTGCAGTTTGCGCCGCCGGGGAACTCCATGTATGGCTCACCTCTGGAGTACGGACATCACCAGTACGGCCTCGCACCAGAGCAGGACCGGAGCTTCATTCAAGTGTCTCCACTCGGGACAAACATGGCTCCCTACACCGGGGACAGCTGTGGGCCTGGGGTTGCAACAGGCAGCCAGTACCTGCATTTTGGAAACGGGGATCAGAGGCAGCAAGAATATCCAGACACTGTTTATACGAGGTTACCACCCCAAAATAAGGAGAGAGATTTGGAGCACGTGGAGGAGACCTCTAAAACATTTGACTGGATGAAAGTGAAGAGGAATCCACCAAAAACAGGTTTGTTGAAGCATAAACAGATTTGAGAATTAGAGAACCTGTGAGGCCTCTGCAGGGGACTCACTGTGCGTAAAACCGTGCGTAAAAACGCAATTCAGTTGATTTAATGCAGCATTAATTGCTTTGAAAAAATATATTTGGCAACTAATGTTTTGTGCATTTTTCGATTCATCCTCACATGCATCATCCACATCTTTAGTTCCATCGTGAATTTCCTCCATCACCCATTCATCCATCCATGTCTCTCCACAGCTGTCCTCTCGGAGTTCGGCGTCCCCGGCCAGCACAACGTGATCCGCACAAACTTTACCACCAAGCAGCTGACCGAGCTGGAGAAAGAGTTCCACTTTAACAAGTACCTGACACGGGCGCGGAGGGTGGAGGTGGCCGCCAGCCTCGAGCTGAACGAGACGCAGGTAAAAATCTGGTTTCAGAACCGCAGGATGAAGCAGAAGAAACGCGAGAAGCTGGGCTGCGTTTTGGGCAACACCTCGGCGCCCGTGGAGAAAGTCTGCGGCCCTGACACCTCTCCAAAGGCGAAGGTGAAAGACTGTGAACCACTGTGACTTTTCATAAAAAACAATCTGACTGTGGAGGTTTTCCACTTCTCAGTTTAGTCGCACCATTCCAGAAAAACTGTGAAAAAAGCATGTGGACTTGAAGTATACAGGGTATGTCTGTGTCTGCTTACAGTGCAATGATTAATGCTGAATTGGAGAAACTTTTGAAAATGCTTTTTTTCTTGTATTTGTAACCTTCTTATGCTATTTTTTTTATGTGTTGAAGCACTGAAGTGTCTCAGTGTCATTGTTTGCACTATTTATTTACAGGGTATTTTCCAGCAACTATTGAGATGATTTAGCTTAATAAAGTTTATAAAATGAAGAAAAGTTTTGTATTTTGCTGTTTATGTAAATACAAAAATGACTGATAATTCCTATCAAACTTTAATTCTGACCTGTTTTACATCTATTTTTCCAAATATATGTATATAAAAAATGTTCTAAATATCAAAATAATTGCAAATGTCTTTTCTATATACAACTCTATTAAGAGTCTCACCAAATTCCCCTTGTATAATGTGACAAGAGGAATCTTTCACAACACATGGGGTGGGTTCAAGTGACCTTTTCACCTCCAAATACCTCCAGGGGCTCTAAACATGACAACAAACTCCAGGGAGCCAGCCTTGATTTGTTACCCAAATTCTGCTTGGAGACAGCTGACACAGGTTGCACTGACATCCACTTTGTATTTTACATAATTTGAGTTGAGTTTTCCTTTTTTAAAATCTGAGGAACTTGATAATTTGACGTGTAAGTGCTCATTGTGGCTTCAACTCAAGATAAACGTTTGCCGGACCTGACTGCCTAGTTTCATGCGATGGTGAAGAGGAGGCAGCAGTTTCAATATTTGCACTGGGTGTTGGGTTTGCACACAGTTTCTGCCCCGGCAGCACCGGCCTGTTGGTGCCCTTTTTTCCTAAAGCTGAGGTTCACGCAGAGTTCAGGCACAAATGAATGCAGAGTCAATCTGTCAAGACACCAGAGTGGCTCGGAGAAGTCGACTCTAGGGCCTCTCATGCTTTGGATTTTTAGCAGGTATTGCTTGTAATATTTAGACTCAGGGTCCTACCAAAACATTTCCATGACTTTGAGGCAAAATTTTAAGACCATAACCTCCCTTGAAGTGACCATCTGTACTTCTTAATGGTTATTTTTTTTTCATTAAAAGCTTTTAAAAATATATATTATTAAAAAAAATAATGAATCTAGAACAAGATTAGAGCTGAATTTTAAATATAAAGTAGGGACTGTTTGTTATTTATGAAAAGAGAGGCTGTGGTGAAAATGTTGGTGATTTTACTCTTTTAAAAAAATGGCCAAAAAAATGGTCTTTTGGCAATTTTTATGGAAAAAATGTTTTTTTTTCCTTGGCCATTTGTTTCCTTAAAAAAATGTTTTTGGCGAGAAAACATTTTGAAGAAAAAAAATGTTAGGGATTTTTTTTTAAATCCTTTGACGATTTTTAGAAAAAAAATGATGATTTTTCTTTAACAGTTTTTGGTGATTTTTGAAGAAAATGCCTTACAAACCCACATTTTCTTGAAAAATCACCAAAAATTACACCATATATTAAAGCCAGAAACTGCAAAAGCAGAAATTATCGTTGGATTTTCACATTTCTGCAGTCTTTGAACACATCATGTATTAATATACATGTTTGCGAAACAAAATTACATGACTTTCAGGACATTTAGTTTTCCAAATTGCTACTTGCAAATTCCATGACTTATCCAAGTTTTTCATGACTGATCAAACCCTGTAGGCTAAAGATGTAGTCATTGTTCTGCTTTATGCAAACTAAAGAAGTCCAAGATGTTTCCAGGGAATGGAAATCAGCAATCATTTGAAACACATCCGCATGCAGCTCTCTCACAGCTATATTAAAAATTAATACAGCTCTACTAATAGAAGTTACAGTTGAAATACCATACGGCCCATTACTGTAAATTAGAAAAGGGCTGAGAGAGTTTGTTGTCATGTGTTTTTTTTCAAAAAGCTTCCACAAGAGTCACAAGGCCAAGGACTGGCGAGGTGACAATCGATATGAATAGTGACAGATTCAACAACAGAAAAGGGGGTCGGTGCAGAAAACAAGTGTGGGACTTCATTCCAGAGGTGTGATCCCTGCCATCTCTGTAGGTAATACCTCAGCGCTCCCAGCGGGCTCTCCATCTGGAAGTGTCAGAGTCAGTGCTGCAGCCAACGCCGCGGAGACAGATGTTCAGCTGGGGGAAGAGGAGGAGGATGTTTTTCACCTTCGGATCAGCTCCCTTTGCCTTCTGCTGGAGAATGTAGGGCAAGGAGAGCAAGAGGAAAATGGTTAATGAACACCGGAGGAGAAGAAGTAACATCATTTATGGTCACAAAAATAATCAAAAACCCTGCAGCGCCAACACCTGACTGCACAAACATGAGGGCTATTAATACACACAGCAGCCAGCCTCCTTCTCCTCAGATATCTTACACATCTTTAGCCGACCCGCCTCCCTCTGCACTTTGTTTGAGGTCAGCCCGGTGCTGTTTGTACCCCATGCTGCTCGCAGTTGTTGCAGGCTCTTTTACAAGTCTATTGCCATGCTCACTTCCTCGGTTTTTGACCAGTTCCTCTGTCACATGTCACTCTGCAGGGTCCCAGGGCTTCAAAGGGAAACCAGATACTGTATTCATGGGAGAACGGGGGGTTGGTTCATCTAAGAGATACCACGGAGGAGTCATTTTTTATTGCTAGATATTAAACACAGCTGTTTAGGTTACTACCACAATATACAGTAAAACTTCAAATATAAGCCCAGTCCCTTTTAGTAGCCCAGCGTGGCGACACATTTTGACAAATAAAGGCCTGTCTCAATTAGATGCATGGTTATTTTTTTAATATTTTTTACAAATTCTGTAAATAAAAACTAAAATGAAACAGGGTTGGTGGCTATCTGCTGGAAATAACTTTAGTTAGCTGCTCAGATCTCACATACAATTTATATATTTGGGGGATTTCTCGGAGGTTATAGCCCACGGTTTCACTTCCAGATGATGCACTCAACTTTTAAAGAGTTATGTGATGCAATAACAGCTCTTGTAGCTCCTGCTGCATCATGAGGGAGCCAGTTCCTACTGACAAGCACATAGCCATAGCATCATGTGACCTAGAAAAGCCAAAAAAGTGTTTCTACTGCAATTTTGCAAAATATAGCTTTTTCAAATTGCCTGAAATACCACCTCATGCGAGCATAAAAACTTTTTTCGCAGAAACTAGTGTGTTTCCATTAGGCATATTTTATTTTTGTGAAAGTTGCATGTTAATGGAAACCCGCCTTGTGTTTTGAGTTGCTGTGTTTCTGTGTGCTTTCGGAGGCTGGGCGTGGCTTCCTGCTGCTGGAGCTCTGCATGCACACCTGTGGATCATTCTGCACTCATCAACTGCAGCTTCAAGCCCTTAGTCTCTCTCCTTCATGCTGCCAGATTGTTTCTGCTCTCCACAGTGGCACTGTTGGCTCATCTAAAGTCTGATTTTCCAGTGTTTTTTGGTTCATGACAATTCAATGTCTTCTCCATCTCCTGTGCCTCTGCCCCCTGAGCTCCAGCGCCTCAGTCACACACCGCCCAGCCTCTCATCACCTGCGCCGTAAGTCACCCCGCTTCCTTGCCTTAGCCTACAAACAGGCCTGCCGTCAGGGGGTCAAAGAGTACAGATGACCTAGGTCATAGCCAAGTGGTGGCCCATTAAAACGTCCATGTTTATGGGATCAAACATAACAATTAACTTACTGACTTAAATCACTGACTGCACAGTTTAGATGTATAAAAGGAGAGACAAAGGCCAAATCTGGCCAAAATAAATGTGAAGAAAGTGAAGGTGAGGAGTTTAGCAAACTAGTATTATAAAAATAGAACTACAGTAACAAACTCAGTTAAAATCCTACAGTGAGGACACAGGTATTACATTAAACACAATGGTCTAGGGCGTCAGGACAGGGGCTTAATAAAAGTTACACAAGATTTTGGCCAGAGGAAAAAGTGCATTGCTATTTTTAAAAATGGTGTATGTAAATATTTCTGCATACTAGCGTCCCTAAATGACCTTGAATTGCCTTGAATATGACTGGAAGACTGATGGGCATATACTCTTCACGCTATTTTAGTTCACCATAAATTGGCCAATATTTGATTCATGTTACCATCAAGACTGAATGAATGTGAACATGTTGAAACATTTTGGCATTTTTTTTTATACATTAAGAAATCTCACTGAATTATTAATGGGTCTGGATGAGGAGCCCACTTTAGAAACTTTTGGAAGGCATGTTTTCTTTAAAAAAAAATTGGGCTATTTTTTATTTCTTAAAAAAAAGTTGGTGATTTTCTTTTAAAATTGTGGCCATTTAATTTTTTTACTTAATTTTTAAAAACATTTTGGGGATTTTTTCTTTAAAATAGTTTTCTTTAAAAATGTTTCATTAATCAAATTTTCGGTCAATTACCCTTCTGATTAATTAGCACTGGAAACTGGAAATTTTAAACGTAAAAATAGACAATTTATATATTTTTTAAGAATGTATCCTAAACGCACAAACACAATTGTTGTATGACATTGTTCAAGGTGCAAACATTGAAAGGTTAATAGGTTAAACATATGACAATGCATCTTTCAGTGGTGGGCACTGTCAGTGTGCTCAGTGGTGGGACTTTAATATTGTTCTATGGTTTGTTTAAGGATTAATTCTTGTCTTGTTTCTAGTTTTTTACTTTCACTTTTAAGATTTTAAATGGACATCAACTGATTTTTTTATCTGTGTAACCTGTGCATCATTAGTGGTTTCCACCCAAGGATGATGTGCATTTTATAAAATAAATAATTCGAACAAAAACTATATTTTTAGGACTTTTTAAGACGGTGACAAAGTGTCGGAAATTTACGGAAATGTGTGATTTTCAACATACAATTTTATCAACACTATTTAAATTTCCACATTTTTCCCACTGTTGAAGCCTTGTGGAGAAATGCTGCCTCGCTGTGAATGGCACGCTCTCGTCTTCCTTTGTTATGGCACTGAGGCTCTTTTTAGCCCAGCCGGGGCGATTCTTGACAACCCTCCCCCCATCCGAGTCAGGCTCTATTGGATCTGGAAGCGCCAGCCGACCTGCAGCCTCCTGGGTCCCCCCTGCGACTGCATCCTTTCCCCGCTCCATCAGCATAGTAACTGAGAGAGACAAGTGACTTGGCCAGGGTTAACGTCTTAATACTCCCTGGGATTGCCTCCAGGATCCAAATGGCTACCCCTAATAGTTTTCCTCCTCTGTGTGCCTGTCAGACCGCCATGACTATATGGCGTAAGAAAAACAAGACTAGCTGAGAGGCGGCGTAACGAAGCAGCACAATGAAATAATGAGGGGTGGTGAGGAAGAAGAGAACAGTTTGGTGTAAAGATACAGCTCCAGACTCACACTGATGCCCCCTCTCCTCTGTGCATACTTTGCATGGAGAGGCTGTACACTTGAAATTAAACCGGCTTCTTCCCTTAGAGCCCAGGAGGGGGGAAACCAGAACTCAATCAGTGTCACGTCACATGGTTCAAAGCGGCCAATTCGATGCTGCCAGGAGGCTGAGAAATGCAAGGTGACAGTTCATTTTACCAGTGACAGTGTGTCGGTCTCGCTTGCTGGTTCCCCAGTCAATTCCCAGCGAGCAGTGAAGGTTGCTGGAGACAGACAGCAGCTCCCCTCCCCTCCTCGTCCTCACCACTCTCTCATCGACCCCGCTCTGCTTTGTATTCCAATTAACTGGACAGAGGCAGAGGCGGCGGTGTGCAGGATCACAGACACACTCTCCTGGCGTCCTTCCAGTCTCTCAATCCTGCTATCAATAGTGCTGTGCTTCCTTTTTCCCTTCCTTCCCAGCTACTCAGCTAGAAATATTTGGTTCTAAAAATGCTCTGTGAATGGTACAATGCAATGTTTGAGTAATGTTGTCGGTGGCAAGTTTTCTTTTGGTTCTCATAATGTTTGTGTTAAAGTTAGGGCAGCTTTCTCTATAAAAATCAAAAAATGAAAAAAAAAAAACACATTACCTTACATTTTCAAAATAAAATTAGTCTGTAATTCAGGCCTAAATAATATATTCTGAATGTTACTTTGAAAACATTCTTCCTTTGTTCTTATGTAACACTGTGGGAACGTTTTATAAATCATATGGTCTGCCTCCTCTCAACATCACCAAAACATCCTCAGCATGTTGCAGTTATAACGTTTCGTCTAACCTTGTTGGCATATTATTTGAACAGATAAACATGCTTAAAACATTCTTAAACATTAAATTTAAAACGTTTTTTTTTTTTTTAAATATAATTGCAACTTGTAGGCAATGTTGTAGGAATGTTCCCTGCTGGCTGCATAGCAATTTTTGTTTCTAAAAACGTTCTGAGAATCGTACAATGCAATGTTTTAGTAATGTTTTCAGTGGCAAGTTTTCTTTTAATTCCCAGAATGTTCTTCTTAAAGTTCATCAAAACATTATCGTTAACCTATCACATTACATTACATTTTCATTAAAAAATGGTCTGTAATCTCTGGCATCAATAAAATCTCCTAAATGTTCTTTCTTTGTTTTCATGAAACATTGTGGGAACCTTTTATAAAAGATCTGTCACCTCTCAACATCACCAAAACATTATCAGAATGTTGCAGTTATAACGTTACGTGTTAGTCAGCATTTAAACTAAAAGGTAGATTATTTCAAATGATAAACACCATTAAAAGGTTCTTTGAACATTTGATTAAAGTGTTTTCTCTTAAATATTCTTGTAACTTGTAGATAACGTTAGTCAGTGTTATGGGAACGTTCCCTGTTCGCTGGGTTTCCCTTCCTTTCCTCTCCGCTCGCCTCATGACAAGGGCCAGTTGTTCCAGAGGGATAATTCACAGATTCTTCTTTAACAACTGCCTCTAGGGACAATGTCTTGGTAATGAAAAATAGCTCCCTCTCATACATTCATATATCACATGTAATAGAGGTATGTAATCACTCAGTCGAGCCGACGCACTGCGAGCTGTAACCGGTCCCCTTAACAGACACCTCAAATAATGCTGAATTAATATTTTGAAATGGCTCATATATCCTAACATAATACAATTTGAATGATTTTTCTATTCAATGCTCTCAGGGGCTAACATTGATTCGAGTACAAGCTGAGGTAACCATCCCGAGTCAGTCAATATGCGGCTGACTGAAGGTTGTAGATTTAGCGCAACACATTTGCTCCTCTGTCTTTTGTGTCCTCGATCTATCAACGCTTTTTTTTTACCTCGCCGCCACCAAAGCCCCCCTACGCTGACATGTGTTTGAGCAATGGGTGGGTTGGGAATACAATGATTCTGAGGAAATCCGAAAAGTAAACTACTTCTTTTTATCTCCTCGAGCAGCACAAACATTTACAACAGGCCCTCAAGAATCAGGCCAAACAGCTTTTTATTTTATCAGGGGTTTGAATATGCTGTGACATGTTTAATTTAGGGAAACAGGTGAGGTATTTGCTGTTGAAAGAGGTGACACATATTCTTGCAGAATGATTTATGTCTAGGTTTTAAAACAAGTTGTTTTTTTAAACAGAATTTTGGACACGAATTCCTCATTTTAAAGAAACAATGTACAAGATTTAGGAGGATTTTGTGGCATCTAGCAGTGAGTATTGCAGATTGCAACCTACTGAAATTTCTCCCAGTTAAATTCCTTCAGTGTTCAATGTTCAGGACATTTTTACTGGAAGCCGAATCATCCGCAAAGGTCACTCCCCCTTCAAAACAAATGAACCAGATGGTTCAAACTGGCAAAAACACTGAAAAAAGCAGTTTAATATTACAAATGAGTGTTTTTCCGATGCTGTTCGTCGTGCTGGAGATGGGCTGCTAACCGAGCACACACCAATGCACCGCCTTTTTTCTCTAATATGTAGGATTTAGCATGTGTAGGATTTTTATTGGCATAAATGTTATGTCTCCCTGAGATCACCCGACCCACCTGAGGTGATGAGGATGATAAAACAAGTGCTCATGACTGCAACCACTTCCCTCTGATTCATATTTCCTCCCTGTTTGTCCTTGTTGCCTGGCAAGAAGTGATGTGTGTGTCACGTAAGTTTGTATCTTTACTTTTGATTAATCTTGTGAATGCACGCCATTATTTGATGCTTTAGTGCTTTTAGTGGATTAAATCAGCGGTCAGTTTGTGTTAGAAAGGGAGGGACCTCTGCGGATAATTCGGCTAATGGGCATTGAACACTGAAGAAATTCACACCAGACGTTTCAACTGGTTGTAATTATTCACTGCAAGTTGCCACTAACTGTACCTTAATCTTACACACCTCACCTTTAAGATCCGAATGTTCAGGAGGTTTTTAGCAGGAGCAGAATTATCTGCAGAGGTCCCTTCCTCTCCAAGACAAACCAAACAGGTGATTTAAATAGTTAAAAACACTGAATAAAGCAGTTTCATGTTACAAATGAGTGTTTCTCCAATGCTGTTTGGCATGTCGGTTTGGGCGGCTTGTCCACCATTAGCTAATGTGCACTCACGTTTTTTCTCACAAATAAAGATCCAGACATTAAGGAATTTTTTTTACTGGGAATTGAATAATCTACAAAAGTATCTTCCTCTCAAAACAAGCGGACCCTGTGATTTAAAACAGTAAAAACACTAAATGGTGTTTGGTCTGTCTGTTTTTGGCGACTTGCATGGTGGTGAAACATGGTAATCTGCTTGCTTTGTAGATATAAGCGTCTCAATCTAAGGTAACCAAAACGCAACAAATCGTGTTTTCAGGTGATAAAACTAAAGACAGACTAAAACAGACTCGTTATATTATATTTCTGCCAAGATTTTCCTGTAAATCCCACAGAATGGACCTTAAAGTAAAAACATGCCCCTCAACCACATCGCTTCCTTTTTCTGAAATACAGATAAAGACACAGAGCCTGAAAGACAGGCACGGGTGCTTCACTATTTGTCTCTCTGGACTGCAAAAGAGTTTCAGCGTATCTTGAAGAATGCAATTTGCTGAGTGTGTGTGTTTGCAGGACAGGATACACACACTCAAACACACACACACACCGCCTTCATGCCCTGAGGATCCTCCTGACTCTCTCTCCTGGCGCTATCAGATCAGAGAGACCCGCTGTCCCTCCCCACACCGCAATGCAAATGAAAAGGAATGCGCTGATAAAAGGCCAGATCCTAAAGATGAGAGGGCAGAAGGAGGACAGAGGCAGCGAATGCTTAAAGGGGGGGAAGGAGCCTCTTGGGGAGATGAGAGGTGGCGGAGGAGTCAGTGTTGGTAGTAGCGGGAGATCATAGCCGTGCTCCCCCTCAGCTGCGTTTGATACAGGGCTTTTGTCGCTCTTTCAGCGGCGCATTGTTGGGTGGTGTAATCCCCGTCGGATTACAAAGGGCTTCCCTTTTCATATGGGGCTGACCCAGCAGGCAGGTGGCTGGGGCTCTGTGGAGCTGTCAAGGGGAGGGAACCTCTTTTCCAGGGGAGGGGACCCCCAGTTCCTCTTACCTTCACAGGGGCTTTTTGCTGGGAGGCCAGTCAGGCGCAGGTCAGCGTGGGGACAATCGTGACATGGGATTCAACTCGCCCTGACCCCGCGGCTTCCTGTAGAGAAATGACAGGGAAGGAGACCAACAGCATTCAACACAAAATACTGAAAAATGCTAAAAACTATCAAAATACGACAATGCATGAAATGAATCTGCAGCTACTAGTGCTGTTTTTTGCTATGTGGAAAAATTAAGTTTGCTTTAAGAGTAAATATGCAGCAGAAGAGCAATTTTTCGCTTTTACCCTTTAAAACGTCTTTTGCAGCAGTCAGTTGTATTTCACAAGCATTTAAACCTTTGACACCTGAGCAAAGTCTTTTGAAAACATGGACAAATGTAAAGTACATTGGCAAAAAAGAACCCTAAAAGATAGCAAAAAATTAGTAAAAGTTATAAGAATAATGATCTGAAAAAGAGATTAATTTTTTAAAAAGGGAAAAGGTATAGAACTGCATTTATGTTCAATTACATATTTCATATTATGTTAGCACATTTTAAAGGTAATTTTTTTTAACTTTAACTATCAATTCCTTTATTGATTTTAGCAACAATGAACAAGGACATACGCATAAACACATATGAGTACATGTTTATATGTGCGCAAATAAATAAAAGCAAATACAAAACATATAACCCCCCCCAAAAAACATGTAATCCACCCAATCCCAAAAGTGACTAATAAATAAATCAAATCAAATTTTAAAAAAAGGAATGAAATGAAATCAGTTGAATACAAAACTGAACGTTGAGGATTATACAGTGAAACACTTCGGTTTTACTTTTCTTTTTTTTGTTTTTTTTTGTGTGCTAATTGTTAGGTAATATTCTTGTGATCTTTAGCAATTTCTTGCTAATTTTTGGGTCATTTGGGTCAAAATTGCTCATTGCCATCTCCCTGTGTTCTTAAAAGAAATCTAGGCAAAGAGTTAATTCAGAACAAAGTTTTTGGATTATTGCCGCACATAGAAAACATTTTAAGTGTCTTATTTTATGTGTTACATGTCTTTGGACTACAGGAACAAAATCTGATAAAACTACAAACAATCCACGGACACAGCATTTAATTTTATACAATTTAGAGTCTAAATGTTGCCATTTAGTCTGTGAAAAAGCAGTTAATTTTGTATAAGCGTGTGATGTTGCTCAGGATATAAAATAACTATTGTGTGAGCAGGAACACACATTAGTCCAACATAGCTTTGACTGATATCTGGTGCATTTTGTCGATGTGAGCTGCGTCTGACTGAGCTTTGGTTTCTTGATGGCTTTCCTTGTAGTGTTTCAGTAATACAGGATCAATAAGGCGACAGTCAGGCCCACTGCTATTTCTGTTACTACTACTACCAATACCTATACTCCAGTGTCACCAAAAGTTTAGTCCAGTACATCCCATCGCCCCTCTAAAAAACTCATCCATGCCCTGTCAGATAGAGTGAGAGATCTATGATGCTGCATTTATGTGTTGTTAGAAGAGTCCAAGCTTAAATCAAATACCCACTAATGTTGTAATTACTGTAATTTAAACAGTAAAAGTGAAAATATCTGTTTGACAACATGTGGTATTTAGCTATTTTAATATGATTTAATAATAGAGCCTTAGCTGTCAAATAATCCTTGTGGGTATGTATTTTCTTATTTTGAAGCACGAGGCACCTGTATGCTGGTGGATTTTTATTATAGGTCCTGTGTTATGTTGGCAGTTTTCAGCAGTGATGGGAACTTTTGAAATGTAGCAGGTTACTTGTTACCCTGTTAAAAATGTGATGGGTAAACTATTTTAATTACTTCATCAAAGTAATGTTATCATTACATTTGATTACTTAAGGCCCATCTGAATCGGCCAACATGCTGATAATATCAGCACATCATCAGTATCGGCCCATATTGACAATAAAGTGAACCCTCAAAGAATCGGGCAACATGCTTTTCCTTTTTTTGCACAATGAATTAATATTACATAAACTGAAAAGCACTTAAGCCCACTTAAAGTCTATATCTGCTGCATAATATGATCTTGCTGGGGGTGGATGTATTAATAGTGGTTTGGTTATTGGCAAAATGAGCAGTTATATTACCAAACCTATCATCATACTGGATATTGGCAAAAAATCCAATCCAGTGTTTCCCTTCTAGTTACTCCCATGGATGTATTAAGAGCTTTACAGTGTGTTGGTTAATACCCAACAGAGATTTTCAGCTAAAAGTAAATACGAATCCACCACAATTTTGATTTACAGTTTCACAACGACTAAGAAAGTGTTTGGAGGTGTCTGCATAAAATGGAGCTAACCTCATGTAGGCTACATTAAAAACAAAAAACAACATAAAAATAAAATAAATAAAATAAATAACCTGATAATACCATCGTTTTCAACTTAAGGGGAAACGTAGATAGTTAAGAGTAAAAAGAATATATATTTTTTAAATAAAAAAAAACTCTACAGCGTGAATGTACAACAACCCAAATTTACGATTTTACACCATCACTCACTTCTAGGGAGGTCATGAGCACCTGAATGCACCACCGGCACAAACGTGGTAGAAATAACGTATTTAAATAGTGTATATTCAATCAAAGCCACATTTGAAAACTAATTTCGACAATTATTATTAGTTTAAGAGGTAAATACATCAACTTACCATTAAATAATCGCGTTAGAGGAGGAACTTCAGTTGCCTTCGGAGGTAACGTCAACCGAGCGAGCCAACTAACGACGTCCGACGACGTCAGGTAATGCTAAGTTAGCTGCTAACTACAAGCTAAACGGGAGCAAAAACCTTGGCTACAAATGCGTATAAAATCGATGTAAACCCGTTAAACGTTGTATGAGTGATGGACAGGTAAGCGTTTGCTTCTATGAAAACATCACTGTGACCTAAAATAAGAGAATAACGGCGCTGAATTACCATTTTCGACGTAACGGCTACCGCTAATTAGCATGTTAGCATTAAGCTCACTAGCTGCATGACTTGTTAAACGGTATAAGCGTAAATGAATTTGACGATGACCGTCGATGTGGGGACAACGACTAAAAATGTGGGTATAGTATGAGCGTCCCACGTATTTAACAAACAAAGGCACGCTTTAAACTGAAATATTACAATATTATCGTCGTTTTCTAATTATTCGAATTAGCCACATTAGCTAACGTTAAGGAGCTAACCAACTAGGCTGTTACCTGTGATAGCTACCGGATATGGGGAGAGTGTTAGGGAACTCTACGTTATTAACACTTTTAGACAACATTTAGTAGAATAAATATTTTTGGCTATATTAATAATAAAATATTTAAAACACCAAATGACAGTCAGTTGGTCCAATTGGCTTTTTGTTTAACATTAAAAAAAAAAAATGTACAAAACAGACACCATTATTTAAGTTTCTTCACTCTAATTGTGGAAGATTAAATTGGCCTAGATTGAAATATACTGGCCATAGTTAAGACTTTCATTGTTTTTTTTACAACTTTTTTTTACATAGTGTTCAAAATAGGGTTCACTATTTGCGTCCCACCACTCTAATTTTGGAGGATTAAATTGTCTCAGATTGAACTATACTGGTCACAGTTTAGAGTGTCATTTATTTCATCAAAGGTTTTTATATACTGTGCAAAACAGCCACCATTATTTGAGTCCCTCCACTCTAATTTTGGAAGATTAAATTGGCCTAGATTTAACTGTACTGGCTGTAGTTTTTTTTTGGTCTAAATAAAAACAAATTATATAGAGCACCTGACTAAAACATAAGTTTGTACTTGGGATATAAAAGCCTTGAATATGCGCAGAAAAGCGAGTTCAATAATGCTGAATCATATCTCTAATATAATAGCCTCCGGGGAGCTGGCCTCTTTCAGTAATGGTTACGGTTTTGATTTCGGAGTGATATTTCAATATTTTTCTAACAGTTTTTGAGATTCAAACAGCTTTTTTTTTTCCTTCTTTTTTTTTCAATTGAAGAAACACCTAAGGGGCGTTCTTTATTGCAAGTGTTTTTTTTTTCTTTCAATATACGTGGTGCTTTATTGATCCCTGTGGGGAAATTGTATGTGTGGTCTTCCCACTTTGCAGGGAGGTCAGTCAGACTGCAAAAAATGAGCAGCAGAGTGGTGTTTTGGAGCTCACTGTCTGGATCAGGGACACTTCAACAGTTCAGATGCTTGTCAGCCTGTGCACGTGCACCTGGGTCATTTGGTTGAAGATTTAAGGTATGATTAAGGGTGTTTTTGAATAAAAAGTAAAATAATATATAAAAATGGATATAGTTATAATCCTTATAGCCTTAAAACACAACACATTTTCCTTGTAGCTTTACTTTGTTTCACACTTTACGATCTCAAAGCACATGAATGCATTGAAGTTGGAAGAGCGACTTCCCAACTCGGAAACTATGACCATCCGAAGCATTAGGGCTCATTCCTGGGGCACTCTGAAAGAAAAATGAACAACCACAGACGGGAGGAAGAGATGCATGTTTTTGTCAGCAGCAGACACTAGTCATATTCAAAATTTCCGTAATGTTTTCCAAGTGTTTTAAGTTGCTCATTTTGTCATTCACCACAAACACCTACATGTACGTGAGATGTCATTATCTTCTTTATCACAGACTGTTTTGCAAGGCTCCATCGCTGATAAAGGTGTACAGAGTACGTAATCAGAGTGCCGCAGAGCCTCTTTTCAGGCTTGCTTCGAGACTGTTTTTTGTAGGTCAGACAGAGGGGGTTTTTCTCAGTGTCAGTGAAACCTTGCCATCAGCCTTGACTGAGAAACCAGAATTTAGAGGAAGTTGTCATCTGTGCACCTGCCCCTCCCCATTTTGTGCAAATCTAGATGCATGCACGGAAGTTAGGTTTCAGAACAAGAGGACTCAGGTGGTTAGATGCTCGACTGTGTCAGGCTCTTGTTTCTGTCATAGAGTTGTAACAGTATGACAGACCGTAGGGCTACATAGACTGCTTTGTGGAGTAAAAACTGAAGTGTGGAGGGGCAACAAAAGTCTGAAAAGTCAGGGAATCAGAGGGTCTTGAGGTGGAAAGTCAGGGATGGCGACAATCCCGGTCGACATTAGGCGACTTCTGGATGGTAATGTGGTAATTTTTTTTACTGTTTATAATGTTTTTAAATAAGCACCATAATTCTGTCTTTCAATCTTTGATTAAATAAGAATAACTATGGAAATATAGTGTAACCAGGCATGCTTATCATGACATTTAAAATATAAAAATTACGACTGAACATCCAGTTAAACAAAGCCTAAAAAATAACATCACATGACATTTTGTTGCTCAAAAATATCTGTTGTTACTTCTAGTTAAAATGAAAACTAAAATTAGAACGTATGAAACATAATTCTCAGCACTTGCGATAGACTGTAAACTGTACAGTGTGTTACAACATTTGCATGTACTGCTGGGCAAGCAAACTGCCGTGCAAGAGCATTTGCATATGTCAGTCCTTTTGTCTAACACAAGGGGACATAAAGAAATTGAATCAGATCAGTGATGTTGGACTACCTGTTTCACAAACGTAAGTCTTTATTTACTGGTTAATACTTCTCTGACTTAAAATAAAGTCTGCAGTTTAGTTCAATAACACGGTGAAAGAGAATATCAATCATAACCATGTCTTTTCTGAAGACATTTGGAAGTGCAATGTCTCACCTCTACTGTAGGTCTTTGGATTACATTTGCACAGGTCAGGCCTCACAAAGAGTAGTTTGTTTTTAAGATTGCGAAGAAGCTAGTAAAATGAAAAGCAGCTGAAATATTTTAGGTGCCAGCATGTTCAAAAAGGCTGGAAGACTTCATTTTTTATTAATTTGCATCACTGAGACTTTATTAACGAGTTTCCATTTGAGTGATATGTACAGTACAGACAGTGGACACTGAAATATAAAGCTTTGCAAAGGAGAGGCCCTGACCAAGACGGATTAAACAGATAAATGGGATTATTAAATATATGTACATAGAAACAAGTTGTGATTAAACTGCAAAGTTATTGTATTGGAATAGTTTTTTTATAGGCAATAATGGTGTTCTGTCCATCTGTAAGAAACTTTTCAGACTTTTATTTTGAATTTTATACTCCAAATTCATAACATTTAATGATGAACATACTTGGGGCAGACAGATTGATCTGTGATCTGCAACTCTTGATAATGGGATTTTGTCTTTGTACATAATTTTAACAACTGATGAGGCTTCTCTCTCATAAACATTATTTTCCTGATCAATGTTTAAATCAGTCAGAATTTTGTACTTCGAAAAGCAGGCCATGGATACCATGTTTACAGTGTTCTCTGTTCTCAGATTGTGAGCTGTTTGTATCCGAGATCCTCCAAGACGAAGATCTCAGTGAAAGTGCCCAAGAGACACGGAAAGTCTTACTAAATAACTTCAGGGTCGTCCATGTAAGGTGGGATTTTTTTTTACTTCTAGAAGCAGCATTAAATCAGTGTTTAGCAAGCTTTACTAGTCAAGTGTCACCATGTAATTTCATGCCACCATTATCAACTTTTGCCGTTAATACCACACAAGAACCATAATTGTTGCTGTAATTGCTTTAAACACAGTTAGCAAAATTACATTTGAAGGAACTCATTTACTCTAATGGTGTCACCTTCAAGATGTCATTCATGCTCTTATTTATTGTTATTAAAAGTTTTTAAAGATCTCAGAATAATCTGCTGCGTTACGGATAATTTGAAGCTCTTGTTTGAGGTGCGTACTCCGGAAACAGCTCCACTGGTGTTTTCTGCACTGCATGAGGCGTACGCTCTGGCACAGATGTGTGTGGTTTTGTGGTTTTCTGAGCAAGAAACAATTGAATTTCTGAGGCAATGCTGGAGTAGACTTGAAGAGTGAAAGCTCAGAAAACTTGCAGTGCACAAGATTTTGATACATGCTTGTTTTGATTTTACAGAAACCCTCAAGAATTCCCCTTTCCATGTGAGTAAAATCACCCTGAATCTTTATGATCAAAGTATCACTGCTGTATCTACAGAGTGCAGAAATAAGTGACAGATATGTACTACTGAAAAGTTAGACTCTGTGGTAGTATTTTCTCACTTGACTCATTTACTGGCATTTGCTTTATCTCTCTCCATTTCACCAATTTTCTCAAACACATACACAGACTCAGCGGACTTTAGGGACGAGGATGGTTCTGATGACAACCGCAGTTCCAGTCTGGGCCGCTCTGCCCCATCAGACGACGCCTCAGTAGCCTCTGACTACCAGGACGATGGAGCCCCTGAGTGTGAGTTAACAACAGTCCTGAATCAGGAAATAAGAAAACAACTGTTTATCACCACTCTCCGATGCATTTTATGAACATCTCTTCCACTGCTGGGGAGGGAGAAGCTAAAACTACCAACCAATTTGCTTTGCAGCCCTCCTTTCTCTTCCTCTTGTTTTTCGTCTCTGTCTCTCGCCTGCACTCTCTCCCCCAGTTCTTCATATGCTCCATCGCTTTCCCTCTCTCTCTCCACCCTCTTTCTCTCTCTTTCACTCTTGATTCAGTCCATTAAAACTCCCGCCAAAGTGCCATTTAAGCATGAGACAGTTCACAACAGTTTCATTAAAATATAAAAAAAAACCAAAAAAACAAAAATGTTAATTTGGCGAGAACCTGACCCGATTTAAGCCCAAGGGAACAGTGAGAAATTACAGCCTGGCTCGACCTAATCGGGTCCGGGCAGAAAATCCTGTGTGTGTGTGATCTAGGGCGATTTGCGCAGTGCAAGAGTTCTGAGCTCAAAAGGCCTGATTCTTAATGTGGGTGTCTATGTGCGGCAAAGCAGCACTGATGGCTTTTTCCTCACAACAAAAAAAAAGAAGAAAAGAATGATGAATTTCAACAACAGAGTCCAGATTATATGCATTTTACAGCTCAAATCATCTAAATTATCCAAGGATGATAGAGTGAAATTCCATCCCCAATAATGAGACGTACGTGTCTATATTATCTGTGCTAACACGTGTTTTTGCCGAGAGGCTACAGTGTGCAAAGAACTCTGCACCAACAAAGGAAAAAGGTAAAAAGGAGGAGTCGGTGTCACCGGAGACAATGCAGTAACCCTCTGAAAAAACTACACAAAAGCAGTTTTAACAAACTATTCTTGGCCTCCTCACTGGCACACCTACACCTCACCACAGGAAGCACGGTTGAACCTTTCTGCTGTATATTGTCGCTCGCCTTTTTTAATTTGAAAAACAGACCACATCTGTGAATTCCCCCTCCCCTTGCTGGCCTCCTACCTCTCTGTCCTGCTCTGGTGACATCAGTGACTCCTCCTCCTCCTGGCCAGTGTGCAGGTAGTCCTGATGCTGGAGAAAAAGGAGGCTGGTGAGTTCACTGAGACCAGATTGGGGACCTAGAGCTCCCTCCAGTGGTGGATCATCAGCTCCCGATCTGTCCCCTTGAGCTGTATGTGTGGACTGTGGGAGGCATGGAGGCCCACACAGAGAGGAGGCTTTGTAGCTGCGGGCTAATGCAGTGATTGATTGACCCCGAGCCCCTCTATTCTTTCACAACCGGGTTTGAAATACAACACTGTACCTGAGGGGCCATGTGTGTTCCATCCCTCTCTCCCTTTATCAATCTTTCTCTCTATCTTCCCTTCTTGGACTTGCCCTCCCTCCCGTTCAGACTTTTTGTATTTCTGACTCTATGCGCCAGCTAATAGCCCTTGACGTGACATGCCGCAGGTGGGCATTATTGAGTTGGCTGCCTCAGGTGCCCATCTATACCCTGTGCTTTCTTTTTCAGCTCCTCTCTGGAGGTGAAGCTGGAATTGTGGAAATTCCCAATAAGAAAAAAAATCATGTTGTCGCCGTTCGCAGTCGTTTTGTGATACCGATGCCAGCTGGATGTAGTCAAAAATGTTCTCTTTATTTGGAAATGTCTTAATGAACTCTTCCGTCCTCTGCCCACAGAAGAGTAACTGCCGCCTTTCTCCTCAACTTTGGAAAAATAGAGTAAACAAATCACGGCAGATGGTGCGAAGATAGACCACAAGACAATGATAATTCATTTTTTTGAATTGTTCATTTCAGAATAAACAAGGCGAGATTTCCTTGGGGAAACAAACAAAATCAAACAATAAAATGCTTAAAAAATTTCCCTTAAGGCTATAACGATAACACGCCCAACCACAAACTACGCCGTCTGTTACTGTGGATGCTTAAAGCTCGAACGTTGTGTCACGCCATCGTTGGCGTTAAATGTGAGAAATAGCCAATTATGCAGCACTACCAGAATCTTCTTTTTCCCTTCATTTGCATTTTGTTTTGATTATCGAATGTCCCCCGAAACTAAACAACTAAAAAAAAAAAAAAAACCCACACTTTTTATGGTTGGATCAATAATCATAACATTTGATTCCGTAAGACAAATTTGCACCTCACAGCCGCTGTGTCTTTTTATTGCTGCGACCGTGTTAGCGTAGTGAATGGCCTGTGTCCTCACTAAAAGGGCATGTGGAGTTCATAGTTCATTCTCTGTTCACCGCCAGTTGAAAGAAATGGCTCACACGTTTCTGCTGGGCGGTCTGCTTCAATGGAAGAGGGAGTGTTTGCTGAAAATAATGGCATGACCACTTAATGAAATCAGTGGCATTTTTTGGAGGAACAATCATCCATGGTGACGATCTGAATTTTCTTTTATTCCCTTTAATGCAGAAATCAGCAGAATACCTTTTGTTGCAAAAATGAACGGTAATTTTGTGATTTAGAGAAAAGCACTCGGCTTTAAGGAGAAGATAGAAAAAATTGAGTTTTTTTTTTATCTTGAGTTTAATTGTATCATTTTATTTGAGGCTACTGTACACAATAGAGACTTTGTGACTCGGGGAATGTATTATCCGTGGTAATCGACTGGCTGCCTTTGCTGCTCTCTGTTCCCTAACCAGAGAGTGAGTGAGTGTGAAGTCGATGGCTGCTTTTACACGCAGGAGGAGCCTGTGCCGTTTGATTAGATGCGGTGGCCTGTTGTCTTCAGCGGACTGGGTGACACCAGATTTGTAATGGCTGACAGGAACAGATGGAGCCTCCATTGTTAGCCCGGGTGTCTGCATGGTAATGTGAACTGAGTTTCACCCGACGACCGCACCGGTGACCTGACCGCGCCTGCAGCCTCACCCCAGCCTCGTCTGCCCCCTTCACCACCCTCCACCTCTCTCTTTCTGTGCTATTTGAGGCTCACACACATGTTCTAGATTTTTTTTCATCACACACTCTCCGCCATTCCAATACATTTTGAATACAAATATATTAGCAAAATTTCTCCCTCTGGCGAGTATAATCTCTTCACACATACACACACATGCACCCCAGGAGACAGCCGGAGATGTGGGGCTTTTAGCCCCGTCATGCTGTTTGCAGGTCAAGTTTACGAAGTTGAAATGGCCTGTTTGTTTTTCTTTGATTGGGGAAGCACTGCTGGGCGCTCGGGGATGTTTGCTTGAAAGCTGCAGCGATGACAGAGCACTGCAGGAAGAGCTTTGTTTCAGGAGGGCGTGCAGCAAAGATGACGCTTTCGATACGTATCACTCTTCCTCTTTGTGATCGTAATGATTCTATTATGATGCACCATATAGTCTGCATTTGCTCAGGTGTGGATGTTGAATTTATTGACAAAACTTAGATTGCATGTACATGTTATTTTCTGCTGTACTCAGATCAGGTATGTTTGTGTCATTTACATTATATAATCCGGAAAATTATATCGAAGAAATGTCTTGGAGATCATTTAATTTGACATATAGGCACGTCAAGTTCATTTTAAGATTATTTTGTTTATTTTCTCGGTTAATCGATTAATCATTTGATCTAGAAAATAATAGCTTTGTAATGTGTAATGTGCAATAATAATGACAAATGTTCAAGAATTTCAGTTTACTCGCGCAATAGATAAAGAACAGAAACATATTCTTTAGAAGCTGGAAGTAGAGTTTAACAATGAATCAATGATCAAAATAGTTGCTGATTAATTTCTGGCCATTAATCAATTAATAGCAGGTAACCTCTGTTGTATAGGCCTATTTAAAGCATGCATGAATGTGACTCCTGTCAGTGATTACTGTGCCGACCCAATTTCCGAAACCAATTACTTGCAATAGAATGCAGTAGGATAACCAATTTGAATTTATGTCTCGCCATTGCCTGTTTCTCATTTGAATACGAGGAGCCAATGCACAGTAACAACATTATTACACTGTGCTGGTAAATAGAATATTAAATCTAAATTTTGTCATTTTGGCTGAAGCTTGAAAAAGCTATATAAAGTGAAGTGCTTCCGAGGGTGCATGCCTGGGTCTCTTGGCTGGTGAAATGGGAAAAAACGCTGCCAGCTGACAGATTGATGCTCCATTAGAGGGTTAATCAGCAATGTTTAAAGTGCCAAACTGGCCCCTTGTCAGTGTTTGAAGTCAAATTAAGTCATGGAGAAAGAGCAAGATTCTGGATGCTTCACCGCGGAAGAAACAACATTAAAAAGAACAAAAATGTTGAATAGACTTAGGAGCATTTATCCTAGTTTTTCTCGTTTGCACGCAGCACTTGGACAGTATTTCGGGTCAGCATAGATGACCTCCTCGCAGGTTTGTTGGCCTGTGGTCATGCTGTCTGCCCACGTACTGAACTCTTAACCTTTGGCCTCCCGCTTGACCAACCTGTGACCTGTCTGCACTCAGGCCAGCGTTGTTTGAATGATTGGCCTCCCTGTCACAGAACGCCCATCAGTCACAAAGTTTCTTTTGAGTTTCTCTGATAGCCATCTACTGTATCTATCCGTCAGAATATCCGCCTGGAGATTAATTTTTCACGGCGTTCATCGGTGTATGGATTTCGTGACATTTGGATAGCGGCAGCTCGTTTGCAAGGAAGCGAGGAATATGTTAATGACCTCCAGTCTTCCTCGTTCTCCTTCGCTCTCCTTTCCTTTCCTCTCTCAGTTGCAGCCAGTGTGCTTTTCTAGAAACACACACACACACACACACACACACACCCACACACACACACACACACACACACACACACACACACACATTACGAGGCAGGAGCAGGCTCTGTGCATCGCTGTGACTGCTTGCCACCAGGGTTCAAAAGTTCACGCTATTCCCCTAGGGCTACTGTGCTGCTGCAGATGCTGATAGTCTTTTCTTTCTCTCTCTTTCCCCTGCTGCCTTTCTCTCCCTCTCTCCCTCGCTGTTTACACTATTAATCTTGTACACTCTCTCTCACACACTCACTCACACTGCCTGGCAAGAAGAGAGCGGCTTGAAGGGGGGATTTGGACGTATTTAACCGAAGGGCATCCATCACTCTCATCTCCGGCTTCACCCCCACCAAAAGCCACACCGTGTAGTTTTTGCTTCCTCCCGGTTTTGTAAGCCCTCTGATGCAGCTTTCCCCTCATTTGCTTTGTTTTATTGTTGCATTGCATATAATTACATCCCTCCGTTGCCTCTGGTGTAGCGCCGTGTTGAAACCCAGGGAAAACAGGCGAAGGTAAATGTGCAGCAGTCCATCTGTAAAGAGGCACATAGGCAGAATGCAAAGTGGGAAGCTGGGGCAGGGTGGCTCCTAATCTCCCCCAGAGCTGTCAATGTCACAGACAAATAGCAAAACTATCAGATGCGGCGGGTTCACCCAGAGGTTAGCGTTCCCAGGTACCTCCTGCATTCACTCCCTCTCTTTCTCCCCTTGCCTTGCAAATGAGAATTTGATTTTGCCCTCCACTGGAATCCATTTCTGGAGATGAATGAAGTTTCAATGCCAAGCCCAGGTGGCCCCGCTGATTTCTTAGGGAAATAAATGGAGACGGGAGAGATGTGTTGGCCTGTACACAGACAGTGACACGACGGCTCCCAATGCCTCTGGGATTCCTCTGTTTAATTGTTGCTGTAATGTAGCACTTTAAGGTCATTAACATGCCCTTGTGGAGTTATTCGGGGATGTTGAGGATGCATCCCTCTTTACACACCGGGTCTCCGCTCGGCTGGAAGAAGTCAGCACTGAGTGTGTGTGCCAAGTGGGACAGGGCTGCCGAGGGCTTGTACGCTGTTGTCTTTATTCTAAAATGGAAATTTCTTCCATTGATTTGTAGTGGCCTTTGCTGTAAGTTAGCTTATCTAAAAAAAATTGAGTCAGATAGAGGTTGATTTGAAAAGCATTTTGTAGTTCTGCTCATACTGTTTGGCAGTATAAAAACTGTAATTTGTTGTATGATAATTAAAAAAATATGCAATTACATAATAAACTTCAAAATGTAAATTCCTAACAGTACACATCACAGTTAAAGTGGCAATATTTTATGCAAAATTCCAGGCTTAATTAAACATGCTTAAACTATTTATTTTTAAATTCAGTAGGTCAGGCTTTTTTGATTAATTTAATATGGCCAGTCATTGTAATTTTAGTAACATATGGTAAAACAGTAAGTGAGCGGTACAAACAAAATGAAACAGTGTTAAAATATAGAGAAAACTGTAAGTTAAATAAACAACAACTATCCTTGCTGTTTATATTGCTTTTCTTTTTTTTTTTTTTAGTTTATTTGTATTTTGTCACAAAATCAGTTTGACATGACTACCACGGCAGTTTCCGTCATAGAGGTTGATTTACTGTTTTCCTCTGAATGAAGCACTGTAAAATTGATCTGGGTTTATATTTTATTATTCTCATTTACTTATTAATTTTAAATGTTAAATAATTAAAATTGATAAGATACAAAAAGTTTAAAAGTCGTAAATTAGAAGAAATGTTAAATATTGGAAAAATATGTTTTTCACAATTATTGTCTTACTTGCTTGTAAATGTTAACTGGTTATATAAAAAGTATAATATACTAAATTACAAATAAGTAATATACTGGCACAATATTTAAATGATTTATTTTATTGGAGCAAAAATAATTCATATTTCCTATTGCAAAATAAGAAAACATGCAAAAACTTAATTGCAGCTCATTTTAATTTTTCCCAAAAAAGGCTGTATATATTAATTAATGAGCCATTACTCATGTGTGTTTATGAAAGACTGAATGACAGTCTGCTAAAAAATATAATATATCAAAGTAATTGTTTGCAGATCTCCTGCAAATTTTAGGAGTGAAATTTACAACACAGAAAAAAAAAAAATCTATGGTTGGAAATAGGAGTTCAGGAGAAAAACCTGCCGAACTAAATCATTTTATCAATGGTAAATGGGAACAAATTGATTGGATTATATCAATTCCAGTAAATTTAAAAAAATAATAATTTAGTGCACTGACAATAATTCAAATAAATATTTTAAGTAAAACCATGGTCTTTAAATTTAAGTAATTATCTGATTACAATAAGCGTTTGGCTTTATTTTCCTTGACTGAATAATTTTTCTCTAACACCTGTTGCCCATTGGACTTGCTGGTGATTTATGCAAGGAGTCAAAGAATTATGGCATCATATAATTGTTTATTGGTATAATATGTAACAGCAGTGCCTATAAAAATAAGTCCAATTATATAAAAAGGTAATAGACATGAGATATTGCTCAGACAACACAGCGCAATAACACGGTCCTCGCGAACATATTTACTTACCATTATTGCTAAAATTATATTTAAAGCATTTTAGCGGAAATAAGCAAAGCTTTTTAAAGTTGCAATAACTGTACATTCAGAGAGCGAGTGTGCCGATTTTCTCTGAGTGTTTTTCCCTCCAGGCTCTGTCGTTGATTGTGTTATATCCCGTTTTTATCACAGATATGCAGGCTCTCCTGTGGGCCGAACTCCTCCATTGTTGGTATTTATATTCTTACTACTGTTTCTTTTCCTTTTTTTGGGGTCTGTGTCAGTGAAGCAGCTGAAAACCATCCCCAGCGATTAGAGGATCATTGTATCTGCAGTTAAGCATTTGAATAGTGGTAGTAAATCTAGAAAAGGGAAATTCAGGGTCGCTGTATACGCAGCTTATGGCTGCCCAGGGGGAAGCCGATGTCACATAGTAAATTTAGCCCCTTAGTGTCTTTTACAGTGGCCGACCTGTGATGTTTGAATGTAGGAATAGAGCCAAACGGAGCCTAGAATGACTTGACATCTAATCCTGTGAAGAGGCACATTATTGTATTTTTTTTTCTTCCAAATTGCATCAAGTGTAACAGACTAAGTCAGACAATAGAATAAAGCAAAGAGATCTCAGCACTGCATTAAAGTTGCAATATACCAGAATCCAAATCTCTTGTATCAAATATTTACCTGATCATTTGTGTGTGTATTAAAGTTTTTATTCTTAGCTCAGTGGTAAAGCTTTTATCTCAAGTCAGAGATCTGTTGTTTAATCTGATTGACATCCCCAATCAAAAAAAAATCCTTAATCACTCCTGCATAAATTCCCGGTCCCATTAAGCGTTATTAGACGACGATGCAGGCATCATGCAGCCTGATATAATGCACTGCATGTTTTCTTTGGTTCAAACACATGCATTAGGAGGTTCTAAACACGGTTTATGTATCGATGACTGAAGTCCTAATCAAATCACGGGGAGGAGAGGAGGGCAGGGAAGACATTCTGCCCTTAACCTCAGTGCCTCTCAGTCTCTCTCCTCCCTTCTGACGGCCGCCTCGCTGGAGGGACGCACAGCAAAGGCCTCCTACTTTAATGAGGAAAAATGTATCAATTTAGCTTTGGCCTGCGCGCAGATTGAGCGCCGGGTGGGTGAAGGTGCACTGAGTGAATCCTTTTTCCTAATCAAGGACGGTATCGAAGAGGATTGCGGTCTCTCTCGCTTCGTCTGTAGAGTCAGCAGCATTCCTCCCCGCAGCCCCCTCAGGGCCGGGGAGCCTCTCGCTGCCTTCTGTTTCACCTCATCAGCAGAGTTCACACGGGGGTCAGGTCCTGCCCCCTGATGCTGCATTCAATGCAATACCTCCGTGTGAGAGCCCCCGCGCTCAAGGACTAAGCACACGAGAAGGAAAACATATGATAACTCGCTGGTTTTGATTTCTACCTGTGCTGTGAGGGGTGTCACCTCTTCCTCATGCTCCTAAATACTGTAGATATATTAATACCACAGAGTGGCCAGTGTTACCTCATTTATTTCCCCGCATCTTAGTTTTGTGTTTTTTTGCAGGCAGTATGTTTTGTTTCTTTTGGATTAAGAAATAAGAGTGTCTCTCACTTTTGCTGTATTTATTTATTTATTTATGAGAGACAACACACTTAACATAACCTTAGTGTGGTTTAAATTTGCTTCTTTTTTGCAACATTTACTTGTAATTTATTTTTTATTTTATTTTTTCTCTTTCCCACTTTGGTGTTAAAAAAAGAAAAAAAAATGATGAAGGCATGCTGTGCTGTGTGATATGCACCAATTTTGATTCTTTTAAAAAAAATTAAAATGGACAAAAGAAAAACACTAGATTGAACTGAAAGGATAATTTCCATGCTCAGACCTTGGGTAGGTTGATTTTATGAATTACAAAACAAACAAGCACTACAAAAAGTACAGAACAGTAAAATGATTCATCAATTTACTGATTAGCTGAAAGAGAAAAAAAATTAACAAAACAGATTTGATCACCATGTTAAAGTCATTTTTAAGGCAAGTTTACCAAAATCACACTGGTTTCAGCTTCTAAAATATAAATATTTGCTGTTGTTCATGATTTATTATAATAGAGTTTTTTAAAAAAGGATTATCTTTGGGTTTTGGACTGTCGGTTGGACAAATTTGTTTGAATACAAACAAAGTGTCAGTTGAAGAAGCGAGTGAATGGCATTTTTTGACATTTTATAGGCCAAACAATGACTCAAGCGAAAAAAAATCAACAGCTTAACAGACAGTTTTCACTATTTATCAAAGACTCAAAGAGGGAAAAAACAACTAATGATTAGACAATTTTAATTGCAGTCCTGCAGCAGACAAAAACAAACATCAAAACACTTAATGTAAAAAACAACATAAATGAATGGTCAACATCATTTTGCACATTCCTGCAGCGACTATACAGCTCTTCCACTTTAAAAACATATATATTTTTTATGCAACAAAACACCAAGAAAAACAATAACAATAACATAACAATCATAACTTCACAACAACAGATGAGACCAAACACGACACTACTTACAAATACAGTATAACAAGCACAGAAAACTGCAGAAATATGCATTTTAAGCAAATGCCAAGGATGTATGACACATGCTAACTAAAAAAAAAAGTGCACATGTGACAACCAAAATTAGAAACCACAGGCATGCAGACTTCAAATAAATTTGATAGATAGTAATGGACAGAGCAAGATAGATAGTACAACGTTCATTTTTATTTCTGTATCTTTTAACAAGACCCTGCTTGTGCGTCAAACATCAAAAATACAGCAAGACATCTTCCACATCACGTCCACAGTATATTACATGATGTACAGAATAGATAGATGGATGGATTTACTTAATTGATCCAAAATTGGGAAATTCATATGTTACAGCAGCTGTTTTTTTTAAGGTATTGCACAGGAGCATTAAAACAAAGTAATATCACACTAGGGGAGACAAATATACATATAGAAATAAAAAAATAGAAATTAAAATCTTCTGTAAATTTCATATATATATATCCATAGAATATACATTATAAAGAACGGCATAAAATTAGGTCATTTTTATGGTATATAGATTTGTTTTTGTAAAAATAATTATGAGAAAGAGGCACAGAATAGAAAAAAAGAGAAAGCACTTCTGTTAGAAGCCAAATGTTTTATTCTGATAAAAGGCTTTTTTTTCCCTCTCACTGTCTTTCACAATGTAACTGGCTGACTTAAATGTTTCTAAAGCTATGGATACAATAGTGGTTGAGACCCTCTGGAAGTACATGTCCCCCCCTGCTGAGACTGAACCTTGCCACTGCTGTCGCTCCTCTCTGCCTTCTGACTGTCTCAAAGAAAAGACACTAAAGCTCTGCTTCAGCCTCTCCATCTTCTGTGACACCATCAACATCTTCTGTGCATTTTCATGTTTTTATAACATCTTTGTTGCATTATGACCACCGTTAGATCTAATGTAACATATTAGTCCTCCCACCCAACCATTTCCCTTCATTTTGATTCACTCTCTATCCAGCCTTTGATTGACTTTCAGCCTAAGTAAAGTGGATTTTAATGAGAGAAT
This sequence comes from Plectropomus leopardus, assembly GCF_026936395.1. Taxonomy (NCBI): domain Eukaryota; kingdom Metazoa; phylum Chordata; class Actinopteri; order Perciformes; family Serranidae; genus Plectropomus; species Plectropomus leopardus. Next base: position 4,179,595 of record NC_142194.1, read on the forward strand.
ACATTAACTCCCTCTGGTCATGCTAACATAAATCAGCCTTTTCTTGCGGGATCAACTGCTGAGCTCATAACACCATGCTGAGAGAGTGTGAATAACCAAATGAGAGATTGCGGCTGTGGCAAACCGCTGGCAGCTCAGATGCATTGTTGTGTATCTCCCCCCACCACCCGAGTTTAACACAAGTTCAGGACAGAACGGAGCACTTATCGGCACCCAGGTCAGCTGAAAACGCCCCTTCGTCGGGATCAATTAAACACATATCTCTGCTCAATTTCTATTGATTATCTCCTTCCATTTGGAGATGGCATGACTCGCATCTTCTCTCGCTGATGACCAACTAGAGCGGTTAGATTCAGTTAGTGCAGCCTGTAGCAACTCCTCACCTTGATTTACAAAGCACGCGACGCCACTCCAACATCGCATCTATCTGCTTCTCTTTGTTGGTAATTGCACTCAGCTAAATAGGTTATGCTGAAATATCAATAAATTGCCATCAAATTAATGTCAATACCAAAGCTGTGGATGGTGCTAATTAAAACGCAAAAGGGATGAAAATGAAGTCAAGGCATTGCCCTGAATAATTGATAACGCAATTTATGATTTTTATGAAAGAGTGCCGTCTGTCTGCGATTTTGATGAGGCCTTAATTAGATGCATTAATGTGTCTCTCCATGCCTGTAGTCAAACTCAAAACTCAAACACCATGATGGTTGTTGGGGTTTTTTAACGCCCTTAATTACACATTTTCAAATAACATTACCTCTGAATATCCACTTAAAATTGCATGGGTCCCAAAGAGGTGTTAGTGTGTAATTTTCATTAAAGGAGGCATTGTTAACTCAGGACCAATCAGAGCGTGCTTTTGTTTAGGATGGGGACTCAAGCAAGCGGCATTAAGCAGCGTGGTGCTTTTGGGGTTGTGCTGCTACCCCGTGGAAGAATCCAGAACTATTGTGTACATGTTTTCGCTGAAGTTTGTTTGAGGCTCATACAAATCAGGACAGTCAAGTGAGGTCAGGTCACGCGGCGTTAAAAGTGTTAAACACGCATGAATGTGTAATGTTTATTGACTCAAGCAGATCAGAGTGATCCCGTGTTGATTTTGTACCTCCTCATCTATTAGCCGGGCTCGACCTTTGAGATAAATGAAGAGCGAGCGAAGCAGACGGATGAGGGGATTAGAAGTGGGCCGCAACAGGGAAGCAGGCCCAGGAAAAAAATGGACGGACTGCCGGCGGATAGATGAGGTGGGGGAGCATAATGACCGCTGTTTGTTATGATGTACTGAATCAGGTTCTCTTTGACAAAACAGTCCTTAGCACCTCTGTATTTATAGTGTCACCGGTCAGTCCATCCACAAAGGCAGGCTGATGATATGTGAGCGTGTTAGTGCCGTGAGGTGTCTGGGGCTCTGCTCTGGAATGACCCGCTCATCTGTCAGGCCCACGAGCTGAAGCGGTGCCGGGTTATGGGATCGCAGGCAGGATTGTTGTGAACTTAAATCTCTGGAATGTTAGCCAAGCAAAAAAGAGAGCCAATATCAGCTTTATTCTGCTCTCTAGATCAAAGTTATTCGGACACTGAGAATACACTCAAAACAACAACTTTTAGGCTGGATTGTACCAACAAGGGTTATAAAACCTGATTAAATGATGGTTTAAGTTGGAATTCTGTTGCACCAAACTTTGAAAACGAACTTAAAATAAAGAAAGGTTATTTTAAATCTTTCTTTAAATCTCAGTGTAGCTTTTACCTACTTAATAATTTAATTAGGGTTCCCATCATGGGAAACCTGGAAAAGTCATGGAATTTAACCATGTCATTTTCCAGGCCTGAAAAAGTCATGGAATTTGTAAAAATTGATTCTGATTTAGAAAAATCTGTGAAATTTTTGAAAAACTCATGGAATTTTGTTGTGTATAATCTCTGGGAGATAACCTTCCACATAATGTCACATAACAGCAAATTTATTTTTGTGTGTTAGCTGTTGACATAACACCCAAAAACATTGTAGTGTGCATGCCAAGCCAGGAGTTTGTGGTGTAACTTTGTAATGACACACCATAGAAGAACACTAAGTGACGTCACCGTTCTCACAGGATCTGCGCAATGCCAGTTTACACAGCGACACAAGTGGTTACGTTTTCAAAAAATAACACTCTGGACTCTGGTTTCAAAAGTTTGCAATCTCAGGCCCCCAAAACGCTGTTGTCGTGTGAACAAAGGACCAAACCGCAACAAAAGTTTAAAGTTTCACGCAAGAACTGTTGTCTTGTAAACGGCCCCTTTGTGCTGCACGATATATCATTTCAGCGTCTACATTGCGATGTGCAGTAGACACATTCAAGGACGTGCATGTCAAGTCAGGCAGATTAGCTGAAACAGCTAATATGCTGCTTGATTCGGTTCTCCTTTTCCATGATAAATACCTGCCAAGCCTTTCCTTTTAAAAGACGTTACTTCTAAATGTGACTTGAAATGTTTCTACTTATTAGGTAGCAACAGTGTGCTGATATTTGAGTATTTTTTATTAATTATTTTTATTTAGATATGACGCTTGTCCCTATTGATTAAACTCAGTTTGAGTTCTGTTTAAATAATTAAACATGGCTTTACTAAACTAAACTTCATTTTTGATGGTGCAACAGAGCTCTGCTTAAATTTAAATCTGGATTTACTCATTTTAAACCTAGTTTTACTAAACTCTGATTAGAGCTAATCTTAGATTGAATTAATCCTTGCTGGTGCAACCCAGTTTAAGAGAGAGCATCATGTGGTTGAAGTGGGCATTCAGCTGCTTTTTCATGTTTCGATTTTTATGAATGAGAACGAGGTTCCTGTTTGTCTAATGTTGGGGGATGCTCTTTGTTTAAACCAGTCGACCCAGATGTGGGATGACATGTTTGGCTTTTCCCAGCAGTTAAACAGGTCCTCTCTGAGGGGGATGGACTCCAGGCATTCCCCTTGTCATCAGCGGTCTGAAAGGGGTGTCACACTGACTAGTGTAAATGGTCTTTAAATTGTTCCTGCGTTTCAGACTAAAAAGGCGGTTCCTGCTCTCCCTTTGCTTTTTTTTCCCTGCGAGGCTAATGCCTGTTGAGTAATGAATTCGGAGGAAGCCGAGCTTTGTTTTTGACACATGGAAAAGCCAGGTACCCCTGTTGAAACACAAAGCGGAAGACGGCCCTTGAGGCCGACCTGGGGTCAACTTTACATCTTCCCCTCTAATAGCTAAAGGCTTGAAAATAGGTCAAATAAGCAGATTTCTTGTTAGAACTTCAATTTTAACTTAAACATGGAACAGCTGGTTAAAACCTCTTCTCTCAAGGCATCCAAGTATTTAACCCCTTGGCACCTGAGAATATTGGCCTTTTTTTTTTTTTTCAGAAATATGGAAAGAAGGCAATGAGCATCTTAACAGGAAATGACCCAAAAATTAGCAAGAAATCGGGAAAAAGTCAAAAGTATCTGAAAATCATTTGGAAAAAAAAGCAAAATAATACAAGTAAAAAACAAAAACTAAGAAATAAGTGCTTAAAAATGTCATTGTGTAATAATAATATTAATAATAATTCAAAGGGCTTCAGGCCAGAACCCATCCCGCTTCTTCCGCACATGGGGCGTCCGCTCCACCATGTAAGCCACCGGGCGTCCCCTACCCAGGACTCTCTCTACACTTTGTTTTAGTGCCGTGAAAGCTGCATGCTGAACAGCAACTCTCACTCGTTTTTCAGAGGCAGACCATTAAATTAGCAAAATAAAATGATAAATGGCCAAAAAGCAATAAAACTACCAGAGATTGTACCTGTGTAAGTGTTAAAATCCAAGCATAGCTATACAAGCTATTCTTGAATAAATAAGCAGTAGTTTTTATGCATAGTATTTGTATAGTTTGGGAAATCAACTGCATTAACATCATATGCCATTATGTGTGTAGTGAAAAAAAGTTTCCTTTGTTAAATACACGTCTCTCTAGCACAAATAGCAAAGTAGGCTAAATACTTTGTGAACTGCACTGTGCAGTACTTGCTTAATAACTAATTAAGTAAAGCCTCTTAAGTCGTGCAGTCGTCCTATCATGTTTGAAATTTGACTTTGCAAATTGCAGAGTTGTTTGGATTTCCACAGGAAGGTTGCTCCCATTAAAAGTGCAATGTGAGCAGATGAATGGACTGCAGTGCTCAGCAGCACTGTAAATGTATTGATCCCAGCTCCCTAAAGCCTCCCAGGGATGTATTTGATCCACAGGGTTGGAGAGTGTATATTCATGGTGTGTATTTGTGTGTGCGCAGTAATGAAGAACATTTAAAGTGCAGCTCATTAGGAGTTTGTGTAGAAACAGTCAGACTATTTCAGTAATAAATTAATTGTTTATCAAGAAAAAAGGCTAACTTTATCTGGTTTTAGTTTCTCAGATGTGAGGATTTGCAGCTTATTTATCTTTTTTTATAACATAAATTGAATATTTTTTGTTTCTGGACTTGTTTTGAACAAAACAAGACATCTTAGGAAGTCAACTTGGGCTCCTTTGTATATATAAGTTTCCTTACCTCTTTATGGTGCTTCTGTTCACAGACTTTGGTGACATCCCTCCTGTGGCAGCCCAGGAACTCGGCAACATCTTGAAGCAAGGCTACTTAGAGAAGAAACGAAGAGGTAAAGCAGCATTTAGATAACCAGCCTTGGGTCAAGTAGTTTTATCAGCTAATGTCAACTTTTGTTTTAGTTACTCAGAGTGCTAGATAGGTGTGCAGACTACATGAGGACAATGTTAACCTGAGCAGAAGAAGAAACAACATGAAGATTAATTAAAAATATATATTAAGAAACGGTGTTCATGTGAATAATTTTTTGCACTTCCTTTTTCTGTAGATCACAGTTTCTTTGGCTCGGAGTGGCAGAGGAGATGGTGTGTTCTCAACAATTCAATATTCTACTACTTTGGGAGTGATAAAGGTTTGTGTAAACATACAGAAGCATTGCAGGTTCGTAAATCGAATCAGATAACATCACACCATGTGTACTCCTCCCTGCAGATAAGCAGCAGAAGGGCTCCTTTTATATCATTGACTACAGTGTGCAGCTGGTGACCAACCTGAGAAAAGACTCCAAAAAAGCGTGCTGTTTTGAGCTGTTTTGCTCCGGACGGCGGGCTTTCCAGGTTGGTATTAAGAATATTGAGTTCAATAGATATTATTTTGGGAGACTTTTTGAGGTCGTAGGAATGTTTTTACATAAAAATGAGCCCCTTTTCTTTAGCAAAAATATAGAGGATCTAAATTACAGCCCAACTAGACAGATATTTTGGTGTCTGTGTATATGTTGTCCAGTAAGTAACTCAACTTAACAAACTGCAGTACACAAATGCCAAAAGATTTTATGGTAATTTTCAAAACATTGTCTCCATCACATAGTTAGTCCACTAGAGATTTGTACATATCATGGTCACAATTCTTCCCTTCTTTTTTTTTTTTTTTAAATTTGTACTTCTTTTGGACAAAATAAGATGTTTTAGGGAACTAATTTGTGCTTCATGAAATTGGGATTATGATTTTTTTTAACGTTCTATGCAATTTTATTGATCAGATGATTAACTAATTGAGAAACTAGTCTGATTAAAATTAAGACTTACAATAATAGTTAGCTGGAGCCCTGTATAGAATTATCTTTAAATAAATTACTGGTTGTCTGACTCTCAAATATTTGTATTGGCTTCACTATAAAACAAGCTTTAAAAAACATTTTATGCACATGCCTATATTGCACAGAGGCAGTCATAGTTTCTGATTATAAAATTATTCTCCCAGTCAGTCAGAATTTATATGCCTTAATTGAATATTTTAGATCTGATCATTTCAAAAGGAACCATTTCCATTTGAGCTCGTTCTTTCCTATTAGGCAGCGAGGAAGAGAGCTGGTGTATTGAAGTGAAGATTAAAAATGTTATTTCTGTATAAATGCACTCTTAGATGTGATGATAATTGCAGGATCATTGCCACTGTTTCCCATTAGTTCACTGCCAGCAGTCCTCAGGAGGCCAGAGAATGGGTGGACCAAATCAATTTTGTACTTAGAGGTAAGCCAGCATCTCATTTAATTTTTTTTCATGTGCAGTTGTGCAAAAGAGCTTTGTTGCTTCTTTTAAAGTTTTTGTGTTTCTTTTAAGTGTGTCCTTATTTGAATCAAAGGTTTAAGGATGGGGGATGTCATTGTTCAGATTGTAAAACCCTCCGAGACAAATTGATATCGAGTTATATAAATAAAATTGACTTGAGTTGACTTTTTAAAAGTCACATAGGTTAATTGGAAAATACAGTTAAAGCAGTATAAACCTTCCAACCTTCTTTTTTCTCAATTTTTCCACGAAAGTTGCTTGTGTTTTTCGAGGGGCAGAAAGGTCAGAAATGAAAGGGAGCTTTTTATCATCCCTGACTCAGACGAAAACCACCCGATCCATCACTAACTGCATGGCCGAGTCCTGAATCTCCTCATTCCACATGTCACCCACCATGTCATGTGCACCATCATGTAGTTCTCCTCCAACCCCCCACAACCACTCCTCCCCTAACCCTCCTACCGAATTCCAGCTTACAGGAAATTGATTGGTAGATGTTCTGGTTATCCTCCAGTGACATTGATTTCTGCTTGGCCGCTGGTGTACGGCAGAGGACCTGATACCCTGTGTTGCAGCGGCCAGTCGCCTGCAATGAGACGACTCCTCCATCTGAGCGAGCGGTCGTGCCTAGTCTACTCTAAAATGGGCTCGGGCCGGGCCACTGATTTGCGGGAAGTAACAGACACTCTGCAGTTTGTCTTACTTCCTTCCAGACGAGTTTTACTACGAAATGCAGTCTGATCCAGAACATGTAGATGATTATTATTCACCGTCTCCAACTCCTCAATTAACCTGCGAACAAGGCCGACTTTTCTTTTTAACATATACTTTCATTTATTAGAACTTTTTGGATGTATTATTTTTAGGCATCAATAGTGATAGTAGAAATACAGACAGTGAATACAAAGGGAGAGAGAGAGGAGTGTGACAAATAATAAAGGATGCAGCTATATGGTATGAGTCTTAATCCCTAAGTCAACCAAAATTCAGATTTTAAAGGAGCTATAGATGACAGCTGGGGAATCATTTTTAAGTAATTTATCAAGCAAAAATGCTAAACATTTCTGAACTGTGAGGTTTTGCAGCTTTTATGTAAATGTACATTAAAGGGATTGTTTTATTATTATTCTTTTTATTTATTCTACTTATTCATATTCAGTATATTATTTATAGTAGATGGTTAAAAAGAAATCCACCAGAGTCACACAATAACCAGTAACTCCCGTGTTCAGTGAGCAAAATTGACTTTTTTTGAAGATAGCAATGTATTTATCCTGAGGAACATTGCTGTGCAGCAGTTGCGACAAAACATTGGGGGAGTGCAGATACGTAGAGTGCAATATAAAAGGACTATAATAACGTGGCAAAAAAGCAAATGTATAACAGTAAGGTGCAATCCAAAATACACAATGACAATAGCAGGTTAGTATCATTGCTTATAAAGTTTTTGTACAAAACTGAGGTAGTTGGTGACTTAAAAAGGAGAGATAAAATGGCTTCAGTACTCTTCAGTTCTCAGTTGGAAAGGGCTGTCCTGCAACAAGATAAAGTAGTGAAAATATTGTAAATAATAGTGTGCTCAAAAACTGTTGCTGAGGTTTTTAGCTGGTACTCTTGCCTGTTTGTCGAAGCTGGGTGCGTGCCGACTGCCATCTACTGCAGGTGATACACTGACTATGGATGATAACCTCACATAACCCCACTTTAAAAGATCCAAACTCTCCCTTTAACAATTTGTTACATTTAAATTTCTAGTCAGACAAAGCAAGCAGTTTGAGGACGTCACCTTGGGCTCTGGGAAATTGTTGTCACTGTTTCAGACTTGGCAGTAATTTGCTTAATTAAAAAAATAATAAACACATTAATGAAAATAATCTTTAACTGCGGGCAGAATTGAAGCCTCCAGTGCTTGTCTCTGCTGCTGTATGGCACGTGTCCCTGCCTGTTGTGCAGTCAGGACCCTCTGAACATTTCTCTTACTTTACCCTTTAATGCATGTGCGTGTCGTTTGTGCCACGCCGTGCTCCATCTTAACGCTAACGCCGCCCATCACGTTGTCTCTCCTCTGCTCATAGATCTGCGCTCCACCTCCATCCCTTGCGATGATGATGAGGAGGAGGACGAGGAAGAGGAGACCTATGATGACATTGAGGGGGTGACCGGCCCTCCCCCGCCTCACCCCGGCGCTGCCCAGGTCTCTCACAGCGGCAGACTGGGAGGAAGGCATGAGACTGGGGAGGTCGACGAGGAGGACGAGGATATCTACGAGGTGCTGCCAGGTATGAGGATGTGGTTACCTCGCACGCAGAGACACACGAGCACCCACCCACACAGGAAGGCTGCACACACACACAAACTCTCATGATACTCCGTCAGACAAATAGACACTGCCACACACACACACACACACACACACACACACACACACACACACACACACACACACACACACACACACACACACACACACACACACACACACACACACTCTCCAGCCCTGAGGGATTTTTGCAACAAGAAATATTTGTGATGATCTCCCCTGGCTGTGAAATTTGTGTTGCCAGGTACCTCCCGACCACCACAGCGCCCAGACTGATCACTCATTTTAAATCAAGCAACACTAATAAGCTTGTCAGGACGGAGGTGGCTGCTGCAGAGGCACACAGGGCAGGAAGGGAAGACTCTCCTCACACTGACTCGAAACCAGCTTCCTCCTTATCTCACTGAGAGCCATCTGTTGAGAAACAGTTATGTTGTTGAAATCAGCGAGAGCCGCGTAGCTCCGAATGCTCTGTCATAGAATGTCCAATTAGCTAATGTTGCCAGGCAACAAATAGCCCACAATTCAATCCACTAAGCCGAGTTTTGGCTAAAATTGCCTAGCAACAGCAATTTAGTTGAAAGGAAGTAAAAACTGCATCTCTCAGGGCTTAAAATAGTTCTGGAGCTCTTAATGTCACATCTTTAATAGAAATTAGAGTTTGATTGAGAATGTTGCGAGACAGTGTGTGAGTGTGTGAGGAGGGGGGAGACAGTCCCATGTGTCAGGGTGGCTACAAGATCCCGAGAAGGACAAAAGGGGTGATCCGATCTTCTCAGGGCCGTCGTTCATCACTCTTTCTATTAAATAAGATACATCAAGATTCAGTTTCACTCAGTGAGTACATTACCTTTGCCAAAATCACTGGTGAGAGGGAAATCAGTCTTCAGACTGTCACGCCGGCGTTCAAAGCCATCTGGGAAAGAGGTACAGACTCTGACCACAGATGGCATATCGAATGACGGGCTCTTTCGTTCACTTTCTCACCCCTTCACTTATCAATCATTCTGCACCTCTCTTTGCTCACTTACAGCTTCTACACAGTGATTAGATATTGTTAAATTCTTTGATTTTGTGGTCTCTTTCATAAATCAGATGAGAAAAGCCATTTGTGTTTGTTGCTGAGGAAACTTATTTTCTTAAATCAAAGTCTTTACAGTGACTTAGACTTCATTCATTTAATGTGAAACATTACAAATTACTTTGCAGGAGTTGTCACTGAAGTTTAGTATTATTGAAAAGAAGTTATTCAACATTAAATTTCTTGGAAATCTTTCAGAGACCTTTTGCGTGTGCCGCAGCTGAACTAGTTGAGACACAGTAGTTGAAAAATCTTCCTTTTTTCAGCAAGTAACTCAGTTCAGAGATATAATTCAGAGATATTCCAGAACAGCAGGCTTTGCAATATCTCTATTTTGTTAATTTGTTAGACATTGCTTCATTCATCACTCTTACGTACGTTTAAGATTACTTTGCAAGAGTTGTCATTCAAGTTTAAGATTATTTTCCTAAAATTTCTTTGACCTTACTTCATGCATTTCTCATGCAAATATTTAAAATTACTTTGCAAGAGTTGTCATTGAAGTTTAAGATTGTTTTCCAAAAATTTTTTTAACATTAAATATCTGGAAAATATTAAGAATTCGCACCCATATCAGATACATTTTGCATGTGCAGCAGTAAAACCAGCAGAGACAAAGAAAACCTCTCGTTTTTTTGTAGTTGAAGAATCTTCCTTTCTTATTGAATAGAAATAGTCCTGAACAGTCTTTTGCGTGCCTGTATTTTGTTAACAAAACATTAACAAAAATATCTCTAAATATTAAAGATGTGCACCCTTAGCAGACACATTTTTCATGTGCAGCAGACAAACTAGCAGAGACAAAGACAGCTGCCTGTGTTTTTATAGTCAGACAATCTTCTTACTAAGCAAATAGAAATATTCTTGAACTGTAGTCTTTGCAGTGACTGTATTTTGTCAGACTTTATTCATTGCTCACATGAACAATTAGGATTACTTTGCAAGAGTTGTCGTTGAAGTTCGAGATTATTTTAATATTTTATTTAATATTAAGTATATATATTAAGAATTTGCACCCTTGTCAGATACATTTTGCACGTGCAGCAGCCAAACTAGCAAGGAAATGTCGAGTAAGAGTGAAGCATCATTTTCTCCGTGATGAGCTCCTTCAGTTTCGTCGGAGCAAAACTCTGAACATGGCTCAGTTGCAGGCAGAACGCAGAGCGATGGCGGAATTGGCTCTGGTGCTGATGACTGATTTTATTGACTGGAAAATTAAATCACTTTGATATAGAAACCGTTGGCCCATAGCGGTGGCCTCTTGACTGAGGGATGCTCTTCTGTACAGCGGTTGAAGAGTGCTGAACAAATGTTTGGACCCTTTGCAAACAGAGTTAAAATCAGTTTTTTTACTATTTTTGTTTTGGTTTCAATGCATGTTTTTATATTTCATTAGGTACGCTTTAAAGCAGAGACTCATAATGATCTTTTTTTGTATTTTAAAGAAGATTTTGTGTTACTCATAAATGTGCAACAACCTGAAAATGTGAAAAAAGAAAAGCATAAGAAACTTCCCGAATCCAAACTGTACACATAATCACAGATATGCATGTGGATATATAGTGTGTGTGTGTGTGTGTGTGTGTGTGTGTGTGTGTGTGTGTGTGCGAGCGCATGTGCGTGTGCGCGCACGCCGTCTTTCCTGGAAGCAGAGGCGCAGGTTGTGCTGGAAGGTGGATAGTGTTGCTGGGTTGTGGCGTGGCTGTCAGCCCGCTGCTGTTAAGGATGGATGTGGGAGACAGAGGGCAGGCATATCACTGTGTCACCTCTCAGACCACCGGGTGCCACGCCCCGCAGTCAATGACACGTCCGCCTCCGCGCGCCTTAAAGACAGCCTCTCTTTCTTTAACTTTTCCTGCCTGGGTAGCTGATAAATGTGAACAAATTGATCGTCATCGAGGAGTTCGGTCTGGTTAGAGAAAAATAGACATCTCATGTCATGTGGAGATGCATCAGGGAGTGGCTGATGATCCATTTTATTTATTTTTTGTGTGTTTTTTTTTTTACTACACATTTGTTCTTAATGTGTCAGACAAAAAGAAAATTAATTTTACTTGAGCAGAAGGTAATGTTTCTAATCATTAATTTGCAGTTTAAATGAAATTAAAATGTTTGGGTCCTGATATCCAGCTTAAAAATGCTTCCTGCTCATAAGTGAGACAATGACTAATATTTTATCAGTTGTTTTTTTTGTGTTTTGTTTATCTAGAAGAGGATTTTCCAGATGCGACAGATGAGAGCAGTGAGAAAAACAACAAAACAGGTCAGAACCTCATTACAGCTTTCTGCCAATAATGAGAGGATGTCCTGTTTAATAGTTCACTGTGGGAAAAGAACATTGTCTTTTATTTAAATTTGCACTCTGCATTTCCTCCCAGCTTCGTCATCAGATTATGCTAACTACTACCAGGGTTTATGGGATTGCCAGGCCGACGAGCCGGACGAGCTGGCCTTCCAGAGAGGAGATCTCATCTACATCATTAACAAGGTCAGCATCACTATCATCATCAAAAAAAAAAAAATCCAAGAGGTTATTTAAGTTTCTCTCAGAAATCTGTGCTTTCTGGACACATACTCTCTCCCAGTCAGTCATCTGTAATGGGAACCACTCCTGATTGCACCCTTGACTCGTAGACATAATTATTAAAGCAATTACAGCAGTTTAAAATGAGCAAAATGTGATGCAGATGTGTAAAATATGTAATTATTTAAGGGTTAAACAACATCAATACCAGTAATCACTTTGCCCTCATTTACTCTCTGAACATGCTGATATCCCCAACCTCTAAATTCCTCTGTTAGCGAGCGCTCGTATCTTGATGCAGCAGCGAAGCACCAACAGTGGCATTGTCTATTCCCAGGCCACTAGGGTGAAGTGCCATTCGGGCGCTGCGTAATGGTGCTGTTGTTCATTATGGGAGCCTCTATCACAGGGGTTAATTGAGTAGGCAGCCATGCGAAGCCCTTCCTTTCTGTTTGACATAAACTGCAGGTGAAGCCATCCTGCATCTCAGCTCTTTTTCTCCCAATCTATTTCCTCGTGTTTTATGGCCATCTTGTAGTTACATGCAGAGTATCTACCACTGAAAAGCCACCCTACTGGAAATCAATGGCTTGTAATTTGGGCACTTTTACTCTGCCGCGTACAGGGACTTGTTCCCGGACTGTTTCTATTGGTCGGTTTGAAATTGAATCATCATGTACTGTGTTTAGGCTAAATTATCTGAAGAGCAGAGGGAGGAGGAATTTACAGTATATTCAGCTTTTTTTTTGTTGGTAATTATGTGGTAGAGATTGAGAAATTATTCCTGCATCTTTAACAGAGCCACTACATCTTAATTATTTGTGATATTTTATAGTGCAGAAACATTAATTCTCATTTTTATTTTGAGTATTTTATTTCATTTATTTATTTTTTGTATTTTTACAATAATGCAATAAACAGACACATTAGACACAAAGCACGCTTTAGAGAAAATAACCTAAAGAAAGGCAGGGGGTTAATGTCCAGAGCTCTAGCTGACAGCAATGATAACAAAGCAAGAGATTGCCCCTAATGCCAGGATGGGCATGGGTGAAAAAAACAATGGACAAAACAAGAAAAAAAAACCACACATGGGTGGGAGACTTAAAGAATATCAGTATACAGTAAAAGGCATAAATTACACCGAATAAAACTAGAGCGTAGCATCAGAACTCATGAATTTTACAGTTAAGTTTCAGCAAGAAGAGTCAAAAACAGTTTCCGAAAATTTCAGAAAATAGTTTTATATATATATATATATATATATATATATATATATATATATATGCTATAATATATATATCTCCTTAATTTAACCAGGTAAAAAGACTCATTGAGATTTGTCTTTTCCAAGAGTGACCTGGCCAAGAGGGCAGCATAAAATATAGTTACAACAATAACAACAAGCAGACAAATACAACTATCACACGATCCAAAGAGCGAGCAGAACGTCCTGTTAAAATGCAACACAGGACAGTCACATACAATAACGTGCAATTTTAGATTTCAGTGAGACTTTGAGTAGCAATCACATTGACCAAGAGTGGTATTTTCACCATCTTTTAAAAGTTTTGTGAATCCCTTTTACTAAAGCGAATCTGTTCCATCTTAGCAATAGAAAGTGTGTCTTTGAGCCTCCTCCTGAAACATGTGTAGACTTTCAGTTCAGTAATATCAGTTTTTTAGCTGCAACCATGTCTGTCTTAAGAGCTTGCTTTTGATGGGAGGGAAGGGCCCTTGTTTTTTCAGAGCAAGTATCACCAAATAACAGTCTGGCTGAATATTTATTTGAAATTGCTTAGAAAATAGAATTAAATATGTCACACCAGAAATGACTTAATACTGGACAATGCCAGAATAACCACACCTGCCACACATAGACTGATTCAGATATCTTGCTAGGTTTAGTTTTAGAATAATGTAGCCTGTATATTGGACAAGCCCTCCTCCCAATGGTTATCGCATTTAATGTACATTAAAGAAGGCCTGGTTTTAGGTTTAGATGGATAAACAAACAGTATCAGTTTGTGCTGACGGAAATGAAGCCTTTTGTTTATAAGAGCAGATATGGCACAGGTGAAATATGCTCTTCACAGAAGATGGACTTTTAATTGAGGCTCTCTTGGCAGTGCCAGATTAATGAGATGCCAGCCTCCTCTGTCTGTGCGTGCTGCTTGATAGGGGAAAATGTCAAAACAGCCATGTCCATTTTTCACGTAAGAATGACAAAGGCAGCGTACTTGGGGAAACAAAGGGGACCTGGCTCGATGCTACGGATCCGCCTCAAACAGCCTCAGCCCTGCCTGGCGTATTACTTTTCACTGTATGGATCATATTACTGCTTTACTGAAGACCTTAAAACCAGTCCAGGTTGGAGGCAATACTTGGTTTTAGTATCTCACAATCTTAATGACACAGATTACTCTTGTTTTGTCAAGCTGTATGCTGAAGTCATAACACAGTGACAGACGACGGGAGAGTATTCTAACTATCCTCTAATGGATTTAAAGCGAGGGTCTGGTTCTAAATTATTTAAAGGTGATCTCCGGACGGCTTCCGAACTGTCTCTGTGACGACACGACTGTCCCATTTTGCGTCCTAAAAGCATCACATCTCCCCCATGAATAGCATTATTTGGATTATTGCTTGTAATCGCCTGTTTGTTTTAATGAGCCCTTGGGGAGGGCTTCCCCGCGTCTTCTGTGTGTACACGCAGGCCCCCGCCAGCGTTCAGTTTTACAGGGGATTCCTGAGAACCCTGACCTCGATGAGTGAAATACGGGCCCTTGGCCAGAACTCAAGTCTGTCGCTTAACTGGGGACCCAGACACATGAAATGGCCGTAATAAAACCAGGGCCCATAAATTCTCTTAGAGGGTGGGAGGCCTGGTTGTCTGTGCTGTTATGTCAACACTGACCATAATTACAAGGTAATAAGGACACGCTCTAAGTGCTAAATCAATGGTGCTAACAAACTGTTATTTTTAAAGCTGGGTTGTGATTGACTGCTGAAGTGCAGAATGGGATAGCCACAGGCGTGGTGTCATATGGCTGTGAACTGAGGAGAACATGCCGATTGTATAAAAGGCCCTCATCCATCATTATTGATCTCTCACTTACTGTAAAGTGGGGGCATTTTTACTGTATTTGTGTTTTTTTCTCCCTTGTGTGTTGCTGTGTGTGTGTGTGCACATATCTGTGTATCACTGACAAAGTAAATAAATTAGGAACCTCACAACTCATATGAATCCCATTAGTTCGAGAGAATTAATCTCGTAGTGCGCCTCTGCCGCCGGTTTCAGCGATGCCTAACTTGCTTTCCGCAGAGCTCGATGGCGATGCTCAGCGCGCTGATACATGAGGTAGA